>NC_143196.1:26687647-26997941 GCF_051530095.1 Phoenix dactylifera | reverse complement strand
GGCAGCACAAAAGAGAAGAAGGGGCTCATTCAAATGATCGAGAAATTGGGTCAGTCGTTCAAGTTTTCTATACTATGGCCACTCGAGAATAAACATCGACAAAAGAACTTGCTGCTTAAAGTTTGTAAACTATAATTTACAGAGTTAGTAATGATATGTCTTGAAACCGACCATACTCGTTGTGACAAACCGACAAACGAGAGCTCGCTATGAAGCCTTCGATCAACTAATCAAAACCCATCATGTAGCGGATCCAGAAGTGTATAGAGCCTTTCAAATTTCAAACCCTTCTCCCAATTGGCGACTGCTCGGCCACAATTACAAGCGGTTTCCATAACCGCATGATGAATAAGATGCACGGTCGAAACACCCAAGCGTAAACTTTAGGATGCGCAATTTATTACTAAAAATGGCCAATTTACAAGCCCGTTTTTTTCGACGACAGATGTTGACCCTCATCTATATAAACAACTCTTGGAGGATCCTCTAGGTAAGTGCTCTTGAACCCTAGAAGTGCTTTGTTATTCTCTTATGCTGTCACTCTACCATATTCTCACAATACCTCCATTGTTTCTTGAGAGTTAATCTGACGTAGGTATCGGAGGGTCTTCTTTGGATACTTTTTAGCAAAAAGACTTTTTTTTTATCTTTGTTGTGGTAAGTCGGATCCCACGTCCGAGCAAAAGTCCAAACAAGATCTCCGCTATTCAATGACATTTCAGAGATGATCAGCATAGAAGCCATCACAGTACAAATGCAGCAGTCGATCTCCCCGATCTGAATAGTCAATAGTTGGAGCACTTAGTAGCCCACTAGCTCGGCGCCGCTGGTTTCAGCTGCAGTAGACGAAAATGGCAATGCATCATTTTTCCAACCATAGTGAAAACATGATGACAAGGTCATTATCATGGTACTGTTTCATATTCCGATTTCCTTGTCTTGAGCATGATAGATTTTTGGCATATCTTATCTTTTGGCTTGCAACTATTTAATCTAATCCATTATTGGCATTTATTCCAAGTGCAGTCCACTGACTTATAATTGCAAAGCCAGGACATATAACGTATATTCCAAATTAAAAAATATAAAATTTATTATATAACACAGAATAAATCCAGAATAATATATTTAATTTTAAACATTAAAAAGAGGAACAGAGTAAAAATAAATAAATAAATGAAATCAGATGAATAAAAAACATTCGGGGAGACATACGGTGAAGAGTTTTAGACTTCAATAATCAGCAAGCTTGTTGCTATGCACCGGATGGAGGCTAGAGTCTGCCAGTCTGGCATTCGTGACTATGTTTGTCTTAATCTGAAGATAAGGATTTTGGTGCAAATTAAATCCAGTGCTTAATTTTGACGTGATGTTTGATGTTGAGAGGAAAAGCCAAGAGACACCAGACTTGCAAGATTCCACACCATGGCCATCCCAAGAGATGCCTCTGGATTTGGACGCATGAATCATGACTGAGACCAGCATGAAGCCAAGTAGAAGTTTTGGCAATGGATGACCCACTAATTATGGACTCGATACATTACCCCGAAGTTTCTGGCAAGGACATTAAAGGTTCACATATCAGCAGTAAGGATTCCTTGTATTGCGATAGCAATGAAATATAAGGATAAAGAGGGTGTGGCTCTATATTTTCAGAACTTTGTGCAGAGTTTTTTTTACACTAATCTCGCATGAACACAACTAGCTCAATCACTAGAAAGAAGATTCATAATTCAAACCTAATTTTCTAAGGACCTGGGTAAATAAATATTCATCAAGTTTATCACTTTGTACACGACCTGTTCCAGTACAACCTGAAATCTACACACAAAGTTGAATTAGATTGCACAACTATTTGCTGGCCTAACAAATTAAGAAAGAGTACGCGATATGGATCTCCAGCTGCTGGATGCAATTCAATGTTATATCTATCTTTAGAGTGAAAGGTTCGGCTCTAGAAAGCACAAAAATAACGCAGATTGTGAACTAAATATTATTTCATTACATGTGTACAGTCTTGTGTGTGTTTCATAACATCTTTCAAAAAAATTAGCGCCTCATGAAGAAGGTTGAGATATCCCAAGCAAAGGAGGAACATAGAATATTAACTGGAGAATCAGTGGATAGAGAGATTGCCAGCTGAGGGATCTAAGAAGAGACAAGCAGATGACAGATAACAAATACAGCTTAGAGAACAAGGGCTTTTGTAACAGGTATTAAGCTGTTCTTGAGGACTGAAATGCCTGCTTTTCAGCAGTACACCGAGAAAACCCCCATTTGAGCTCCATCCCAGGTACATTTAAGTAATGCGCACATATATTATACTTCTCGAAATTTAGACACTAAGGTAAAGAGCCTATTGGAGGATTCCATTTCAATTTGGCCCTGGTTTCTTTTTGTGATGCAAGAGTAAATGCAAATTTTCGGAATTAAACATTGTTTCTTTAAAATTTTATCCAATAATGAGGCATTATTGGAGGACCAATCTTTGTATGCATAAGTTTAAACATAACCAGAACAGACAGGCTTTTCTTCCACAATTTTTGCAGGTCTCTGGATAAGTCCATCTTATATGACCATAATTGCCTTCTCTAAATATTCCAAACTTCATTCAGCGCCGCATGAACCAAAGTTCTCAAGAACACTGGAGCTCAGCTCAATAACTGACTTATTTTAGCTCGTTCAATTAGACAAGCAGCTGAGCTCAAGCCTCATGTTAAGGGGTGAACTTATGATTGCAAAACTAAGTTGAAGCTCAAGTTCAGCTTGACATTAAACTCAACCAGCCTAGTTTTTGACCTCTAAATTTCCAGCTAAGCTTCGCTTGTCTCGTTTCTTTATACGACAAACTTTGATGTTTGTCGTACAACTCATCCATATTTCTTAGGTTCTTACCCTCCTCCTTATAGACCATTAAACATATCTAGGGATTCCTGGGATATTATCACATATGCCCAAATTGAACAATCAATCACCTCACCCACAACTAATGCAATGTCTCAATTATCATTCCTTGTACCAGTGACAAGTAGCAGACTGGCCGTCACACTGGGGTATCACAGATGTTGAGTTATTAATTTATGATAAAATAGAATTATGAGAACCTGATATCATGAGAGAAACTAGACAAGACTCAGGATCCAATATATACAAGTTCAGTGAATTTGTTTGTTGCAACAGCTTGTTACAGTTGGGCTTTTGTCTGTCAACACTCAGACTTCTTATAGTAAATAAAAATATGGTCCTGAGGTTGGTCCAACTGTTCAGAAATCTCATCAGCCAATAGGAATCCATCCTCTAATAGTATGCTAGAGCAACTTCACATCACTTGCAGTTACAACCAAGGTCAAATGAAGCAGTAAGTTGTAAGCTGTGACATTCTTATAACTTCCACAAAATTTGCAATCATGTTGCACCATAATTCCAATATTAGAGTTAATACTAAGTTTTCGTGGGTCAAAAGACCAATCAGTTCGCTCACAAGTAAACATCAACACAAGTATCGAAAACTAAATGTGAATTCAACTTCCTCTGCTCCAAGCTATTTACAGGTTACTAATTTGAAATGCCATGCCTTACCCTATCCATGTCATTGTATTTTTGTTACAGCACCCCCTGAAGATATTCTGGTTCATCAGTTCCATAGATCACAGGTACTTCCAGATGCTGACTATATATAACAGAAGCAAAATTCAATTGTTAGTTCATACGGATGTCACTGATGTAAAATATGAGGTTGCTGACCTTGATCCTATGCAATGCTGATGCTGCTAAAATTTGAACATCAAGAATCTGAAACTGAAAGTTCCAAAATCTGAAGGAAAATAGATTGAGACATAAAATTCAATTCTAGGAGTGGCCTATTCTGTACCACAACTACAAGCTCATTGTTTTTTCGTGCTCATCAGAGCAAGATAATTTTTACCAAAAAAAGAAGAAGAACATCTGATCAAGTTATTTTCATGCGACAGAAAACTAACAAAAGCAGATAGAGTGCAGCAAATTTGCTGCCCACAGAGATTGAATGCTAGCCTCAAGAAAGTCTCTTGTGATTTCGATTTCTGTTCATCCAATCCTAGAGTATTCAAGGCTCAATTACTAAATGGTAACATAATACAAGCATACCTCAGCCTAGAGTAGAGCTACAGTCTTTCCCTTGCTATTTGGTTTGAAGATACTCTAGTAAGGTCACTATACAGTTTTTCGTGCATTTGGATATGCAAAGCATATCGAGATTCCATGAAAACTTGTAAGAAATATACCCAGTAAATAAAGTAGTAAAACACATTAAGCTCATCTGTTACAATCACAGGCAAAATCGAGCCCATGTCTCATTCATTTGGGGTCTGCTTATAACCAATTTTGACAATTTACTCTACGATTATCATAAATGAGCCGGTCTAGGGACAGATATGCTATTGCAAGCAGTGCTCCCTCTCTCTGTGGACAATTTTGCTGCCACGAATGGTGCTCTTAACATCTTCCTGCTGTTATCCACACCATAGGTGCACGCACCTCTCTATCATATAAAATTCTTTATCTACAAAACTAGTTAAAATTTACCAAGCAGTTAAAGACTGTGCAGAGGCTTCATATACAAACCCATCTCCTATTTCTAATATCACAACCATTAGTATTTCATCCAAACAACACCCATCTACACAGCCACTTGGTTGTACATGCAACCATCCAGCACTTTGACCCAATATTTAGATTCTAGCCTCCATAACTACATTCTGCAGCCAGATCCTAGATTCTAAATAAGCAAAACTATCTAGATTCTGTCTCGTGATACCTCACCATTATATTATGACATTTGTGCTCAAAGGCTGCATAACATAATGCACGACATTACAGGACAAATGAAAGAGGTTCTCATATTTTCCTCAACAACCCTCACAACTGAACAACATGCATTGGGTTAAATTAGTGTTTTGTATTTTGTGAGTCATTAAGGCTCTCATACCTCTCATGTTTCCTTGTCCTTCACTCCTTTCCAAATCCTGTGTTGATGGAGGCAAACTATGATCTGCAGATGGTATGCACACGGTGTATATGACATCAATATTATCATGCATCATGATCATCCATCCTAGTAAACTATAGCTGGAATCAATATTATTCTATGAATGGAAAAAGAAGACATAATGACGATACTTAGATGCAATTAAATGTCATCAAGAAAGAGGGTCTTAAAGTGAATGATGTTGAGCCTTTAAGTTCCGAGATAACTAGTTAGCGTGAAGGCAATTATTGAAGGAAATAATTAATGGTCAGATGGTGGCTGGCCTTGTCAATAATTTATTTTAAAATAAACTTTTCTCCTGAAGAAAAAGTGATGGGTTATCCTGACTCCATTAACTAAACATCCTTGTACGGTAAGAGAAAGGGAGGCTCAATCATGGTTAAGAGGACTACAGAGACCTGAAGCTTGTATAAGATCAGAGTGATCCTCTCTTTTGAGTGAATGTGTCCCCAATTCTTATTTTCTATTCTGCCATCTCTTTTCATCAACAAAGTTGCCTCTCTTTTTTAAGCACTCTCTTTTTGTCTTCTTTTTCCACTGCATCAATGCCCATCATGTCCTCATTAGCCTTTCCTCCTAACATCCTTCATCATCCTTGAAGTTTACCTATAACCCCTATATCTCCACAATTAAATCTAAGGAAGCTTTTGAAAATTAATCTCATCCAACCCTTTGTACAAGTCCACAGCAACCCAAAATACTCATTCACCTCTTGGCACCTCAATTTTCAATCCTAAGCCTCCAATACATAGAAGCCCCAAGAAGGAGTTGGTTTAACTATCCAACTCCCTACTCTTCTTCTATCCAAGGGTAGAGAAAATAAGGTAGCAAATGAGAAAGGAAGACTCTACCACCTTTTCTTTCATACTCTAGGACCCTACTACTCTCTTCTAACCCTAAGACACCTGCCTCCCACTTTCATCTGGAAATGGAAGCCACCAAATCATCCCTAATCTCCCACACTCTATGCTATTTCACCCATCTAAATCAAGCTTAAGGAAGGAAGACCCTTACTTTACCCTTGGTTTGGAGCTCTATCTTTTATGGACCTGTTATCAAGGGTATTAGGTGGAGAAAGTGAACAATGAAGAAAGCAATGGCCGGGAAACACTACATCGGTTTCTTAACCCTTGGATTGGAGATCTATCTGGTGTGGACCCATTATCATGGATATTAGGTGGAGAAAGTGGACAATGAAGAAAGCAATGGCTGTGAAACACCACATCGGTTTTCTAACCTTCCTCTCTCCTCTCTTCTTTTCTTTTATTTCCATCTCTTATTTTAGGCCTAATATTATAGTTAGAAGCCTTCTTATTGGGGTGATTGGTGATGCTCCTTTAATCCTCCTCATCTTGGATTGCAATGCAATTATTGTTAAAAAGATTAGTGGCATGGTTTCTTAGGATTTTTACCCTGTTTACAAACTAAACCCAAGTGGCAACTCCATAATAGAATATGTGTAGAACCCTATGAGCGCAACCAATAAACATTCTAAAACTATAAGCATCAACTCCATGAATCATAAAAACTTTTTAAAAAATACTATTACTTTTATAAACAAGAATTTATAGACCAACAAATCATGTAATGGTTATACATGAGGATTTGCAAATCACATGGTTTGAACTTTCACCCAAAACTCCAAAACTATGTTAAATCTCTCTCTCTCTACATCTGCTCTTTATATACCAATGTCAATGGACAAAAGATTATCTTTTCCCTCTAAGGCTTTTTTCTATTATGTTTCCTCTTTATTCTTATCCTTCTTTCTGATCATGGTCATATCTTGCACTTTTATTTTCTCCTTGGTCTCCTTGCTTTGTTTCTTTTTTCAGAATTCAAATTTGAGTATTTAGCATTAAACCTTTTGATTTCAAAATTTAGCCACAAAATAACTCAAATCTATTTATTTAACATAAATCTCCTGCATTCTCTCAACATATGCTTGATAGACCTTCACACCACCCTTTTCTTTCCTTTTCTTTTCTTGCCTTTTGCACTCGTTTTTAAGAACTCAGTTATTTTGGATAATTCAAACATTTGAAGCTCATGTCTTTTTCAATGATCGTTGCTAACACAACAAATTAATAAATGTTATTACTCTTCTTGCAGCGGCGTAAATGCCTAAAGGTTTTCGTTGATAACCACCAAGTATCATCTTAAATTTATGTGTGTGGCTTAATAGAGCCACCTTCACCAATCTTTCTTATTAAAGGCCCAACCTCCCTTAAGATACACATCTTTGAAAAGTAAAGCATAATATAGGTTTTTCTTTTACATAATTAAATTAAGCCTACATCAATATATTTCACATTGTCTACCTAGAAAAGATTAGATAGATGCAAGCAAATAATAGCTCGAAACATCGTAAGAGAATTTAGTGTGGCACAGTAAATTAGCATGAAGAAAAGAACATTAACATCCTTCCACTTGACAATTTTCTTCAAAACATCAAGAATTACTTGGAAAGTAAAAAACTCTATTCTTGGTATAGACAGGTTTAATCTATCTTAAGGCCTTGCAAAAACTCATAAAAAAATTGAATCGCAGAAAAAAATGATGTGAACCCCTTAAACTTTAGTGGTTCCAACATTTATATGTATGGACTCCTAATATCATGTTCAAATTAAAACATCCCTGCTTGTTATGTACAACAAATGAGGCGATTTTAGCTCAAAAAAGAAGAGCAACTCACACTAAAACTTGCGATTCAAAAATTGGATTGAATTCTTTTCCCCTTGAGGGTGATCCTACAACAAAGAGTTAGAATATGAACAGCCTCTAATTGGAGGAGTTGCATATTAGTGAGATGAACATCAATAGTACTCCTTTTTCCAACAACCAAGGCCAAGCCATCAATGTATGGCTATTGAATAAAGGGTTCAATTTAAAATAGGATTGGAAGGTCAAATTTTAGTTGGGTTAGAAATATGGCCAACACAAACCAACATGCATGTGACAAAATCAGCAAAACCACACCTCTGCCTAATTTATACGAGTTTGGATGAGGTCCTAGTCAGCATGGCTAACATTTTAAAAAATAAATTAAAATTGTATAGAAGGGAAGGAGCTATAAGCAATCCTCAACAATACTAAAGATTATATATGAAGGTTGCAACCTAAGAAAAACATGCATCTGGTGTGACTTTCCTTAAAGAAACTTTGGACGAAAAAGGACAAGCTGGAAATGTAAGGGTAAAAAAGAAGTGATATAAATAATACAGCAAGAAAGGATGTTTGTGATCATGAGTGAATTATGGAGAAATGCAGGATGGCAGGATGCCAAAGTTTGTTATAAGATGTCAGGTATTTGGTGAGAGATCATTAAGGGCACAGGAAGAATTATGTTAGTATGAGATTATAGCATGTAGAAGGCACTTTTTTTCTTGGAAAAGATTACATATAGTTCGCCTGCTTCTTGATCTGTGCCAAGGTGGGTGATTTTAATCACAAGGGCAGGGAAATGCTTTGTGATGACTGATTTTTATAAGTGTGATGGATAAGGAAATAGGACAGTGGACTCTCATATCATGTATAAGGTGGTTAAAGGAAGCAACAGTTTAGTGGATAAACATGTCTACAGGTGAGAAATTTAACAATGTACTTTTGCTACTATGTTGCATATTTTTTTGATTGGTGGACCAAGTATGCTAAGAATGAAAGGTTCCATTCCTTACTTATTTATAATTCAAGCTCTTCTTTAAAAGGGCATGTCGGGGATAATTGATACACTTAACAACCTTGGAGATCTCTTGCTTGTGGGTCTTTCTTCAGCACTTTCTTTTTCACCACTCTGGTTTCCTTCTCAGAAACTTTCAACATCTTATGTCTCTGCGACATAAAACCTATTATTTCTATATTTTGTTCAGTTTTATGTATAAGGTATCATGCTACTTCAGGAAAAAGGAAACTTCCATTATAATCATCAAATTCAATGTTGTAATTTTCACAATTAAATGGAAAATCCTGGCTCTTGAATAGGTTTTTCCTCCAATTGAAATACCATGCTAAATCTGCAATAATCCTGAAAGATTGACCAAACATAAAATGCCAACCCTTTTCCATGCAGTGAGGCTCTAGTTTAAGCTTGACATTACTCCAACCAGTCTCAAGATGAACTAGTCTGTGGACCAAGATTGGACGTGTTTGTTGATACTTGCAATTTATTACCATTTTTCCTCATTACTAAGTTGGGATAAATGTAGACTATGGAAGCAAAGCAGGACCATATACTAAGTTGCAATTTATTACGATTTTTCCTCATTACCATGGTTGCCATTTTTATTAGTGAGAATTACCTGAAGGCATAAAAATGCAAACGTTATTACAAATATGAGCATTCTACTCATCATTTCACTTCCCTAATATTATAATGTTGTTTTAAATGAAAGTAAATGTCTTGGACAAAATTAACAATACAAAGAATTGAAGAAATATGTTATAGAGCTGTTTGATATCTGGTAACCAACAAGAATGCAACAAGTTAGGTAAGAATTACTTGAAGTAATCAAAATGCAAATGATATTACAAAAAAGAACATTCTACTCATATTTTCACTTCTCCACTATTATAACGTGGGTTTATAATGAAAGTAAGAATGTTGGAGAAAAAATCATCAGTAAAAAGAACTGAAGAATGTAACATTGGCTGTTTGATGTCTGATAACAAACCCAAACAAAATTTATTAGGTGAGGATAGATTGAGGTCATCAAAAATGAAATCATTTTACAAATATGAACATTCTACTCATTATTTCATAGCTCCACTGTTATAATGTTGTTTTCTAAATTATAATGAAAAGTAAATATATTGGAGAATATTATAAATAAAAAGAATTGAAGAAGAATACTATAGAGCTGTTTAATATCTGATGACAAACGCGAACACATGTCGCAACCAATAAGCAGCTCAAGTTCAAACCTGATTAACTTATCAGGTTTGTATATGAAACTTGCAAGATCCAAGTGATATCCACCCTTACCTGTTTTACACCCCTAATGAAATCATGGTTATCATAACCCACTGACATTAAAGTTTAAATAGCACAAAGTCTTTAACCATGCTTTCGGCTTATTCTAGCACTTGTTTCTGTCATCTTGTAAGTACCCTGCTGAGGTGTACTTTCAGCCATTCTTAAGGGGTCAAGGTCAAAGTTTGGACATGAGAATTTGGTGATGTCTAAATTTTAATCTATCCATTGCCTAGTTTCAAAATCCACTAGTTTCTTCCAATTCCACGCTTTCATACAAAGGCAAAGTCAAACCTTAACAGTAAGTCAGTTAGAAGGAAATGAATGTAAAGGGTCATTTCAATATGGTGAGGAGACAACTACTCATCCTTATTGCAAGTACGATGCTCACACCAGGAACATTGAGCAGCACTGTCAAAACTGATGCACTATTTTTTTTTCCAGGGATTGGTCATGTTAAGAAGATCATTACTTGGAGTTGTTCATTGCCTAAATCCTAATAAAGATGGGCAGACGAAGAAGAACAATATCATGCATTTGGTTTAACAAGAAACTTGAGGGGAATAAACATTTATACTTTCTAAGACTTTGAACTTTATGATAAACTTGCATTGTAATATCACCCTTGTTGTGACTGATTGTCACCAACCTTTTTCTGATGAGTTCCTAGTTGGTCTTTTCTTATATCCTCCTGATAAAAGTGAGAGTCCTTGTTTCAAGTACCACATTCTTATTTTTACCCATTTGCTTTCCACAAAACAATTTAAGAAAATGGATGCTTTGTCATGATCACCAAGTTTAGCATGGCCTTGTCATTTCATGACAAGAATCCTTGAATGGGGTACTTTTTCAATATTCATATTGACTTTCTACTAAATCTGAAAGGGGCCTAAAACCCAACTTTTTACAAGTGGAAGCCCCTTTGCAGCTGCAACCTTTGGTCACTTTTGCAGCTCATATACAGCCACCATATCAGAAAGCCCAAACATTCAGGATGTACATGGTTTAACTTTGACAAGAACCCAGACAGAGTAGGCCTGTACCCAAACCACCGCCTTTGGTTTTGTCATGTTATTACCTTTATGCTTTATTATTCAGGATTTTGATTCTCTTGCTAAAATGAGTTATTTCTCGATCCCATGCTATGACATATACTATGAAATTTCTGATATTCTTTCCTGTCCTGTCGCCTGAAGTTGAAAGGGCATTAAGATTTTCTAGATAGAGGCCTTTAGTCAATACAATTCAAAATAAATACAAAAATAAAAAATGAAAGCAAAGTTAATTATGCATGCAAGGCAAAGAAATGCATGCAAAATCTCAAAAACAAACTACGTATAAATGAAAAATGATCGACTATTCCAATTAAAATTTTTTGTATCCGAATGACAATCTGTTAGCTAGAGCCAGGGCCTAGCATACCTATTAATTATTATCATACAAAATTTATATAACCAAAATGACAAATAATGTGACCCACCCAGGTGATTGTTCTATCCTTAAAAATCCTCAGGTTTAGCAGTCGATTAGGTCTACATAAATTCTGGGCAAAAATGTCACAGACACCAAAGCAAATAACTTGGTCCTGCTCAATCAGAGAAATGTAAATATCAATCAGAGAAATGTAATTATTAAAGGTGATTATGCCAGGGTTTGCTGGAAGTACCTGATTCAAAGAAAGAAAGAACTGATAGCAGCATCTTGGTGATCCTTCCAAATGGTGTCTCCATGTTCTTTTGCTGAATACAAATTATGATCTTCTCTTATGCCTCCATGAGAAATGACATGAACTGACAACTTTTTCCTGCCAAGTCCAGATTAACTGTAGGATGTGAATGCACTGGCTTGATAGAAGAAATCTCTAGGCATGAAGCATCCCATTTACAATTCCTATCTTCGAATTACCGCTTCTGAAACCTCTTATAAATGCTATAAGACTATCTCCAAGACTGCTCAAACCACTCCTCCCATCTAATTTGGTGCCAGAGCTAGGATACAGCGCACTCAATCTCTTCTAATCATCATCGATCTCAGACAATTCCAACACATGCCTCCTTGAAATCAATCCATAGAGGAAAAGAGAACCAGAACCTCACTTTCTCTCACCAATCCCTACGCGCACCGATGAAGTAGAGTCAGGGCCCCAAGAAAATGGGCCATAAAGAATCGAAGAGCTCCCAAAACAGAGATCAGGAGTTCAGAACAGGTCATCCAAATATAAAACTTCCTCTTTAGCATCTGATCTCTACATCACTGGCACCATGGACCTCCTCCAAGCCGCCCTCACTCTGTAAGCAGCCTCTCTGAACGCAATAAGGAGAGCTCCATGCATAGTTGCTGGATACCGCCGGTTTGCCGGCTCTCCAGCAACGAATCTCAAACTTAACTGGCGACAAGACCTCGGTGGCTTGAACCCTCCGTCAAGCGGCCGAATTTATCGATCTCTCCATTCCAGAATCGTAAGGAAACAGCAAGCCAAAACCCAATCTTTTGATGGTCTCGTGTTTCTGCGGTGGGAGTTTGGGGACGATACTTTAAACACGTATTTTTAATCACATATCGCAAGTATGATCTTAAAACTTTAATTCAAGCAAAATTATTTTTTCTTAAATAATTTGTTTGAAACATGCTACTCGTAATTTCTTTCTCTATATTTAAAAATATAACAATAAAAATTGTTGAGTAATTTAAAATATGAATGATTATTTGATAATTCTATATTTCTTTCTTCATACATATAAGTGTTTAGGATATTTAACAAATCAAAAAAAAAAAGGTAAATAAAGGTAAACTACCAGAAAATAAAGATAAAAAGAGGCTTGAAACTCTCAAGTTCAAGATAAAAGATACAAGAACTACATGCTAGTCAATTGTACTACCATCTTGTATTTAGGAATTTGAATTAAATAATTGTACAAAAATCTTTTCTATTCGAACCGATTCTCATTAAGAAGGCTTAACCATTCATTAAGAAGGCTTAAACAAAAATTATCTTTTCTGAAGGATTGATATCTAACTACAAATTTTGGACTTAAAAGACAACTTCCCTACCATTCACAATCACTAACTCCATGTCTCCATCTAATATCTCTCAAGGAAGTCTCATGCCCCTCAAAAGGTGACACAATCCACATGATTTAGGTTACTTTCATTCTCCATCTTCGAGAACTTAGAGTGAATTGGTACCCAACCAGCAATGGTAATTTGATGCATTTTGATATCATATTATATTTTTTAGTTGTGATTTCGAGATTAAGATGAACATTGAGGATTAAGGTGAACATTGAGGAAAATTTATCTCTTATGCAATGAAATCATATTGCTAGTTGGATTGATTTTTATAGATTGATATCATATCGTGTCTCTAGTATACCTATTGATTAGACAAGAGGTGCATGACCTTAAGCAAACCGACAACAAACAACTTGACTAGGTACATGACCAAATTATGCATAGGTGAATGAGACTAATTCAATAATTTGAACCAAACACAACTTGATATATTACAAACATTACAAGGGGAAAATGCTAAATTAAAGCCAATTCCAAATTTTCTTTCAAACTTAGATGCATCGGCGTAGTGCTTGGTGTTTGCTATTGTTGGGTATAGGAGAGTGAATTTTTATTTGAATCATCCATAGGCATTTGAAAGGTTTGAAAGACTGACAATTTGGTAGTTCAAGCCTAGTTAAAGAGTAGTTTAGGCCTAGCTAATGGGTTGTAGCTTGGTTCAATTACACATTTGGCCCAATTGGCAAGTTGGCGTAGATATGGCTATTTGAAAATAGAAAGTCAACTCCAAATCTCCTATTTGTTTACATAATAAAGCTTAATGAGTTTGGTATAAAGAATTCCTGCCAAAGGGTGACTCGGCCACACTTATCAGTTAAATCCAGGGGTTCTAAGGGATAACAGATGCAACCACCCATTGCTCCGAGATATCTGGGCAATGTTGAGGGACGGAGGAGCCTTCCAGGCCAAGCATATTTTCCGATAAGTCAACAGGGCTGCGGATTGGGTAGCTGCTTATGTGGCTAGTCATTCCGTTAGTATATTTTGGGCTGGAGATGGAGAGTTGCCCTGGGCACTCCGAGGCATTTTATTTTCTGATTTTATTGGGTGCATCCGTACTCGTCAGGTATGATCTACCCGCTTTAACAAAAAAAAAAAAAAAGAGGAGATTGACGTGCAACCTAAACAATTTTTTTCTTTTTGAGAAATTCAGTGGAGATGAGGCCACTCAAGTTTCAACCCTAGAACCATCTCTAATGGAGAAGGCGCCAAAAAGCTACAACTATTTTAAAAAACAGATTCATTCTTAGCTTTACCATTCTCATGAAGTAAAGCTAAATATTGTAATGAATACCTAAATACACAAATTCAACCAGACATGATATCTAGATCAAACACTTCTTTTTCGGTAAAGAACTAAGTATGAGTATTTATTCTTTGTATTGCATTTGATACTAATTTATTGATTGGGCCTTGACAAGCTGGAATTTGAATTTAAACATATACATAGCATTCTGCTACATCGGACATGGATGTCATATGTACATTGCATATGTATAAGTTGTACATTATATATATATTTTGCCCTAAAGAAATGCATATCCATATATTGTTTGTTATCTAATATTGGTGTTTCAGCTGTATGCTAACAATTAATATTCAAAGAAAACCTATAATCCTTCGATAAAATGATGACATTAGTTATGTTGTATGTTATTTAGATTAAACGCGTTTGATAAATGTTAGCATGTACTGTCTTGACTGAATTACAATCCTAACAATATTTTCTAACCTAAGATCAACTTTGAATATTTCATATCTTAAAAGGCATACATTCGAACTTAATTTCTTAATATCGATTAAAGAATTTGTATACATTCGCCCATGAATTTGACAAATTCTCTTCAAATATATTGACCTTCATTTATTACCATGCAAGCATTGAAAAATGTGTTGGGAATGGTTCTAAGGTTAACAATTGTTTGGACGTGCGTTAGACTTTAGTTGAATTTGGATTTCTAAAATATAGTTGACTTTCAAATTGAGTGGAGCATCTATTTACTAAATCTTGACCAGCTTAAATTTGACAAATATGAAACAATAAATGTGAAAAAAAAATCAAAATTGCCATAAGTTTATGCAAAATATAGACATGATATGACCTGACTGAAATTAATCATTCCAACCTTAATCCATTTTCATAGATCCAAAAGCAATTTGGATGTCTTACAAATTGAACACCCATGATACCTCATCATCATAAGCATAAAGCACTATTATGGGCAGTGCCATCGATTAGGGCACCATGAAAACTCATGCTGCTCGTGTCCTATTATTTATGTTTGGTATGTTATTATTTTATGATGAAGCTAGAAACCCTACCTAAAAAGCAAATCATATCTCCTCCCCAAGGAGCAACGGAACATTCCTCCATTAGGAAGCATGATTTGGATTTTGGAGAGATAATGGAATCTGTTGCTAGAAATTGGACCCGGGGGCGACCGTCGGCTAAGAAGGAGGAGCTCTGGAGCTGGAACGGCAGGTGAAGGTGGTCCGTCGGCGGGCGGCGTCCTCCAGAAGACCTGCAAGAAGCCGGTGGCCGGAGTTTCCGGCACCGGCCCTCCGATGCTTAAGTCAGAGGGGGCTAATGTGTAAGGAGAGAGAGAAGATATGCTTTTCTGGGTTTTTGAGTCCAACCCCCTCTAAGATGGAGGGGTTCCCTTTTTATAGAGGGGTATTGTATTACCTGTGAAGTGACGGGGCCAATGATTTTTTGTCTTGATTGAACACGATCATGTGCATTAATATGGTGTCATGGGAGGTCAGACTGGAGTCAGTGAGCCGTCGTGGTTGATCGGACGTGGCGGAGTAGTTCAACTGCCTGTCGTGGAGGGCCTGAGATCCATAGATAACGCGCGTATTGATTGTTGAGTGAACCGGAGATCAGCGGAGACCATGCGCAATAATGGTTGAGTAAGCCGGAGATCAGCACAGGCCATGCACATTAATTGTTGGCGGCGAAGCAGGGTATGGTCTCTGGTTGAGCTACGGAAGGGTGTGACAGTAGTAGGTGAATGGTGAGATTGGGCTTTAGAAGTCAGGCTCCCGAAGGAGATTAGATTGAGGTCGAATGCTCTGACGGGGCATCTCGGAGTCCAGCGTCTGGTAGGGCGCCGAGCTGAGCTGGTCGCCTTCAGGTCGGGCGTCCGCAGGTTGGACGCTTTCAGGTCAGGCATCTTCTGGTCAGGCGCCCGTAGGTCGGGCGCCTTCAGGCCGGGCGCCCGCAGGTCGGACGCCTTCAGGCCGGGCGCCTTCCGGTCGTTCTGGGATAACTTAGTTTTTTTCCTAACACTACCCTCCGACTTTCTAGTATGAGCCGCTTGCGAGCTCGGACGTGGGAAGTAGCTGTCTAATGGTGCTCCACACTATTTAATGCCGCATCGATGGGGGCCGGAAAATTTTGAATTTTTACAGCGCTCCGCATGCTTCAAGGTGTCATTAATAGGAGAAGGCGGGGCGACACCTTTTCACCGTCTGAAATGGCCTCGTGTCGTGGGCTCATGATGGGGCTCCACGATCCAATGGGACACCATCTTGATTCGGTATTCAAAGCGTCGATCTGAATCGGATACGCCGCTTTGGCCTCCTGGGGCCGACGCGTAGCAAAATCTGGAGGGGAGGCGGGATCCTGTCTCCCCGATCCGGGCCATTGGAGAGGTTTATATAAACCCTTAACTCGGTTTTCAGGGTTTCTATTTGGTTGCCATAGCTTGGTGTTTTTCGGTATCCCCTTGTTTCTTCCAGCAGCCTCCCGAAGCGGTCATTCCAGCTCTCTCCAATCCTACGATCCGTTGTCATCTCCGGTGAAGTTCCAGTAGGTGCTCTCTCCCCCCCCTTTGTCTGCTCGGAGGGTCTTCGTTTTTTGATTCCTTCCCCCTTTTTGATTGTTTCTCTGGAATGGGTCATGGTCCGGATGAATTCGGATCCACCATGAGTGGTGAGGAGGTGGAGATGGCCGAGGAGTGGTTTTTTCCTCGGCAAGGGTTTCATCTGAAACCTGCGGGGTTGGAGGATCGAATAACGAGGCCTCCCTCGGGTCGGATCGGGGTGTATCTGGAAACACTCTGGGCCGGCCTGCGGTTCTCCTTCCATGGGTTTGTGAATGAGCTCCTGGTGACTTATCAGCTCGTCCCAGCGCAGCTTGCTCCAAACGCGTGGAGGACGATCGTCGGTTTTCTATCCCTGTGCCTTGCGCACGGAAAACCGACCTCAGTTAACGTCTTCCGGTGGTGCTTCTTACTGAAGTCCAACCCGGGAGACGGAGAATGGCTGTATCTTACCCTTCGAGGTGGTCGGTCATTCTTTCGAGGTGCTCCGACCTCCATTCACGGGTGGAAGGATAAATTTTTCTTTTTGTCCTCCGAGCGGTCATGGGTGTTCGACCCCAGGTGGGGGCAAGCTCGACTCAAGACTGCCAACAAACTTCCAAAGTTGTCCGAGACTGAGCAGAAGATCCTCGACGCTCTTTACGACCTCGAGAAAAACATTCTTCTGAACGACCTCATAAGCGAGGACGCTTTGGTCAACGTAGGCTTGAGCTCGGCGCGCCCTCAGGGTAAGGGTGGTGGTAGTCGTTCTTTCTTCTTTCTCTTCTTTTTTTTTTCTCGCTTTGCTCTTGTCTCTTCTCTGACATTCTGACTTTTCTCTTTCTTGCCTCTACAGACGTTCCAAAGATGGTGACCAAGAATGCAGCCCTCTATGCTCGCTTTCGGAAGAGGGCGGCCGAGATTGGTGGGGCCTTGCCCGAGCTGAGGAAGAAGGCTAAGCTTTCATCTGGTGCTAGCGCCGAGGCGAGCATAGCCCAGAGCGGGCCTTCCAGGCCTGCTCGGGAGGTTCCGAGCACCGACCATAGGGGCTCGAGCTCTGCGGGAGCTTCGGCGATGTTGGCTTGCCCGGTTCCCATCTCTCAGCGCCCTAGCTGACGTCCTGTCGAGCAGCGACGCTCGGTTCCCGAGCAGCGGCGCTCGGATCCCGAGCCGGAGAATAGCCAGAGGGCTCCGAGGTCGCCCCGCCCCTGCCTAGCCCAGCAAGGACTAGTCTCCCTGGTCCCTTGGAAGTCGATTCCCGACCAGAGAGGAGGCCTTACCTCCCCTCGTGGGAGGTTTTTGAGGGTGACTCGGCCCTCGACGATCCTGCAGTAGCGCGGCAAGTTTTTCGAGTCGCACTGTTTCCGGTCGACCAGGCCAAGATCCGGTCCACAAGTTACAATAGCTTCTTGGACGGGATCTATTGCTCCGCGGTCCGGGTAAGTTTACCTTTAAACTCTCGTTTTCATCTTTTAATTTTTAGCCTTGACTCATTCTTCCATTCGTTGTCAACAGCATCTCCACGAGGTCGAGACTTTGATGCACATAGCGTCCGACTATCGGGAGTGGGCCCGAAGATGCCAGCGTGGGCAGGAGGAGGCCGAGAGGAAGCTCTGCCAGGCCGAGGTGAAGCTCGGCGAGGTCGAACTCCTGCGGAAGGAGCTGCTCGCAAGAGTAGAGGCCGGCGAAGGCGAGCTTCGATGTCCAACCGCGGAGCTTAAGGAGGAGAAGGGCGCACATGCCTTGGCCAGGTCGGAGGTGCGCGCTGCCGAGGCGCATTTGGCCGAGGCCCATTCGTCGCTCGCTGTACGCGAGCAGGAGGTGAAGGGCGCCCAGCTCAAGATCAAGGAGCTCGAAGCCTGCATGGAGAGAGCCCAGGAGGAGGCTCGGTACGCGGCTCAGCACGGGGTGAGACTCTTCCGCGAATCGAAAGAGTTTTGTGACCTGCTGGGGGAAGAAGCAGTGGACGGGCTCATCCGTGGCTTTGAGGACTTCCGCAACCAACTGAGGCAGCTCTGCCCTGAGTTCGACCTCAATCTGCTCCAACCCGGAGCGGGGGTCGAGGAGGGGGATGGGTCCGAAGACCTGGCCGGGGCCGAAGTTTAGGCGGCCGAGGAGGCTGAGGTTCCCACTGAGGGGGATCTCGAAGGAGCTTCTAATGTTGCCCTCCGAGTTGCCGGTGAAACCCAGGCTGAGACCTCCGTTGCGGATGGACTTGAGAGAGCTCCGATAGAGCATGCCGAGCTGACTGCTGTGGATGACCTCGGAGCTGCGCCCGCCTCTTAGGATTTTGTTTCCTTTGTTTGTTTGTTTTTTTTTTTTTTGTAAACAAGGTCGGCCCCTGAAATTGTACGGCTGAACCTTGGTTTTGTACTTAGCCTTCGGGCTTTATCAATAGAAAATTTTCTTTTCCTAAATTTGCGCTCATCTTGTCTTTTCCTTTTGCATAGTGGACAGATTTTCGATCGTTTAGACTAAGATATCCTTCGGCATATTGCTCGGGCTCGGCTAAGTCCCGATTGCGCTCGCTAAGTCATTAAACTTTGATCTAATAGGAAATGTTCCGAGCTTGGAATTTGGGAAAGTTCATCGTCCTCGAGCTCGGATTCGAATTTCTCGAAGCCCTCGAGCTCGGATTCGAATCTCGTGGTGAGCATCGAGCTCGGTCTTGACCCCGGAGGGGTTTCGTCGGGCCTTTAAATCATCTCCCGGGAGGTCTTGGCCGAATCTTTAGACTTGGCTTTCCGGGTATAGGCTTGGAAATACTCCAGAGTCGGTCCCCGTGGGGATCGTAGACCAGATTCAAGCTATTGTTAAGACCTTCGTGGTAATTAACCTTGAATTTAGTTGGCGTACCAACTCGTAGAATCAAAGCAGAGTGACTCAGCACTTCTAAGCTCGGATAGAGTGTTTAGGCTTGAGGCCATCGCTGTAGGTAGGCGTCGACCTAAACCAACATTTAAACTCGGCCGAGCCCTCATTCAGGGATCTGCGTAGATCAATCCGTAGACTAGTGGTGAGGGCATTCTTGGGGTCGAGGAGATTTAGGCTTATGTTTGGCTCGAAAAGGCATCTCGACCTCGATCAGGGGAGATCCTGAGCTCAGTCAGGATTTTGTCGATCGTTATGGTATATAAACAAGTGGATGCAATAATATAGGTGCCAGGTGAAAGGTACCTTTCGCACCGTTGGAGCCGTGCACTTTCAGGTGGAGGTAGCCGATTCCGCTCTGCGATCGGTTCTTAGAGGTATTCTTTGGCCTAGAGCCCGCTTCTGCGGATAATATCGGCCATTGCAGAATGAAACGGCGCTTTGGTCAGGGCCTCGCACAACAGCGTAGCCCGCTCCCGCCGATCAGGGAAGAACACCGCGCTCATTTTGTTTTAGGCGCGCCCGCGCGTTGGAGGGTCCGCGGAGGTCCCACTCCATTGTTGTCTTTCCGAGGTTGAGGGAGCTTGGTCTCATTGTCGACCTGGCGACGCTTCCCGAGGTCGAGGGAGTTTGGAACTCTACTGTCGACTCACGGAGCATCCCGACCCTAGTCGAGGGATCGAGCACGAGGTTGATGGAGCTCGGGCTCGCTGCCGACCTGGTGATGCTTCCCGAAGTCGAGAGTTTGGGACTCTATTGTTGACTCACGGGGCATCCCGACCTTAGTCGAGAGATCGAGCACGAGGTTGATGGAGCTCGGGCTGCTGCCGACCTGGTGACGCTTTTCGAGGTCGAGAGAGTTTGGGACTCTACTGTCGACTCACGGGGCATCCCGACCTTAGTCGAGGGATCGAGCACGAGGTCGAGGGAGCTCGGGCTCGCTGCCGACCTGGTGACGCTTCCCGAGGTCGAGAAAGTTTGGGACTCTACTGTCGACTCACGGGGCATCCCGACCTTAGTCGAGGGATCGTGCGCAAGGTCGAGGGGTCTGAAAACGCACTATCGACCTGCGACGCTTTCCGAGGTCGAGGAAGTTTGGGACTCTACTGTTGACTCACGGGGCATCCCGACCTTAGTCGAGGGATCGAGCACGAGGTTGATGGAGCTCGGGCTCGCTGCCGACCTGGTGACGCTTTTCGAGGTCGAGGAAGTTTGGAACTCTACTGTCGACTCACGGGGCATCTCGACCTTAGTCGAGGGATCGAGCACGAGGTCGAGGGAGCTCGGGCTCGCTACCGACCTGGTGACGCTTTTCGAGATCGAGGAAGTTTGGGACTCTACTGTCGACTCACGGGGCATCCCGACCTTAGTTGAGGGATCGTGTGCAAGGTCGAGGGGTCTGGGAACACACTATCGACCTGAGATGCTTTCCGAGGTCGAGGGAGTTTGGGACTCTACTATCGACTCACGGGGCACCCCGACTTTAATCGAGGGATCGTGCGCAAGGTCGAAGGGTATGGAAACGCACTATCGACATGCGACGCTTTTCGAGGTCGAGGAATTTGGAAACGCACTATCGACACCCAGGGCTTCCCGACCTTAGTCGAGGTATTTGAGGGAGATCGAGACCGAGCTCGATATCAGCGCAGCGAGGTGCTTCAGGCTTAACTAGAGCATCCGAGCTTGGTCGGGCATCCGAGCTTGGTCAGGGTTTCCTTGCCATACGAACTCGGGCCGCCTCCCTAGTTTCCTCGATGAGGTCCAGGTTGCCCCTGAGTTGGGAGGAGTTGGAGGCTGCATTGTAGTGTTCCACTCTTGGTGAAGGAAGCCCCACTTTCAGAGGAATAACAGCTTTCGTTCTGTATGCCAGGTTGAAGGGGGTCTCGCCGGTGGGGAGATGAAATGTTGTTCTGTAGGCCCAGAGGACATTGTAGAGGTCTTCAACCCATTGCCCCTTGGATCGGTCAAGCCTGGCTTTGAGCCCTTAAAGGATGGTGCGGTTCGTCACCTTGGTTTCTTCATTTGTCTGTGGATGGGCGACCGAGGTGAAGCGGTGATCAATGCCGAGCTCGGAGCAGAATTCTCTAAAACAGATATTGTCAAACTGACGACTGTTATCAGATATAAGGATGCGGGGGAGTCCGAATCTGCAGATTATTGACTTCCAAACAAAGTTCCGCATTTTCTGCTTGGAAATTCGGGCCACAGGTTCAGCTTCGACCCATTTGGTGAAATAATCGATGGAGATGACCAGAAATTTTCTCTGCCCGGTAGCTAGAGGGAATGGCCCCAGAATGTCGATCCCCCATTGGGCGAATGGCCAAGGGGCACTGATTGAGGTCAGTGGGGTCGAGGGTCGACGCTGGATGTTGGCATTCTGCTGGCATCGGTCGCACCCCGCCTAGAGGCAACGGCCTCCTCGGCCTTTGCATACTTCCGAGCTTAGGCCAGCATCTTGGTAAAGTCGGTGGAGAAGCTCTTCTCGATGGAGAAGAGTAATCTGTAGGAGCGAGCCCCAGTCTTTAGTGCTGACTGGCTATCGACTGGTCGAGCTCGCGGACCTCCCAGGTTGCAGCGGTGAAGCGGTCGAGATACTCCCTGAGAGATTCGTCCTCCCGCTGCTTGACGTCCAGGAGGGAGTCCGATGTTCTATGCTGGCACCAGCTGGCTGCAAAGTTGGTGGTGAATTGCCTGCCGAGCTGCTCAAAAGAGGAGACCGTACTCGGCTTTAGCTCAGAAAATCAAAGCCGAGTCGTTCGTCGGAAGGTCGCTGGGAAGGCTTTGCAGAGCACAGCCTCCGAGGGCCGCTGCAATGCCATAAGGGCTCGGTAACTCTTCAGATGGTCGAGGGGGTCGGTCATCCCGTTGTAGGGCTCCACATGGGGCATTTTAAACCTCGGTGGGACCGGCTCGTCCTCAATCTGGTGGAAGAAGGGGGACTTGGTGGTAAATTCGAAGTCACCCTCGCGCCTTGCCCTCTTGCTATGGAGTGCCTCAATTTGGCGCTCAAGATTCTCGACCTTCCTGTCGAGCTCCCTAGCTTGGGGGATTGCCACAGTAGTCTGCTCCGGCTCGTGACGGTCCGGAGCTGACTCAGCTTCCGAGAGCTGCGGCCTTCGGTCTAGGCTCCTCCCCGGCAGTTCTCTCCGGGAAGACGCTCGTTCTTCATTGTTAGCCCTGGAGGGGCCATGAAAATTTTGGCCCTGGGGGATCGGTCCATTTGGGGGAGACACTGGCTGGACCTGGGCCTGTGGGGGTAGCATAGGTGAGGCTTCCTGACGCTGCAGGCCTTGGACGGCGGTGGCTAAAGCTTGGACCTGCTACACCAGGATGTTGAACTATTCCGGCTGGACTTGAGGAACCGGGTCGACCGGAGGCGGCGAGTTCTGGACGGAGTGTCCAGGACTTGGTGCAAGACGCCGGGAAGCATTGGAGGCTCCTTTACTTCTCAACTTCATGGCCACGACTCGGGCCCTTCCTCTAGCGCAAATTGTTGCTGGAAATTGGACCCGGGGGTGACCGTCGACTAAGAAGGAGGAGCTCCGGAGCTGGAACAGCAGGTGAAGGTGGTCCGTCGATCCGGGAGACCTGTAAGAAATTGGTGGCCGGGGTTTCCAGCGCCGGCCTTCCGATGCTTAAGTCAGAGGGGGCTAATGTGTAAGGGAGAGAGGAGATATGCTTTTCTGGGTTTTTGAGTCCAACCCCCTCTAAGATGGAGGGGTTCCCCTTTTATAGAGTGGTATTGTATTACCTGTGAAGTGACGGGGCTAATGGTTTTTTGTCTTGATTGAACACGATCATATGCATTAATATGGTGTCGTGGGAGGTCAGACCGGAGTCAGTGAGCCGTCGTGGCTGATCAGACGTGGCGAAGTAGTTCAACTGCCTGCCGTGGAGGGCCTGAGATCCGTAGATAACATGCGCATTGATTGTTGAGTGAACCGGAGATCAGCGGAGACCATGCGCAATAATGGTTGAGTAAGCCGGAGATCAGCACAAGCCATGTGCATTAATTGTTGGCGGCAAAGCAAGGTATGGTCTCTGGTTGAGGTATGGAAGGGTGTGACTGTAGTAGGTGAATGGTGAGATTGGGCTTTAGAAGTCAGGCTCCCGAAGGAGATTAGATTGAGGTCGAATGCTCTGACGGGGCGTCTCGGAGTCCAGCGTCTGGTAGGGCGCCGAGCTGAACTGGTCGCCTTCAGGTCGGGCGTCCGCAGGTCGGACGCCTTCAGGTCGGGCATCTTCTGGTCGGGCGCCCGCAGGTCGGGCATCCACAGGTCAGGCGCCTTCCGGTCGTTCTGGGATAACTTAGTTTTTCCCCTAACAGAACATATCATCAAGTAGATAAATTATTGCTTACACTGAATGCACAATGCAGCCAATTACGACCGTCTCTTGTGGTGGTACATCAAGATGTACCCTTGATGAATGAGATTTCCAGAAATTAGCAGCAATTATTGATTGTATGCAAGGCCATGTGGTGCATGCAATATAAGCAATAATTTCTCTAGCAAATGGGGCCTCTGTGGACTTAGTAAAATGTTAACGGTTTTTTAAGAAGAAACCATATACTACATGGTATGAATTATGGGCTCGTTTGGTTCGCAAAAAAAGGAGGAAAGAAAATGTAGTCAGTAAGACGGTAAAGAAATGTCTCTTGTTTAGTTGGAGTTTTTAAAGGAGAGAGATGCAAAAGTTGTATTTTCGTGGAAATATGATTTCCATATTTCAAAAAAAAAACTTTCCTATGAGAAATATGGAAAAGTTACTTTTTCATAATCCGAAAATCGAAACATTTTTATTTTTTTCTAAAAAGACCCTTCAGCATCAAATCAAGGATCCTTATTTGATTCAAAGCATTAAAGACCTGATTTTTATTAAGAATATAATAGGAATTACACATAACTTTTTCGGAAAAAAATGGATGGTCAATCAAACATAAGCACGCTAGAAATCTGTCACTTTTCTATGGTCAACCAAATATATCAAAAATATTTTTTTTAGGCATTCTTCTTTTAGCTATATGCTTTACAGAAATTATATTTTTTATAAAAAAAAGTTTTCCGCAAATCAAATGAGCGTGTATGCTGCCAATTACGATGAATAAGATCAGTGGTTGGGACCAGTGATTATTCTCTAATTTAAAAAAAAAAAATAATTGAACGGTTATTCTCTAATTTGAAACAACAAATAATCACGTTGTATCGCCTCTCACAGCTGTTATTAGTGCTACAACTGTCATTAAATTTTACCTCAAAAATAATTTAAAATTTCAATACTAAAATAATAGTTATTATAAGGATTTTTTGCATGGATACCCTTCTAAATATTGGATTTTGCATGAATATCCTTCCAAAATTGATATTTGCATATGTACCCTCGTAAAACTAACTCTGTTATTGTACGTATATCCCTAATATAACAGTTATTCTAACGGTGCTAAAAAAATCAAATTTATATTAATTAAAAATAAAATAAAATTTTAAAATTACACTATTGTTTTTGTCTTCTTTTCTGCTATCGGGATCGTGATTTATTTACACATTTACTCATTAAAAATATTTTAGTCATTTTAATTTGAAACCATCAATTTTTTAACGTCATTAGATAGTATGGATACATATGCAAAAATAAAAATAAAAAAAAAGTGGAATAGCAAAACAAGTGTTTAATGAGGGTATACATGTAAATATTAATTTTGGAAGGATATTCATGCAAAATTCAATATTTAAAAGTTATGTATGCAAAAAATCCTTATTATAATTAAAAATTAAAAAATAATGATGTTATCAAATAAAATAATATTTTTTAGAACCACACAGACATTTTTGAAGAAAATTTTGAGAAGAAAATCTGTAATAAATATTATTTTATTGAAAAAACATAGAGATTGTTGACCCCCTAATGGATTTTGATGAACACAAAACACTAGAGTATAATTCCCTATGTATTAACAATTTATTTGAGGATTTCAGGTGTTTATCTAAAAATATTGTTAAGAAATGTCTAGGCAAGTTCCCTTATTTTTCAAGGATTTATTGAAGAATTTTTGAGATGAAGAAAACAGATCAGGGACAGCCGAGACGTCTCCGGTTTATCCCAGAGACGTCTCCGGCACGAATAGGAAGAATTGGCACGTTTGGAGACGTCCCCGGCACCTGGCGAGGCGTCTCGCAAGGTCGGAGTCGACTCTCTCAGTAGCGGAGTCGACTCTCTCAGTGGCGGCAGAAAGGCTGATTTCAAGAGATGCGCGCGAGTCGTCTCCGAAGGACGCGGAGTCGTCCCCACGCATAAAAAGCAAACTTCCCGAGACGTCCCCAGAAAGCGCGGAGTCAACTCTCTCAGGAGATTCCAAAGGACTTATTTTTCGGTGATAAAACTGCGGAGTCGTCCCCATGCAAAAAGCGCAAACATCCCGAGACGTCCCCATAAAGCGCCGAGTCAACCCCAAACAACGTCAAAAGTAAAATCTTACAGCCGAGACGTCTCGCGTTGAAGCGGAGACGTCTCCGGAGCGCCTGGGACGCGACTGACACCTTTTTGCAGGATGTTTTGAATTTCAAATCCCTTTAACTTTATCTCTAACGGCTATATTTGCTTTTTGGGCTATAAAAGGGACCTCTTAAGTGCTTCTCAATAACTTCTCACCAACCCAACACAAGATCATTCAAGAGAGAAGCAAGAAAGAGAGGTTCAAGGGAGTTAGTGCATTCAAGTGAAGAAATCAAGTGCCTTCAAGCTTCCCAACTGATTTCAAGCTCGACTACTCTCTTCCGCTCGGGATTCAAAGCTCACACTCAAGCCAACGCGATCCACATCGGAAGAACCATCATCTCCCAGGCTTCCAACGGCTAAAAGGGTTCTTCCGGGTTCTATTGCTTATCATTGTTATATTTGCTTATTTAGAGCTTTTAAATCCTTGTAAAACTTTTTCAATATTGTGCTTGTTCCAGTCAAGGGACTTGGAACAAGGGAAAGGCGTCCCAAGCCTAGGTTAAATTGGAAATTGTAGGGTTCGTTGTTAGCCCGGGGTAAAACAACGAGTTGGGTAGTTCACTCGAAAAACTACCGGATTGTAGGGTTCGTTGTTAGCCCGGGTAAAACAACGAGTTGGGTAGTTCACTCGAAAAACTACCGGATTGTAGGGTTCGTTGTTAGCCCGGTGTAAAACAACGAGTTGGGTAGTTCACTCGAAAAACTACCGGATTGTAGGGTTCGTTGTTAGCCCGGTGTAAAACAACGAGTTGGGTAGTGCACTCGCAAAACTACCGGACTGTAATCTGGAGGATTATAGTGAAATTCCCAAGAGGTCTTGGGGAGTGGATGTAGGTGCTGGGGTGCATTGAACCACTATATGTTTGTTGTGTTTGTGATGCTTTTTGTCATTGTCTAACTTGCTCACTTACTTACTTAAATAAATTGCTTGCTTAACTCTTATCCGCGCATCCTTTAGTTGCAAGCATATTCAATTTACTTAATCAAGTCTCATTCAATAAATCAAATTGTTGCTAAGTTTAAATTCCACTGTGCATCTATACAACTTAGCATAATTAATTGAAAAGTGTTAGAAGTAGCCTAAAAGTTTTAAAAGACCCAATTCACCCCCCCTCTTGGGTTGTATCTACTGGGCAACAAGTGGTATCAGAGCAGGTGCTCTTCTATTAATTATAGTCTTAACCGACTAGAGCTAAAGATTATGACAACCCTACATAACATATTATTTGCCGAGGGACTTTCCATAAACAGACCTCCACTGTTTGATGGAACATATTATATTCAATGGAAAGCTAGAATGAAAATTTTTGTTCAATCACAAAACTATAGAATATGGAATATCATTATAGATGGACCTCACACACTCTCTCAAAATGTCAATGAAAAAGAGTTAGCACAATTGAATGCTAACGCCATGAACTTTCTATATTGTGCTATCCATGAATCTATATTTCATAAGATTTCTGCATGCTTATCTGCTAAAGAAATCTGGGATACTTTAACAATTATTTATGATAAATCTCAGATTAGCTCACATGTGCTTCAATTGCGTACTAACAATGAGATTGCAGAATCTTCCACATTAGCCGAGTCGACTCCCAATTTGTACGAGTCAACTCCTAGAGAAGAACAGTCTGAAAGATAGATCAGTTCAAAAAATAAAGAGTTCGGTAATGGAAACAAGGATCCATTTTCGAACACCGAAAGATTCAAAAGCTTCCTAAAGACAGAGAAGAAGAGGAAGCAAGAAGAAAGAAAGAAAGAGATAAAAAGGAAGAAAGTTTTGACCAAGGAAGAGTCAAGCAAGAAAATGAAAGCTAGGAGCAACAACGATGATTTTAGCTCCAAAGAACTACAAGAGGTGACTAACTTTTGCTTTATGGCACAAGAAGATAAGGTAAAATCTGAATCTACTTTTACATCAAATGATTTTCAAGAAGAATTTTCTTATGATGAACTTTTAAATGCTTTTCATGATTTGTATGGTGAATGTAAAGAATTAGCTATGAAAAATAAAAATCTTAAAAAGCTTAATTTGGAAATTTCAAAAGAAAAAAATTCTATTGCTGAAATACATGACAAACTAAATTCTGAATATAAAAGCTTAGGGTTAATTTCAGAAGAATTGATTCAGAAAAATCATAGCTTAATCAAAACAAATCAAAACTTAAGTAAAGAAATTAATCAATTAAAATCTTTTATTAACAAATTTACTGTAAGTTCAGAACGATTAAAAATGATGTTTGAAAGCCAATATGTTGCTTATGATAAACCAAAACTTGGCTTGACTCCTTTACTTAACAATAAATCTCTAGAGAAAAAGGTTATCAATGCATCAAGCAAACCATTAAATAAGATAACTTATTTCAAACATGAAAAGAATGGACATAACAACTTTACCTATCGTTCTAACATAATTAAATCAAGTGGTAAAGTTATTACAATTAAACAAATTTGGGTTCCAAAAGGAACTATATGTCCTAACTCTCAAGGACCCAAGCAAGCTTGGGTACCCAAAATGAAAATATGAGGATATAGATGTAGGTGTGCCAAGATACCCATGGAACAAATAGAACTTTCATACAAATGGGTGTTCTAGACACACGTCAAAAAAAAATGAAACTTAAAATATAATTATGAAAAGTGATTAAAAATAATAATAATGAAATCAGTAACCCTTGCATCTCATCATTATTTTTGCTTTAGTATTTGATTAAAATATGAATTGCAAGTATTGATCAATTTTGTGATATGGAAAATACTTTTGGAAATATAATCAAATCACTTCATCTTATAGTATGATTTACTCACTATTGGATAAGTTGCTAAGAATAACTCTATGAATTCTCTATATGCTTGATTGAGAGTTTTTATCCATGGCATTATTGTTTATCGATCATAGATATAAAAATATGCACTCGGTATGCCTTTGAATATATGCACTATGAATACCAAGATTAAAGAAACCATCCTTGGGATATAAAATCAACTCAAGTTAGTATGTACTTAATCTCAAAAGATCTTGTCATTGGTTTACTTAGATTATCTTCTGCAAGGTCAAAGTTTGCTATGCATATTAACTAAGAAAACAAACAAAAATCAATCTCTAAATCTAAAGATGTTGTTTCCAACACTAAGTTTTCAAAAGCTTACATTGGCCTTGTTCTTGGCACTCAAATTGAAATATTTTCTACATTGGCACAAACTCACAAAAAGGGTTCAAATGAAAAAGGTTTGCAAACTATGAAAATAACGAAGTATCATGGCATAGTTTTGAAAACCAATTTTGTATTAAGTTGTGCATAGAAAATAATATTGAATACAATTGTTTCTGCACCAAGAACACCATAAGTAAAATAGGATTAATAGAATCCTTGAAGAAATGAAAAAGACAATGTTGTATGATAGTCATCTACTTAATTTTTTTTTTTTGTTAAAAGCTATCATCATTGCTTGTCATATATATGGTTTCTATTAGGTCTATTTTTGATGAAAACTCTATTTGATCTTCTGAAAAATAGAAAATGAACTATTGCATATCTTTCATATTTTTCAGTCATACATGTTATGCTTGATATGTTCTTATGAAAATAATGCCAAATCTGATAAAGATACTTCTATCTTTGGGTATCATTCATCAAGCAATGCATATAGAATATTCAATGAAAAGATCCTAGCTGTAGAAATATCAAGTCATTTTATGAGACTAATGATCTTTCATCAAGTCACTAAAATCAGATTATATATGTATATGTTAATCTTTTTTCTTACATATAACAATCTAAAACTAAAACACCTTAAGAAGAATGAACAAGATTAGAATTGGTCAAGTTAAACTAAATCATTTTTAAAAGAAAGAGAATTTGAGATCTTGTCGATAAAATCTGAAAACTTGTTAATAATTAGAACCAAATTGAGTTTTCAGAAATGCACTTAATGAAGAAAAATTGGTGACTACTAAAAGATTCAATCAAGAAAAGATGAATTAGATCTTGATGAAATTCTTGCATGATTAGAAGTAAAGATCACCATTATCATTTGCTTGCTTCATGAGCTTTATAGTCTGTCAAATGAATGTGTAGAAAACACTTATTACAAATATGATAAAGCAATATGTGATTTGGAACATGCACCAATATACATGACATAAAAGCTTGAGTAACTTTTTGATAGAAAATAATAGTGATAAATCTATGCATCAAAAAGAAGAATTTGTGATATCTTATTTGCTCAAAGTATACATTGATGATATCACTTTTTGGTTCTACAAACGAGGATTTATATGAAGATTTTACTAAGCTCATGCAAGGTGAGTTTGAAAAATGTATGATGAGTGAATTAACATATTCTCTCAAACTCCAAATTAAGAGAAACAAGAAAGAGGATCTTCATTGACCAAAGTTAGTCCACAAGAAAACTCTTATAGAAGATTGGCATGAAGAAGGTATTCTATGACCTCATCTTGTAGAATTTGAAAAGAATGAGCAATGTAGATCTATTGTTTTTAAAGCTGTATTGAAGCATGATAGAATACTTATTTTATCATACAGCTAGTAGACCAGATTGTATGCTCATCATGTGCAAGATTTCAATCTAACTCTAATGAATCATAATTTATTGATAACAAATAAATCATAATCTGAATTTTGATAGAAACAACTGTTTAAGATAAGTTGATTAAAACTTAGCTAGCGTGTCTTATTGATAATTATCTTAAGCAAATAAAATCTAAACTAAATTAACTTTGAAAATAAGAAATTGATTTGACCTTGATAAATCTTCCTATTGCCTCACATGCTTGTCCTTGAACCATCTTGGTTAATGAAACTATCTCTTTAGTTCAAGTGATATGTGCTTGCTTATACTTAGGCAATCTCTTGAGTAAAGTGACTCAACATTCAACTAGTGTCATATCGTGTATTGAGTCATCTAGTTAATGATATGGTAGATGAATGTTTTGTATCTTGAAGAAACTAATGACTTTCTTTCAAGAAAGAAAAGGAGTTTGCAGGATCCTTGAGCAAGAAAATGAGAGATTTCAACTTGAAGGACACCTCCATAAAAGGTACAATAAACATTCACATGCAAACAAGAGAGAGGACTTTCTTCAGCCAAAAGGTTACACATAAGAAATCTAGTAGGTATTTGACTTGAAGAATGCAGAATGATTCGATAATTTTAGGTACCTCTCTCATAAATTAGCTGAGCAAAGTCATTAACTTAAATCTTACTATGGCATGATTAAAGTCTTTAATTATTAATTTCTTGATATCATGTCTATATATGTATTGATTGACTTGTGCTTTTAGAAATTGTTTCATGGTTTGCCCAAACTAAAATATATCTTTACCTATGTCATAACCATGAACTACACAAGTTTATGCTTAAAATTTTGATTTAAAATGACTTGTGAGAAGCTATGAATTCTTGAGCATAATGAAAATGTGTTTGCATGATATACCTCTATATGATACATTTGATTATTTCTTTATTCTGCTCTTTCAAGAAAATTACTTGAGAATAACAAAAAGAAAGAGAGATAAAGAAAAGATAATGGATATTAGTCAAGAGAAGTAAAATCTAAGTAAAGGCAAATACTCCAATATTAAGAAAAAGCAAAACAAGCGTAATATATTCAGCACATTTGTAAGACTTGTGTGAGCACTCTTTTGGAAGAATAAAATCCGTAATGAATTACACTTAAATAGAGGGAGAGTTTAAAGTAAATATTTTAACCTTTCTATATTGCTCATCATAGGGATGGTGCCAATGGGGAGGCTAGTGGTAGTACCCGGCACTATTTGACCCAACTATTCGGTGTAGGGTATATTAGGGACGGCATAAGAGGGAGGCTAGTGGTAGTACCTCGTGCCCCTTCCAACTCCACTGGATAGGGAGCAAATAGAGTATAGAGCATAAGAAAGTAAAAATGAATGACAAAGTAAATGAAAGTATATAAGAAGAATCAAGTCAAGCTTTAATCACTTGAAAACACATTTCAAGGATGAAATCAGTGCAAAATTATATTTAAATAGGAGGAGTTTATTTGAAAAGAATTGATTTTGATCCTTGACATTCTTTTTCTTATTATTTTAATGCATAACTTAACACATAATATATTTTGCATGTGGCATGATGTCTTGAATTATGAGTTCTCAATATTTTGTAATGCTCCATGCTTGGACAATTTGATTGAATGTTTGGAATACTACATAAAATTTTTGTTTGGTAATATTGAAAAGAAATTCCAGATTTGTCGTACACAATCATCGTCAAAATCTGAAAGTTGAATAAATTTGTAAAAAGGAGAAGAGAAGGATATCTCTATTTAGGCAATGACTTTAGTATATAATGTTCTAACTCATACCAAAACTCAACATAAATACAAATATTCTGAATATGCTCTTGTATGTTTGAAATATGTGTTTTCAATCGTAATGATTTAAGATGAGCTACAATGTGGAAGATACATATCTCAAATTATGACTTTGAAAGCCTTTATTGAAAATCTTTATGAAATTCAGAATCTGATTTTGTATAAAAGCTTAAACTCAATGTGATTTCTAAATAAAATCTTAATGTAAGAAAAACAGAACTAATTTTGATGCCTTGGTTGATTGCTCCGATACGCATCCGAAACATATCATTTCTTATCTTTAGCGTGTACCAATATTGGTCCAAATGATGTGTCTTTTGATGATCTTGATTGCAAACAAAAATTTCTAAATATATGACTTTATTTTGATATTAAAAAATTTATTGTGTTTCATGTATACATTGCTGAAAAATTGTGATTAAGAAATTGAGCTCTATAAAAATATATACCCCAATGGTAATCTATATGTTTTTCTCTCCTACATTCTTAAAGACTTCCATCAGAATATATATAGAGTGAATGATCTTAAAGCTAGAAATATTTCAGCTCACTCAAACGAGTCTAAAAGAAAGAAAATGTAAATGCTTTTGAAAGAAACTGAGCTTCAAATGAATCATTTTCTGATTAATATTTTTATACATTTTCTCTAAGATTAAGAGAAAGCATAACTTGTTCTTGAAGGATTAGAAAGAGTAATTGCTACAAATTTTGAATAATACTAGATTACTCTACATTCTCGATATCATAGAATTTCAGTTTTATTCACGTTTATCACTAAAATCTGAAATTCAACAATAGAAAAGAATGATTAAAGAAGAATGCATCTTTTGAGGGGGAGCTTTAGATATTCAGTATCTCATACCTTGATTTTTATGGATTGATTTTAATGAACCTCCTTATATTGCAAGACTTGCTTTAATTATATAATAAGTTTATACCTTGAGATGAGTTCTATAAAGGCTGTCTTATCTCAAACATTGAGTCTTATGAAAATAAGCTGAAACTTATAGAAAATATATTTTTTTAGATTGACAATTTTATTGAACATTATCTTCAAATTCTAAACTCTTAAATGGAATGATCAATTGAGGGGGAGAAAGAAAATCTCAGAAGGAGAGATCTTATGGAACTTAATCGCATAAATCTATAACTAAAGGAGAGAGAAAGCATACTAAATGAAAAGTGATCCTAATGCTCTCCAATATGTATCATCTGAAATTTAAATCTGAAAATCCTTATGATACACCTTGAGGCTTGTTATTGGATTAGTATATCTTATGCATCAATCATGAACCAAGTTGCAATTCAAATAGTTGATCTTAAGAGCCTCTAATTTAATGAAAAAGGGGGAGATGATAAAAAAATTGCATGAATACATATTTTGGTATTTGTGCCCCAATGCTCTTATTATCATAAAAGAACTTTGAAGTCATTAAGAATTAATGATCCAACATGATGATATGTTTTTCAAATATATAAGTTTTGATCTTATACTCAAAAAATTAATTAAATTGCTCTCATGTTGATAAAATACTTAATATATTGGGCAAAAGATCTTAAATGAACAAGCTCTCATACTTATTATTAAAAAGAGGTTAGATTTCCATTCGTGCTTTCCTTGAATATCATTTGTGGTACTTCTTGAATTAACTTAAGAAAGATTCCATCTACACTTGAGTTGAAAACTATCCTTGGAATCACATTAGATGTGCTCTCATCATAATTTGCTCTGAAATTATCCGAAATGGCTCTGATCTATGCTCATTTATCTTTTTCTAACATTATTGCCTTGAGCATTCTTATCTTTGTGCTTAATGTTTCACTATCTTTTTGATGTTGTCAAAAAGGGGAAGAAATATCTGAGTATATGCTCATAATGCTTTATGTGTTGCATTTACTCCAAGTTTTGTCAAAAAGGGGGAGTAGAACCAATATGGAATGCAAAATGCAAAATTTGAACTCATACTTGAAATTTTAATTAGAATCAACAAAATGTAAAGATAAAATTGAAGAATATTGGCTTTAAGACGATTGTCCTTCTGAAAAAGAAAGGGGGAGTCAAAAGTATTTGGTTTTTAATTGTTGTTAGCATCAATATTTCATTAATTTACATCTTAACTTGATTCAAATTCAGTTGATATGCTAAAATTGCTCAAGAGCTACTAAGATCAATACTTATGCATAAGGATAGAACTGAAAGTTGACTATTTTGAATTATGCACACTGTATCTAGCTCTAACCAAAACACAATACTTGTACATCTGATCAAATACTGTGTATATGTTTAAATTTCGAATTTTGCATATACTCAGTGTTTTGTCATCATCAAAAAGGGGGAGATTGTTGACCCCCTAATGGATTTTGATGAACACAAAACACTAGAGTATAATTCCCTATGTATTAACAATTTATTTGAGGATTTCAGGTGTTTATCTAAAAATATTGTTAAGAAATGTCTAGGCAAGTTTCCTTATTTTTCAAGGATTTATTGAAGAATTTTTGAGATGAAGAAAACAGATCAGGGACAGCCGAGACGTCTCCGGTTTATCCCAGAGACGTCTCCGGCACGAATAGGAAGAATTGGCACGTTTGGAGACGTCCCCGGCACCTGGCGAGGCGTCTCGCAGGGTCGGAGTCGACTCTCTCAGTAGCAGAGTCGACTCTCTCAGTGGCGGCAGAAAGGCTGATTTCAAGAGATGCGCGCGAGTCGTCTCCGAAGGACGCGGAGTCGTCCCCACGTATAAAAAGCAAACTTCCCGAGACGTCCCCAGAAAGCGCGGAGTCGACTCTCTCAGGAGATTCCAGAGGACTTGTTTTTCGGTGATAAAACTGCGGAGTCGTCCCCGACGTCGCGGAGTCGTCCCCATGCAAAAAGCGCAAACATCCCGAGACGTCCCCATAAAGCGCCGAGTCGACCCCAAACAACGTCAAAAGTAAAATCTTACAGCCGAGACGTCTCGTGTTGAAGCGGAGACGTATCCGGAGCGCCTGGGACGCGACTGACACCTTTTTGCAGGATGTTTTGAATTTCAAATCCCTTTAACTTTATCTCTAACGGCTATATTTGCTTTTTGGGCTATAAAAGGGACCTCTTAAGTGCTTCTCAATAACTTCTCACCAACCCAACACAAGATCATTCAAGAGAGAAGCAAGAGAGAGAGGTTCAAGGGAGTTAGTGCATTCAAGTGAAGAAATCAAGTGCCTTCAAGCTTCCCAACTGATTTCAAGCTCGACTACTCTCTTCCGCTCGGGATTCAAAACTCACACTCAAGCCAACGCGATCCACATCGGAAGAACCATCATCTCCCACGCTTCCAACGGCTAAAAGGGTTCTTCCGGGTTCTATTGCTTATCATTGTTATATTTGCTTATTTAGAGCTTTTAAATCCTTGTAAAACTTTTTCAATATTGTGCTTGTTCCAGTCAAGGGACTTGGAACAAGGGAAAGGCGTCCCAAGCCTAGGTTAAATTGGGGATTGTAGGGTTCGTTGTTAGCCCGGGGTAAAACAACGAGTTGGGTAGTTCACTCGAAAAACTATCGGATTGTAGGGTTCGTTGTTAGCCCGGGGTAAAACAACGAGTTGGGTAGTTCACTCGAAAAACTACCGGATTGTAGGGTTCGTTGTTAGCCCGGGGTAAAACAACGAGTTGGGTAGTTCACTTGAAAAACTACCGGATTGTAGGGTTCGTTGTTAGCCCGGTGTAAAACAACGAGTTGGGTAGTGCACTCGCAAAACTACCGGACTGTAATCTGGAGGATTATAGTGAAATTCCCAAGAGGTCTTGGGGAGTGGATGTAGGTGCTGGGGTGCACTGAACCACTATATGTTTGTTGTGTTTGTGATGCTTTTTGTCATTGTCTAACTTGCTCACTTACTTACTTAGATAAATTGCTTGCTTAACTCTTATCCGCGCATCCTTTAGTTGCAAGCATATTCAATTTACTTAATCAAGTCTCATTCAATAAATCAAATTGTTGCTAAGTTTAAATTCCACTGTGCATCTATACAACTTAGCATAATTAATTGAAAAGTGTTAGAAGTAGCCTAAAAGTTTTAAAAGACCCAATTCACCCCCCCCTCTTGGGTTGTATCTACTGGGCAACAGAGATGAAAATAATGACAGTTATTTGTATTATAGCTGCCCGTTTTTAACAGAAAATAATGAAAAATAATAGCTATTATATTTTGTATGTTATTTATCCCAATAACACAGATTTAAACTCATGATTATTGCAACTACCATGGATCGTCCTTTATATGGGTTGATCTAACAAAAAAAAAAATCATTATCCAATTCTTGATTTCTAATGTGGTATCATGCGAGATTGGATAACCAATTAGTAGTGATTTGATTTATATATCTATAATTGCGTTAGACACTATAATGCTCGATATATTGGATGGCACCGAATGATGCACCATTGTTCTAATCATCCAAGAAATTTTATCGCCTTTGTTGCAAAAAGCAAACAAGTACAAAAAAATCATATCTAATGATCAGCCTTGTAAAACCAAATTTGTTAGCCAAAAAAGGGATTTGCCATGTTGTCCAAATCCCTTTAAGTAAGAGAACTTTGGTAGCAAGTTTAATTAGCTTAGACATTGAGATAAAATATCTATTTTAAATATCACTGATCCATTCATGAGTTGTGTTGCGGGCCTTCCGACCCGATAACAACACAGTCCCAATCAACTGACGACAGAGAACGGCCTGCTTTCCCTACGAGGTATTATCCGCTCTGGAACTCCGGCCCGCGCGTTCAGCGCTGACGGGGGATACTCGCACGGTTTTACCTCACAAAAGGTGCCTAGTGAGGAAAGAGGTTTTCTCTCCTTATAAGGCACAGACCTTTCCGCTGCCTAGTCGGTATGGGACTAAATTCAGGCCCTTCCCACAACATAGCCCCTCTAGCAGGAAGGTCCTGCGCCATATATTGTGGGCCTTCCGACCCGACAACAGCACAGCGCTAGGGGAGAATTTTTTCCGGCCCGCGCTCCAGCGCTGATGGAAGGATACCCGCACCGTTTTGCCCTATAAAAGGCGCCTCGTGAGGGAAGAGGTTTCCTCTCCTTATAAGGCATAGACCTTTTTGCTGTCTAGTCGGTATGGGACTAAATTCAAGCACTTCCCACAACAAGTTGGATATGGCATATTGGGATCGATGTGCTAATTATTGGTCTGATTTGGTATTTGGGGATTATTGGGTGAGTCAGAGTTCTAAGTGTCGTGCAGCCAATCGTCGATCTACAAGATTAGTGGAGTGATTGATGGCTTTGCCCTTTTTCATTGTGATAATGTTTTCAATTGTATTCAAGAGAATGAGTAAGATTACAACTAAAGAATTTTCAAATTAAATGGCTGTTAGCACTACAAAAAAAAAGAAAAATTCTGACTCTTATTTGCCGACGCTTATTCCAAGCGTCGGCAAAAATTTTTCTCCGTATATAATTGACGACGCTTAAAAGCGTCGTCAAAGTTAGTATATAATTGACGACGCTTTTAACGACGCTTTTTAGCATTGTTAAATAACGACGCTTTTAAGCGTCGTTAAAAGCGTCGTCGGAAGCCAAAAAACCACCTCATTTTAGTCCCACATCGGCGGATCTGAAAAAGAAAGAACTGTTTATATAACCAAGCCCAACCACTCTACATGGATGGAATGAAGGTATCGATCGGGGAGGTTGTTTGTATTTCTCTTTGTGTTCCATCAGCACCATGGAATGGAGGAGAAGATGCAGACCGCCTATGGTAATTTTCTTGGCAAATGGTAAAGAGCGATGCTTTAAAGCGTCGGGAAAGAGCGACGCTTAAAAGCGTCGCAAAATTTGAATTAGCGACGCTTTTGAAAGCCTCGGAAAATGTTTTTTCCACTGTAGCATAGGCGACGCTTTACCGACGCTTTGTAAAGCGTCGGGATGGTTTCTACCGATGCTTAAAAGCGTCGCTAATAGCCAAAAAAAGCGTCGTTAATGTCCAAGTTTCTTATAGTGTAGGTATGCATCAGTCAAATTAAATGATCGAAGAGGCTTATGTAGTAATAATACTTTGGGTGAGGAGGCTAGAAAGCTAATCAATTTGCAACTTGATATTGTCACATAAGGTTCTTATTGATGGTAGATTAGTAGGACTGATGACTAAGTTTAAGAGAAAAGCTAATATCGTTCTAGCAAGAAATGGCCGAACTTGCATGAACCAAGCATGATATATAATCATCAAGCAAAATGAAAGCTGGTGAACGAGAGGGAGTACTAAAAGGACACTTAGGACCATATAACTTTATAAAGTGACTCATCAAACCTTCCTTAAAAATGGTATGGTTAACGTGGAATTTGATTACATAAATTGCAGCATCTAGTTTTATGTCAGTATTTTTACAATTACATGACCCAACTAATAAGGCAGCTGGAGCCAAGTAATTAGTAGTGAAAATGTGATGGAATGATCGTTTGTTGGATTATCCATATGATATATTGTGAGGCCCAATATTTCCACATCAGAAAGACTCGTTTTAGAGTCTGGGTATATGAGGCGGATGTCTCCAAACCCTGCAGACGCGTTTTAGGTGGAAACAAAACTGGAAAGGGGTCTGAACAGTGCGTGCGGCGCACGTGCGGGCCCCGAAACCGGACAATATCTGGTAGGGGAGCCCCGTATTCCCCCCCTCATGTGGCCTCCACTTGGGTATTGGGTGTCACACGTGCTTCGCGGAGGCGGGGGTGTGACATTTGGTATCAGAGCCGAGAACGGCTCTTATTCGATGGTGGAAAGGGTGTGAGGTCCAATAGCCCCATATCGGAAAGACTCGTTCCAGAGCCAGCTGGGCATATAGGGCGGGTATTTCTAAATCCTGCATATGCATTTTGGGTGGAAAACAAAATTGGGGAGGGGTCTGAGCGGTGCGTGCGGACCCCGAAACCGGATAATATTTGGTAGGGGAGCTCCGTGTTCCCCCTCATGTAGCCCCCACGTGAGCACTGGGTGCCTCACATGTTCCGCATAGGTGGGGGTGAGATATTTAGTATCAGAGCCGAGTACGGCTCTTGTCCGATAGTGGGAAGGGTGTGAAGCTTGATAGTCCCATATCGGAAAGATTCGTTTCAGAGCCTGAGCATATGAGGCGGGTATCTCCAAATCCTGCAGATGCGTTCTGGGTGGAAAACAAAACCAGAAAGGGGTCTGGGCAGCGCGTGGGAGCCTCGAAACCGGACAATATCTGACAGGAGAGCCCCGTGTTCCCCCCTCATGTGGCCCCCACGTGGGTATTGGGTGCTGCACGTGCTCCGCGGAGGCGGGGGCGTGACATATATAGTTTAGCAGTCATGTGCGTATAGATGAGACAAGGTAACAACATAAAAAAAACAATAAGTTTCTGACCCAGAAAACATTTAGGATTGTTTTAAGGGAAATTTAGGGAATTTTGATTTGCGGTTCCATTCAAACAAAATCCTTGTTGAACTGGGAAATTATTTGCATAGCATCCAAGAGCAGGGGGCCAACTTGCATGAGATATACCAACCTTTTAGTGTAGCTATATTTCCTTCTCAAGGGTTTATAATTGTGATGCTCATCTCTGACTTTTACTCTTTGGTCAAGAAAGCACTAGACTAGAGGTGGGGAGTATTAGGATTTAATATATATAATCCTTTTACTCCCAAGATGACAATGCATCATTTTTCCTCATATTTGGTCATATTGGGTTAGCTTTACATATCTTAATTTCTTTTAGGTACAAAGCTTTAAGCTTTATGTATCTTTCTTTGAAGTTCACATTGGAGGCATCTTCACATAATGTGGAGACCAAACTTTGATCCATCAAGCAGTACATGTAATTTTTTCCCCAATAAAATCTACTTTTTTATCTTCACATTTAGGACCAAGAAAAATATATTTTTCAACGCAAGATTAAATATAAACATAATCCCTCTACTGTGGCCACCCATGAATTTTAATTGATAAAGCAACTATATATCATTGTTTTCTATAGTTTCAAGTAATGGACGCATCCGATTCAATTTAGTGAAGATATATGTTGGGGGGAAAATGGATTACCCCAAAACGCATGAATGTATCATCAGCGCCCGACCTGGAGGTGTTCGATCTGAAGGCGCCCGATCTGGAGGCGCCCGACTTGGAGGCACCCGATCTGGAGGCGCTCGACCTGGAAGTGCCTGACTTGGAGGTGCTCGACTCCAAGACACCCGACCCGGGCACCCGACCTCAGCATCCTTGACCTCGGAAGCCCGATCTCGCTATCCACCCGCTACGGTCACATCCTTCTGCAGCTCGACTAGGGACCATGCCCTACAATAATCAATGTGCATGGCCTCCGCAGACCTCCGGCTCACTCAACAGTTAATGCGCATGGCCTCCGCAGACCTCCAGCTCACTCAACAATTAATGCGTATGCTATCTACGGATCTCAAGCCCTCCACGGCAAGCAGTTGGCCACTCGCCACGTCCGATAAGCCACGACGATTCACTGGCTCCAGCCTGATCTCCTATGGCAGTGCATTAATTCACACGATCGAGCATTAATTCACACTATCGTGTTCAATCATAACGGTAACTCGCTTGTCCTGTCACATCACAGGTAATCCTGTATCCCTCTATAAAAGAAAAACCCCTCCCTCTTAGGAAGGTGTTGGACTCTGAAACTCAAAAAGATACTTTTCTCTCCCTCCACATATTAGTCCCCTCTGACTTAAGCATCGGAGGGCCGGCGCTGGAAACCCCGACCACCAGCTTTTTTGCAGGTCCTCCGGAGGACGCCGCCCGCCGACAGACCGCCACCCGCCATCTCATGCCGGAGCTCCTCCTTCTCAGCCGCTGGTCGCCCCCGGGTCCAAATTCCTGCAACAGTTGGCGCTAGAGGAAGGGCCCGAGTTGTGGCCATGAAGTTGAGAAGCAAAGGAGCCTCTAATGCCTCCCGGCGTCTCCCACCAAGTCCTGGACACTCTGTCCAGAATTCACCACCTCCGGCTGACCTAGTTCTCCAAGTCCAGCCAGAATAGTTCAATATCCTGGTGCAGCAGGTTCAAGCCTTGGCCGCAGCTGTCCAAGGCTTGCAACGTGAGGAAGCCCCACCCATGCCGCCTCCATAGGCCCAGGTCCAGCCAGTGCTTCCTCCAAACAGATCGGCGCCCCAGGGCCAAAATCTCCATAGCTCCTCGAGGGCCAACAATGAAGAACGGTGCTGTTGCCAAGGCTCAGCCCGAGCGTCTCCCCGGAGAGAATTGCCAGGAAGGAGCGTAGACAGAAGGCCGCAGCGCTCGGAAGCTGAGTCAGCCCCGGACCGACACGAGCCGGAGCAGACTACTGTGGCAATCCCCCAGGCTGGGGAACTCGACAGGAAGGTCGAGAAGCTCGAGAGCCAGATTGAAGCGCTTCACAGCGGAAAGGCAAGGCACGAGGGTGACTTTGAGTTCACCACTAAGTCCCCCTTTTCTCGCCAGATCGAGGATGAGCTGGTCCCACCGAGGTTCAAAATGCCTCAGATGGAGCCCTACAATGGAGCTGCCGATCGCCTCGACCATTTGAAAAGTTACCGAGCCCTCATGGCATTGCAGGGGTCCTCAGAAGCTGTGCTCTGCAAGGCTTTCCCAGCAACTCTTCGGGAAACGGCTCGGCTCTGGTTCTCTGGACTGAAGCCGAGTATGGTATCTTCTTTCGAACAGCTCGGCAGACAGTTCGCCACCAACTTTGCTGCCAGTCGACGTCAGCAGCGAACGTCGGATTCCCTCCTCGACATCAAACAAAAGGAGAGAGAGTCCCTCAAAGACTACCTCGATCGCTTTACCGCTGCCAGAGCTTGACCAGTCGATAGTCATGTCGGCACTTAAGACTGGGGCTCGATCCTACAGGTTCCTTTTTTCCATTGAGAAGAGCTTCCACGCTGACTTCACTGAAATGCTAGCCCGAGCTCGGAAGTATGTGAAGGCCGAAGAGGCTATCGCCTCCAGATGGGGCGCGAGCGAGTAGGCCTCAAAGAAGCAGAAGAAACGCCGCGATGAGCGCGACCACCCGAGAAGCCGGTCTTCCCGCCGAAATAAGAACCTGCCTTGGCTAAGAAGTCCACCTCGGCAGCGGGAGCAGCTTCGACCAAGGTTCCCGCCTCGACCGAGATCTCCACCACGACCACGAATGCCTTCGGGGAAGTACGAGAACTACACACCCCTTAATATTCCCCGGGTAGAGATCCTAATGGAGATAGAAGGTCGAGATTACTTTCGATCTCCATCCCCGATGCGGGATACAGGAACTTGGCGCAATCCTAGGAAGTATTGCCGTTTCCACCGGGACCACGGCCACGACATGGAGGATTGCTTCCAGCTCCAGGATGAGATCGAGACGCTTATCCGCCGCGGAGTACTCAACCGGTTTGTGCGGAACCGGCGTGAGGAAAGGAAGCCAGAAGAAAATGCCGCACTGCCCGAAGATCCAAATGACAACAGGCCTATCACCATCACCATCAACACCATCGGAGGAGGAAGTTCAGTTGGAGAACTAGCCGGGGAAAGGACCCCTCCAAAGCGCCCACGCACCTCCGAAGCCATCCAATTCTCGGACAAGGACTTGGAAGGAGTTGAGACTCCTCATGATGATGTTGTGGTCATCTCCATGATTGTAAATAAATTTAATGTAAAGCGCATCCTAGTTGATAATAAAAGTTCGGCAAATATTTTGTACTACGATGCCTATTGTTCGTCCGATTCCTGTCTACCTAAAAATATGCTAGACAGATCATTGTTAGAACCGACGAACAAAAGTTTAAATTTAATTTAACTCTTACCTGTTCTACTTGAAGAATAGTGGTCGTAAGAGGTCGATCCACAGGGAGGCGATTGGAGTTGCATAAAAATTAGAACGTTCACTCGGATTCAAAATCGATTTTTGAATATCAAAAGAAAAACATTACGTCGGGGATGTTGAATGTTTTCTAATTGAAAATAAACAAGGGAAAGAAGAAAAACTTTGCAATTGAAATTGGATGCAGAGTAGGGGTCGATTTCTAAAGACAGATTATGAATTAAAATCGTCAGTTGAACAGCAAAAATAAATTTCAGAGCTATCTTAAAACTAAAAATTTCAGAATATATAAAATAAATTGCGGAGATTAAACCAAACCTAGGGCATGGATTGCATAAAAGAAAATTAATAGATTGTATATTATGCAAATATTAAACCAAACCTAAAACACATTCATGAAAGAAAATTGATTACAAGAACATAAAAGAAAATCCTTGAAATAAAAAGAACCAACAACTCGGCTGAACACTATAAAAAAAAAAATAAAATAATATTTTCTTCTTCCTTCTTCTCGGAAAACAGGGCTTCTCCTCTGTTTCTTTTGAACCAGCCGACTCCCCTCCCGAGCCGACTCCTTCTTCTCCCCCTGGCTCTGTTTCTTGGCCTCCAACGAACTCTCCACCCTCCTCTGTTCTTTGGAACAGATCCCCCCAACCGAGCACCCCTCCTCTCTTTCTCCTTCTCCTCTTATAGCCGCAGGGTCGCTTGGATTTTAGGTGGAATCACGGATCATCCGGGATGCTGGGATTTCGGGATGCTTCACGGCTGGCCGCGAGATCTCGGGAGGAGCCGATCATGGCCTCGGTGGATGGTGGACCAGTCGCGGAAGGAAGGAAGCGCGTGGGATGAGCTGGGATGAGCCGATCACGGACGCGGTGGAGGGGCTGAAATGCAATGGGGACGCGCTGAAGACGCGTCTGGGATGATCGCGAGATCCCTGGGATGCGGGCATTGCTGGCACGCTGAAGAAGAAGATCACGAAGGAGCTGGGATTTCCTCTTTGGACCATGGGATGACTCGGAATGGAAGATGCCACGGGATGCTGTGGCGTTGATGGGAGGCGAATCATCCGGGATCGCGCGCGGAAGAGGAAGGATGCTGGGGCTTCCTTCTTTGGGTGCCGGATTGGAAGCTGGATCGACGGGGAGGAGGATCCGTGGATGATGAGCGCGGAGGAGGGCTGAGTCGGAAGATGAATACGGACGGCTGTGGGTGCTGTGAAGCTTCTGGGATCACGGAAGATGGATCGGATGGCTGGGATCTGCTTTGCTGGAAGGGGGGATTTGATGCGGCTTGCTTATTTGGGAGTCTTGGAAGAGGGGCTGAAGCCGGAGGGAGTTGATCTGGCTCTTTGGATGCGGACACGGAGATGCTCGCGATGTTGTGATGTATAGCGGGATGAAGTCAGGATGTGCAGGCCCTGGAAGATGCTGGCTTGACTTGAGCTCGGGCTGCCGGGCCTTGGGCTCAAACCTAATGTTAATTGGTTTCTTGGATTACTGCACTCAAACACAAATACCACGTTAATTAGTTAATTTTATTATTAATAATTAGCTAAAATACTAATTAAAATGGTCTGACGATTGCACTTTTGTGCTCTCATCACACCCCCCAACCAGCTTATTGCTAGTCTCTAGCAATTTAGTGCGACAATGATAAATGAGAGTGCAAAAAGTTTTATTTATTATATATATATATAAATATACATGAACTAAGATAAATACTCACTTTTGTAGAGCATTACGATTGCACTTAGCACGTGCAACAAGCCGTTAAACCCCTAGGTTACCCTAGTGGACGAGTGTTGTCTCGTGAGGGTTTGCAGTGAAGTTACCTACAAACTTCAATCCCAAAATAAAATTTGATTTGTGAAATGAAAGTCTAATTTCAAGTACATAACTGATAAGAATTTCAAAAGCACACAAGGTTTTAATTACTAAGTAGCCCAAATTCTAGGTTAGTATGCAATTTAAGTTGAAGTCATTAAGTTTTCCGTTAGAGAGTTGTAAAACTTATTTATACTCGAGTGCTCAGTGAAGTTTGGACCATGCACAAGCTAAGGTTTTGGATCTCCAAAATATCGCTAATATTAGTAGTTTCCAAGAATTGGTCGGACAAGACCTATTTACTGATTCAAAATCATCTTTTCTGCAGAATTTCGAGAGCTGTGGATGTTTACTTTAATACCTCATGGGCTTTATATGTAATATTCCAGTTTACTCGAATTTTTACAACGACGGCTTTCACACTATTGTCTTTTTTAAGGTCACTATACATTTTTTGTTTTTCATTTTTTTCTTCTCTCTTTTTTTTTTTTGAAAGAGAAATGATAATGTATATATTGTGCACTTTTACTCCTGTGATGATTCCTCCATGTAGCGAGCAATTAGTCGACAATTCTCACACCAGTTGGCATGAGGTGTCGGACATCAAGACTCCCCTACGGACCTATGCTCGGGTTCCTCATCACAAGCCCGCTGACCTTTGACAATAGGTAGCCCTTTTCGATGTACCTGACTAAATCCACCAAATAGCTTTTTTTTTTTTTGGATCAGAAAAAGATGGTTCATCAGGATTCGAGGTTGCTACCATATTCTCAATACAATATCGAACCTATGCCTTAGAAAATGCAAGCCAGATGTGTTGTGAAATTTAAAGCACTAATTAGCTTACAACTCACTAAAAGGAACTTAATAAAAAGAACTCACTTTGCACTACTTCCAACTAGTCATTGGGCTCTTAGATTTTATATACCTTGTGTGTTGTATATTTATTTAATTTTTTTTTAAAAAAATAAAATTTCAAATGCGTAAAAATACCCCCAAACCTAAATCTAACATTGTCCTCAATGTTAAAGAAAATTTAAAGCAGTAAGAGGACAGAGGAGAAGTACCTGATATGGATGGGTTAATTGAAAGTTGGGGCAAAATCCCCCAAACCTGCATGTTAGTAATTTATTGATGATATTTTTTTTTAAATAAAAGAAACTTACATGTTGGGTTGCCTCCCAAAGAGCGCTAAGTTTTTTGTCTTTAGCCAGACAATTCCGATTTACTCATAATAGATAGGGTCGGTCAGAAGTGTCTCCTCGACTTCTGAACTCATATACTTAAGGTATGGTTTTAAACGATGTCCATTGACTTGAAAGGACCTACCATCCTTGGTATTGCATATTACTGCTGCACCATGCGGGTGCACTTTCTCTACTGTGTATGGGCCAGTCCAGCGAGATTTAAGTTTTTCAGGGAATAGATGTAATCGAGAATCATATAGAAGGACTTTTTGTCCTTGGTGAAATTCCTTACGAATGATCATTTTATCATGCATGATCTTCATGCGATCTTTGTACTTCTTGGCACACTCGTAAGCATCGTTTCTAATTTCTTCAAGCTCATCGAGTTGAAGCTTCCTATGTTCTCCTGCTTTGTCAAGATCGAAATTTAAATGTTTAATAGCCCAATAGGCCTTGTGATCTAACTCAACAGGTAAATGGCAGGCCTTGCCATAGACAGTTCTATATGGAGACATTCCAATTGGTGTTTTGTAAGCCATCCGATATGCCCACAGTGCATCTGTTAGCCTAAGAGACCAATCCTTCCGAGATGTATGAACAGTTTTTTCAAGGATGGTCTTGATCTCCCGATTGGAAATTTCGACTTGTCCACTTGTTTGTGGATGATATGGTGTACTGACCTTGTGATTAATGTTGTACTTTCTCATAAGGGTTTTAAAGATTTTATTACAAAAATGTTTCCCTCCATCACTAATGATAGCACGAGGGGTGCCAAAACGAGCAAAGATAGATTCTTTAAGGAACTTGATCACCACTTTGTGATCATTGGTCTTAGCCACAAGAATGTACTGATGCCCAAACGACATAGGAAAAGGACCCATAAAATCAATACCCCAAACATCGAAAATTTCTATAATTAAGATAGGGTTCAGGGGCATCTCATTCTTTCTCGAAAGTTTTTCTAATCGTTGACATCGATCGCAAGATTTACAATAGTCATGCGCATCTCGAAAAAGTGTGGGCCAATAAAATCCGCACTGCAAAACTTTTGCAGCAGTTTTCTTCCCACTAAAATGACCACCACAAGCATGGTCATGACAAAAGAAAAGGACATTCCTTTGATCGTGTTCAAGGATGCATCGTCTGATAATTTGATCAGGACAGTATTTGAACAAGTATGGTTCATCCCAAAAATACCATTTTACACGAGCTAGGAAGCGGAATTTCTCTTGTTTGGTCCATGAACGGGGCATTCGTTCAGTAACTAGATAGTTGACTACATCAGCATACCATGGAATATTGGTATGGGAAATCATCATTAATTGTTCATCAGGGAAGGTCTCGGACACAGGCATGGATTCTCCGGATGATTCAACAATTAATCTGGACAAGTGGTCAGCTACAACATTTTCAGATCCCTTTTTATCTTGTATTTCAAGATCAAATTCTTGAAGCAATAGGATCCAACGAATGAGTCTTGCCTTGGCATCCTTCTTTGTGAGAAGGTACTTAAGAGCGGCATGATCAGAATAAATGAGGACCTTGGTTCCTATCAGATAGGGACGAATTTATCTAGAGGAAAAACAACTGCCAACAACTCTTTTTCAGTGGTAGAATAGTTGAGTTGGGCATCATTCAGAGTTTTGCTCGCATAATGAATCACATGGGGAAGCTTCTCCACTCGCTGACCTAGGACTGCACCTATTGCATAATCAGATGCATCACACATGATTTCAAATGGCAGATTCCAATCAGGAGACCTTATGATGGGTGCTGAGGTTAGTTCAGACTTCAGTCATTCGTAAGTAGTTATACAAATCGGCGAAAAATTAAAAATAGCATCTTTAGCCAACAGATCGCATAAGGGTTTCGACAATTTACTGAAATCCTTGATAAAGCGGCGGTAAAAACCCGCATGCCCTAAAAAGGATCTGACTTTCCTAACAGTTTTGGGAGGTGGTAACTTGGCAATTAATTCTACTTTGGCTTTATCCACCTCGATTCCCCTTTGTGACACAATGTGTCCTAAAACAATACCTGATTGGACCGTAAAATGACATTTTTTCCAGTTAAGAACTAAATTTTTCTCTTTACATCGTTCTACAACAAGGGTCAAGTGATGGAGACATTCATTAAAATTAGATCCGAATACAGAAAAGTCATCCATAAAAACTTCTAAAAATTTCTCCACCATGTCGGAGAAAATGCTCATCATACACCGTTGGAATGTAGCCGGTGCATTGCATAACCCAAAAGGCATGCGACGATAGGCAAAAGTGCCATAAGGACAGGTGAATGTAGTTTTCTCTTGATCCTCACGTGCAATTGGAACTTGGTTATATCCAGAATAACCATCAAGAAAACAGTAATGAGAGTGGCCAGCTAGACGTTCTAACATTTGGTCAATGAAGGGTAGTGGGAAGTGGTCTTTCCTAGTCATGGCGTTCAGCTTTCTGTAGTCGATGCACACTCGCCATCCAGTTTGGATTCGAGTTGGGACTAACTCATTTTGGTCATTCTTGATCACAGTAATTCCAAATTTCTTGGGTACGACTTGAACTGGGCTCACCCACTGGCTATCAGAAATAGGATATATAATCCCTGCATCTAACAGTTTAATGATTTCAGCTAAAACCACATCCTTCATGACTGGGTTAAGTCGCCTTTGTGGTTCTCTAGAGGTTTTTGCATCCTCTTCAAGATGAATTTTATGTTGGACCACAGAAGGGCTAATCTCCTTAATATCAGCTATAGACCAGCCGATTGCTTCTTGATTTTTCTGAAGGATTTTTAACAACTTCTCTTCCTGTTCTTCAGTTAAATTTGATGCAATAATAACAGGTAAGGTGTTGTTGTCCCCTAGAAATGCATATTTTAGGTTTTCAGGCAGATTTTTAAGTTCAAGCTGTGGAGGTTTGACACTTGAAGGTATTAGCTGGGATTCAGGTACAGGTAATGATTCAAATTTAGTAGCCCATCTGCTAGTATCCATTACAGGAATGGAATCTAGCAATGCATTAACCTCCTGATTCGACTCTCCTTCCTCACAATCTTGACTGAATTGGGCCAAACATCTTTCTAGTGGATCAGAATAACTTGATTCCTCGAAGGACTTGCTGATTATGTTTTCAATCATGTGATTTCTTCTAAATCGTCCATCTCAGATGGTTGATTACTACTGTGAAAGACATTGAGTTGGACGGTCAAGTTTCCAAATGCTAAGGTCATTATCCCATTTTGGCAACTGATCACAGCATTTGAAGTGGCCAAAAATGGTCTACCAAGGATTACCGGGATGTGACTACCTGGATTTTTCACTGGTTCAGTTTCGAGGACTACAAAATCCACAGGGTAATAAAACTCATTTACCTTTACAATTACATCCTCTACAATTCCCTTAGGATACTTCACAGTCCTATCTGCTAATGACAAAGTAATGTTTGTGGGCTTTAATTCCTCCAAACCTAGTTCGGTGTAGACAGAATAGGGTAATAGGTTCACACTTGCTCCTAAGTCTAATAGGGCTCTCCGAATGATGGTTTCTCCTATTTTAATTTCAACAGTGGGGCAACCAGGGTCCTTGTATTTTGGGGCAATCTGCTGTTGAATAAGAGATGAGGCTTGTGCAGCCATCACAGCTTGCCTAGGAATACTGGTTTTTCTTTTCATCGTGGTTAAGTCTTTTAAGAATTTTGTATAGGAGGGGATCTGTCTGATGGCATCTAGGAAGGATAAATTTATTTGGACATTTTTAAAGACTTCCATGATTTCATCGTATTGAGATTTTTTCTTTGAGTCTTGTAGTCTACTAGGAAAGGGAGCCTTAGGTGTGTAAGTCTCTATTGGATTCTCCTCTATTCCTTGTGTTCCCTGTTCTTGTGCCTTTTTCTGGGTAGGGTTTGGTTCATGTTTTTCTTCTTTTTCTTGCACAGGAAGTTGGACTTTGTTGTCCACTTGCTTGCCAGACCGTAAAGTGGTAATTGCCTGGACTTCATGGGTAGGGTTTCCATTAGAATCAATCTGAAACTGGCCTCTCGGCCCTTGATTCTGTTGCCTACTAGGGTTAGGCACTGGCTGACTAGGTAGTTCACCTTTCTTTCTATCCCCTAGAGAGTTTGCTATTTGACTTAGACTAACCTCAAGTTTTGCAATCGCTTGCGCATGAAATTGGTTAGTCTGGGTTTGAGCCATGTTGGTCTGTTGTTGCTGTTGGATGAAGTCTTGTTGCTGCTTCATCATGTTAGCCATCATGGCTTCCAATGATGTAGTTTGCTGAGGGATAGGGGCACTATAAGTAGGAATAGGTGGAGCCAATGATTGGTTTATTTGTGAGGGACCTATCCTGAGAAAATTCTTCTGAAAACCTGGTGGACCACCTTGATGTTGAATAGGTTCATTTTGCTTGTATGAGAAATTTGGGTGGAACCTATTATCAGGGTGGTAGACTGGGCTGAATGAATTGGGAGTGGGCTTCTTGAAGGCACTATATGAGTTAAGAGCATTTGCCTGTTCAGCCTTAATGTTGGGTAAACTAGGACAATACTCCACTAGATGCTCAGAACTATTACACAAGATACATAAACTATGTGACTCGTGATCCACTTTCATGATGGGATCTAACTCTTTATATGAACTGGAACTAGTGGAAACAGTGAAAGCATTAAACTTTTTGCTTAAGTTGTTCATGCCAGTCACCAGATTGGACATGACATTTTTGAGTTCTGGGTCTGCTTTCATTTCATAATTACCTGATTTTCTAGACCCGAACTCATCTCTATTTACTTCCTCACCATAGCTACTCCAATTTTGGGCGTTCTCGGCTAAGTCAACAAGAAATTCATAGGCTTGATCCGGGGTTTGGTCCATGAACCTACCCTTGTGCATGGACTCAATCATGTTTCTATGAGCTGGAAGTAGTCCTTTGTAAAAGAAATGTACTAGATCAGCCTTGTCAAGCCCATGGTGGGGGCACTTGACTAAAAGATCATGGAATCTTTTTCAGAGTTGGAAAAATTCCTCCTCAGATTTTCCTCTAAAAGTTCTGATGGCATCCTTAATTTTTTCAGTCTTTACCATGGGATAGAACTTAGCCATGAACTTCCTAGATAGTTGTTCCCATGATGTGATGGAATTTGTAGCAAGGGAATACAGCCATGCAGCAGCACGATCCTCTAAAGTCATGGGAAACAACCTTAAGTTAATACCCTCTTCATCTAAGTTTTGATTTCTAAACATTTGACAGATTGTCAAAAATTTGTTTAGATGAATGTAGGGTTGTTCACTCTCGAACCCATGAAACTTGGGTAACATGTTTATTGTTGCAGCCCGAATCTCGAATTGGGCTGCATTATTGATTGGTAATACTATGCAAGTAGGGGGACTAGCGGATGCGGGTGCAAACAATTCATTTAGGGTTCTAATATGTTCACCCATTGTAGAGATCGACGGTTGGTTTACAATTTGCAAGTTGTGATGAAAAGTTCTGTCAACCTCAGGATCAAATGGGGTTAATTTATTCCTTAATGACCTTCTACCATGCATACATTATCAATAACTTAATTAGACTCGACTCGTAAACGAAATCCTAAAAGAGAAGGGCTAGACACAGATGACCACAATCAATACCACACAACAATTTGACCCTATTAGTCTTAGAATTAAGTGAGGTTTAGTAGCTTCTTAAATCTAGTTGCACAGAGATTTATCAGGTTAAAAAAAATTTCTGAAATTCTCTCCTAGATTAGACAGCTCCTAATCTCCCTTTCAGATTAAGCTTGAGCTTACCAGTTAAGTAATCCAGTAACCAGTGACCAGAAAAGTCCCGGGGTGTGTGGTGGTGCTAGAAAGGATACACCGATACCACAATACCCGTAACAGTTTTCACTGTTGTAAAACTTTTCTAGACATCACCAATTACTAAATTCTCATTGGAGTGGCTTTCAGCCGCTTCTTTCCAAGAGCCTAATTGAGCTCGAAAACCCTAAGGCCAACGTCTAATTTGATTTTAATTTAATTTGGCTTAGGATAAGTATGCAAGGTGGTGATTTTTGGGCTAAGGACAGGTAATGACTTCCCGACCTTATCTTTTTAATGGATTTTGCCCTTAATTACTTTATGCAAATGCTTAATACTAAATGCAGCAAATAATTAATATATTTTTTTTTAAAGTTTATGCAATGTCATTAGGTTGTATTGATTAAATGAGCAAGCAATTTTTTTTATTTTAATTTTTATTTTTTTTATAATTTTTTATTTTTATTTATATATTTTTTTTTTATTTTTTATATAACAATAACTTGAATGTAAACTAAACACAATTCTTATGCGTCAGTCAATCTCCGAATGCCCGTTGAATAAGCTCTGGAGATTACTCCGTGAGGAGTCCCAATAGAGGTATGATAACCTCGGGGGATTGCACCCTATCAATTACTAGCAAAAATAATAATTTTTTCTATATCTTTTTTATTTATTATTTTTTTGATTTTTTTTATTTTTTATTTTTTAAATTTCAAATTTTGAATTTCAGAATTCAAATTTGAATTTAAATTTTTGAATTTTTGAATTTTGAAATATTTTTTTTCATTTTTTTTGAATTTTTTTTATTTTTTCAAATTTCAAATTTCAGAATTTAATAACTACGAAATTATTAACTGAAAATAATCAAAATAATAAAAATAAAAACTTACTACCGGAGTGCGTTCACTCCGGGTATCCAAAATTTGATTTGATCTACGTGATCGTTCTTGCTTCTCGATTTGTCTCCCCGGCAATGGCGCCAAAATTTTGTTCGTCCGATTTCTGTCTACCTAAAAATATGGTAGACATATCGTTGTTAGAACCGACGAACAAAAGTTTAAATTTAATTTAACTCTTACCTGTTCTACTTGAAGAATAGTGGTCGTAAGAGGTCGATCCACAGGGAGGCGATTGGAGTTGCATAAAAATTAGAACGTTCACTTGGATTCAAAATCGATTTTTGAATATCAAAAGAAAAACATTATGTCGGGGATGATGAATGTTTTCTAATTGAAAATAAACAAGGGAAAGAAGGAAAACTTTGCAATTGAAATTGGATGCAGAGTAGGGGTCGATTTCTAAAGACAGATTATGAATTAAAATCGTCAGTTGAACAGCAAAAATAAATTTCAGAGTTATCTTAAAACTAAAAATTTTAGAATATATAAAATAAATTATGGAGACTAAACCAAACCTAGGGCACGGATTGCATAAAAGAAAATTAATAGATTGTATATTAAGCAAATATTAAACCAAACCTAAAACACTTTCATGAAAGAAAATTGATTACAAGAACATAAAAGAAAATCCTTGAAATAAAAAGAACCAACAACTCGGCTGAACACTATAAAAAAAAATATTAAAATAATATTTTCTTCTTCCTTCTTCTCGGAAAATAGGGCTTCTCCTCTGTTTCTTTTGAACCAGCCGACTCCCCTCCCGAGCCGACTCCTTCTTCTCCCCCTGGCTCTGTTTCTTGGCCTCCAACGAACTCTCCACCCTCCTCTGTTCTTTGGAACAGATCCCCCCAACCGAGCACCCCTCCTCTCTTTCTCCTTCTCCTCTTATAGCCGCAGGGTCGCTTGGATTTTAGGTGGAATCACGGATCATCCGGGATGCTGGGATTTTGGGATGCTTCACGGCCGGCCGCGAGATCTCGGGAGGAGCCGATCATGGCCTCGGTGGATGGTGGACCAGTCGCGGAAGGAAGGAAGCGCGTGGGATGAGCTGGGATGAGCCGATCACGGACGCGGTGGAGGGGCTGAAATGCAATGGGGATGCATTGAAGACACGTCTGGGATGATCGCGAGATCCCTGGGATGCGGGCATTGCTGGCACGCTGAAGAAGAAGATCACGGAGGAGCTGGGATTTCCTCTTTGGACCATGGGATGACTCGGAATGGAAGATGCCACGGGATGCTGTGGCGTTGATGGGAGGCGAATCATCTGGGATCGCGCGCGGAAGAGGAAGGATGCTGGGGCTTCCTTCTTTGGGTGCCGGATTGGAAGCTGGATCGACGGGGAGGAGGATCCGTGGATGATGAGCGCGGAGGAGGGCTAAGTCGGAAGATGAATACGGACGGCTGTGGGTGCTGTGAAGCTTCTGGGATCACGGAAGATGGATCGGATGGCTGGGATCTGCTTTGCTGGAAGGGGGGATTTGATGCGGCTTGCTTATTTGGGAGTCTTGGAAGAGGGGCTGAAGCTGGAGGGAGTTGATCTGGCTCTTTGGATGCGGACACGGAGATGCTCGCGATGTTGTGATGTATAGCGGGATGAAGTCAGGATGTGCAGGCCCTGAAAGATGCTGGCTTGACTTGAGCTCGGGCTGCCGGGCCTTGGGCTCAAACCTAATGTTAATTGGTTTCTTGGATTACTGCACTCAAACACAAATACCACGTTAATTAGTTAATTTTATTATTAATGATTAGCTAAAATACTAATTAAAATGGTCTGACGATTGCACTTTTGTGCTCTCATCACACCCCCCAACCAGCTTATTGCTAGTCTCTAGCAATATAGTGCGACAATGATAAATGAGAGTGCAAAAAGTTTTATTTATTATATATATATAAATATAAATGAACTAAGATAAATACTCACTTTCGTAGAGCATTACGATTGCACTTAGCACGTGCAACAAGCCGTTAAACCCCTAGGTTACCCTAGTGGACGAGTGTTGTCTCGTGAGGGTTTGCAGTGAAGTTACCTACAAACTTCAATCCCAAAATAAAATTTGATTTGTGAAATGAAAGTCTAAGTTCAAGTACATAACTGATAAGAATTTCAAAAGCACACAAGGTTTTAATTACTAAGTAGCCCAAATTCTAGGTTAGTATGCAATTTAAGTTGAAGTCATTAAGTTTTCCGTTAGGGAGTTGTAAAACTTATTTATACTCGAGTGCTCAGTGAAGTTTGGACCATGCACAAGCTAAGGTTTTGGATCTCCAAAATATCGCTAATATTAGTAGTTTCCAAGAATTGGTCGACTTATCACCTGCTCATGCGTTTCCCTACCGACCGAGGGGTAGGCGAAGTTCGTGGGGACCAGTCGATAGCTAAGCGGTGCTATATGGCGACTCACAAAGCAAAACAACTGGCTAAGGCCCCAAGCCAAGAGGAGCAACCGGCCAAGGCGCCAACCCAAACATCAGATCAAATGCTGTCCATCGAAACCTTGGAAGTGCGGGACGACCCTCGAAAGGAACGGGTAGAACCTGGTGAGCTTCTTACCCAGATTCCCTTAGAAGAAAATTGCCCAGGGCTAACCGTGCAGGTCGGCTCCGGCCTGAGCTCCCGCGAAAGAGACCACCTGATCGAGTTCCCTCGGTCCAATATGGACGTTTTCGCCTGGTCACCCGCCGACATGCCGGGGATAGACCCCGAGGTCGTTGTTCACCGACTCTAGGTGAAACCCACCCGCAGTCCTGTGCGGCAGAAGAAACGGGGCTTCGCTCCGGAACGATAATGAGCAGCGGCCAAGGAAGTGGACAAACTTCTCGAGGCTGACTTCATCCGGGAGGTCTCCTATCCAAACTGGCTCGCCAACGTGGTTCTCGTGAAGAAAGTTAACGAAAAATGACGCATGTGCGTGGACTACACCGACTTGAATAAAGCCTGCCAAAGGATAACTTTTCGCTCCCCGGCATTGACCAGCTTGTGGACTCCGCCTCGGGATACCAGTTGCTGACCTTCATGGACGCCTTCTCGGGATATAATCAAGTCTGAATGGCACCAGAAGACGAGGAGAAGATGGCCTTCATCACCGACAAGGGCATTTATTGCTACAAAGTGATACCTTTCAGGTTGAAAAATACCGAAGCAACATATCAGAGGCTGGTCAGCCAGATCTTTAAAAATCAAATAGGTCGAAACATGAAAGTCTATGTGGATGACATGCTGGTGAAGAGCCGAACAACAGAGGACCATGTGGCGACCTCAATGAGACATTCTCCACACTCAGAAAGTATCGAATGAAGCTCAATCCTGCCAAGTGCGCATTCGGAGTCACCACGAGCAAATTTCTTGGCTTCATAGTCACCCAGCATGGAATCGAAGCAAATTCCGAGAAGATTCGAGTGCCGCAAGAGATGGTGCCACCAGAGACGGTTAAGGAGGTACAGCGGCTCACTGGACGGGTCGCAGCTCTGGAAAGATTTGTTTCCAGGTCGGCCGAGCGGTGTCTCCCATTCTTCACAATCCTCAAGCGACCAAAGAACTTTCTATGGTCGGAGGAATGTCAGCAAGCTTTTGAAGAGCTTAGGCGCCTTCTTGCTTGTTCTCCATTACTCACAATACCCCAGTAGGGTGAGCTTCTCTATTTGTACCTGGCCGTCTCACCGATTGCGGTAAGCTCGGTCCTGGTCTGAGAAGAGAACAAGCTTCAAAGATCAGTGTATTATGCCAGCCGGGTCCTGAGGGATGTCGAGACTTGATATTCCAAACTGGAGAAAACAATCTTTGCCCTGATCATCTTGGCTCGGAGGCTCCGGCCCTACTTCCAGGCCCACACTGTGGCCATACTGACCGACCAGCCTATGAAGCAAATTCTGCAGCGCTCGGATCGTGCCGGAAGGATTGCAAAGTGGGCAGTCGAGCACGGAAAGTTCGACCTGGAATACCGTCCGAGGCCGGTGATCAAAGCTCAAGCGCTCGCCGATTTCATCGTGGAGTGCACTTTGCTGGACGATCCCGAGCTCCCACTTATGCCAGCGGAGGAGACCCCGAGACAGCCATGGGTCCTATACGTGGACGGCTTCTCGACCTCGGGGGGTAGCGGATCAGGTCTTATCCTTACATGCCCAGATGGGATAGTTGCGGAGCAGGCCCTACGCCTTGAGTTTCCAGCCTCGAACAATGAAGCAGAGTATGAGGTGCTCATCGCGGGCTCAAATTAGCAAAAGAGCTGAAAGCAGAGGACCTGAAGGTCTTCAGTGACTCCCAACTGGTCGTGAGCTAGATTCTGGGAGACTTTGAAGCAAGAGAGCCATCGATGCGGAGATATCTTCAAAAGGTGCGAGACCTCACGTCCACCTTGGGCTCCTTCAATATCCAACACATTCCCAGAACAGAGAACCTAAGGGCAGACCAACTGTCGAAGCTGGCGACCTCCCGCATGAGCGAGCTCCCTAAGGCAACAGTACTCGAATACCTCTAAATGCCCAGCATAGAGGAGCCCGAGCCAACCCTCTGCATCAAAACCGAGCCGAGCTGGATGGACGAGCTCGTCAGCTATCTATAAAATGAAGTCCTCCCCAATGATGAGCCCGAGGCCCGCCAAATCAGGTGTCTAGCCTCCCGGTACATATTATATGAAGGCAAGCTTTACCGAAAATCTTTCACTTCTTCCCTCCTCAGATGCCTCCGCCCGTCAGAGGTGGACTATGGTATGCAAGAGATTCATGAAGGGATATGCGGAAACCATCTGGAAGGCCGAGCATTGGTCCACAAAATCTTGCGCCAAGGATACTATTGGCCCACACTTCAAAAGGATGCAACGGACTTCGTCCGAAGGTGCGATCAGTGTCAGCGGAACGCCAACATTCAGCGCCGACCCTCGGCCCCGCTGACCTCGATCAGTGCCCCTTAGCCATTCGCCAATGGAGGATTGACATCCTGTGGCCATTTTTTTTGGCTACCGAGCAGAAAAAATTTCTGGTCGTCTCCATCGACTACTTCACCAAATGGGTCGAAGCCGAACCAGTGGCCCGAGTCTCCGAGCAGAAGATGCGGGACTTTGTCTGGAAGTCAATAATCTGTAGATTTGGACTCCCCCGCATCCTTATATCTAACAACGACCATCAGTTCGACAACACCCATTTCAGAGAATTCTGCTCCAAGCTCGGCATCGACCACCGCTTCACCTCGGTAGCCCATCCGCAAATGAATGGAGAAACCGAGGTGACAAACCGCACCATCCTTCAGGAGCTCAAGGGTAGGCTCGACCGATCCAAAGGGCAATGGGTCGAAGACCTCTACAATGTTCTTTGGGCCTACAGAACCATATTTCGACTTCTTACCGGCGAGACCCCCTTCAAGCTGGCATACGGAACAGAAGCTGTCATTCTCCTAGAAGTTGGACTCCCCTCACCAAGAGTGAAACATTACGACGCAGTCTCCAACTTTTTCCAGCTCAGGGGCAACTTGGACCTCATCGAGGTGACAAAGGAGGCAGCCCGAGTTCGCATGGCGAGATATCAACGAAAAATGGCACAATACTACAACTCCAGAGTGAAGGCCAAATCTTTTAAGGTGGGAGATCTCATCCTCAGGAGAGCCGAAGCTTCTCAGCCCACCGAGCAAGAAAAGCTTGCCCCGAATTGGAAAGGGCCATACCGGATTGTACGAGTCCAGCTGCCCGAAGTATACAAGTTGGAGTCTCTTGAAGGGACCCTCATTCCATGAAGCTGGAATTCCGAAAACCTTCGGATGTACTACCCGTAGAGCCCTCAGGGGTCCTCGATGATTGGGAACATGATTCTCGTCCCCTTCTCATGTTAATCCATTCACAGTTCTCCTTTATTTATTCCATGCTCCTCCTGATATTGGGGCGCTTGTGAACTTCAGAAAATCCAACCAAGCTCGGATGCCCCAGCCAAGTCTGGAACACCTCGCCATGTTGATGTCGAGCTCGATCTCGATCTCCATCAAAGACCCCGACCAAGATCGGGATGCCCCGCTGAGTCGACAGCGAGCCCAAGCTCCCTGATAGTCAATTTTAAAGACCACGCAATAGCACATATCTGGTAGGATAGTGATTACGGATATCGATCCACAGAGATTGGGGTACAGTTGTTCTCTTAAAAATATTTGAAAAAGAAGAGTTTGTGAAGAAAATTTAACTAAGAAATTTAATAAAAATGCAATTGATAATGATATGAGTAGAAGGAACTTAGGGCAAGGAATTCACCACTAACATAGCAACAATGGTTAATTATATTTTACTTTGTTCTTGGATTAACATGCACATTAGCTACAAGCCTAATAAGCATTCAAATAGAAAGCACAAAAGTAATTTAGGAATAATTCATCTTCAGTTGGCATGCAATGTCTACCCTAATCTAAGGTGGCAGTACACTGCATCTTTCTTAAGCATGAACTATCTTATATTTACTTAGTAATCATGAAGAACAATTGTATAAACATCATACTTAAAATCACAGAATCTAAATATGAGATGAAAAGATATTCATTATAATCAAAGAAGTTCATACAATTCCAAGAACAGAAATAAACAAATACAAAAACCGTTGTCGCCTTTGTTAGGGCTTCATCCTGCCCTAATGAAGAGATCAGCCTTCCATGGTATGGGGGGTAGCAGCAACGACGCAGAAGGCCTTCATCAGGTTCCTCCCTTCTTCGTCTTCCCTCTCAGACTAATCCCAACATGAACTGAATAAGAATCAAACTCCCTTCATCATTTTTTTTTTTTCTTCCCGTGGGGAGTTATTCCCACAATACCCAAACTTCTCTCCCTCCTTTTATTCTATGGGATTCGGCCTGAGAGAAGATCGATGGGATCAGCCCTCGGTGGGGAAGAAGGAATGCCCCCTCTGATCAGAAGTCTTCCCTTTATATAGGCGGCCCATCTCCCTCTCTCTCTTCCTTGTGGCTGTTCCGAATGGGTGGATAAGGCTGTGGAGGCTTTATCTCTTCCGTGGATGATGGGATACTTGGACGTGGGAGGAGATTGGGGCTCTATTTTGAAGCAGAGGAAGATGTGGAGGAAGCTCACGATGCTTGTTTTCCAAAGAGGATAAGCTCTGTTCTGGGACGCAGGGAATGTGGAAGGAACTCTTGGACGCGGCTGGGACGCGGAAGCTTGATTTGCTGGGAGGAAGTGGTTCTGAAATTTCGGGATGCAGGGGAAGAAGTTTGATCCGAGAAGATGATGATGGGAGCAATCCGGAAGAAGGTTGCTGGTTCTCATCCAGAAGGGAAGGGACGCACGGAACAGGGGATTTGAGTTTATCCCGTGGAGATGGAACCAATCCGAACGGGATGAAGAGAAGATCATGAACGGGATCTAGCGGACACAGATTCTTGATCTCTAAGCACTTAAAGGGTAACGTGGACACAGATTCAGCTGTAAATGCGACCTGCACACATTAGTTCAAACATCATTCCAATTAGTTCGACTTGACCTGCACACATTAGACTCGACCAATAAAATCAAGCAACCCGAATTATTTTTTTAATAATTCTATAATGAAGGGGAACACATTTTCTTATGTTTAAATTTAAAATATGTACATAAAAATAATAATAAGTGCTATGAGTAAGATATTAATTTATGCATTATTTAGCACTTATCACTCCTTCGACCTCGGGAAACATCACCAGGTCGACAGCGAGCCCAAGCTCCCTCGACCTCGTGCTCGATCCCTCGACTAAGATCGGGATGCCCCGCTGAGTCGACAGTGAGCCTAAGCTCCCTCGGCCTCAGAAAGACATTCAACGATGGGGTAGTACCTACGCGGACCCCCGTGGCGCACGATCTCGGGGTAGTACCTATGTGGCCCTCCAAAACATTCAACGATGGGGTAGTACCTACGCGGACCCCCATGGCGCACAACGATGACAACGGGGTAGTACCTATGCGGACCCCAGAGATATTCAACGACGGGGTAGTATCTACGCGGACCCCCGTGGCGCACGATCTTGGGGTAGTACCTACGCGGCCCCTTGAGACATTCAATGATGGGGTAGTATCTATGAGGTCCCCTGTGGCGTCCGACGACGGCAACGGGGTAGTACCTACGCGGACCTCCGAGACATTCAACGATGGGGTAGTACCTATGCGGACCCCCATGGCGCACGATCTCGGGGTAGTACCTACGCAGACCCCTGAGACATTCAACAATGGGGTAGTATCTACACGATACCCCGTGGCGCACGATCTCGGGGTAGTACCTACGCGGACTCCCGACACATTCAACGACGGGGTAGTATCTACACGGACCCTCGTGGCGCACGATCTCGGGGTAGTACCTACACGACCCCCTGAGATATTCAACGACGGGGTAGTACCTACGCAGACCCGCATGGTGCCCGACGACGACAACGGGGTAGTACCTACGCGGACCTCTGAGACATTCAACGATGGGGTAGTACCTACGCGGACCCCGTGGCGGCCGACGACGACAATGGGGTGGTATCTACGTGGACCCCGAGACATTCAACGATGGGGTAGTACCTACGCGGACCCCCGTGGCGCACGACGATGACGATGGGGCAGTACCTATGCGGACCCCCTAGCATGCAAGCGTGCCCAAAGTGGACAATATCTCGTAAGGGACGCAGTATATCTCTCTGCTCGGCCGGTGCGGGCTATGCTGTTACGCGAGACTCCGCCAAAGCATCATCCCCGCAGCAGATGGCGCCACCCATGGGAGCGGACTACAAGCCAAAGAACCCCACTGAAAGTCGACCTCAGAGCGGAGTCGCTTACCTCAACTTGAGATGCTCGGCTCTGATGGTGCGAGAGGTATATCCTACCTAGCACCTACGTCATTGCGCTTACTTGCTTATATTACAGGACGGTCAACAAAGCCCCGACCAAGCTCGAGACTCCCCCCGACCAAGGTCAGGATGCTCTCCTGAATCGACCACGAGCCGAGGTCCTCTCGACCTCGTGCATAATCTTCCAACTAAGTGCGAGAAGCTCCTCACCACCAACCTCCGGCTCAATCCTTACTTGCTCCAGACCCCTCTAGACGAGGGCTTGGTCAAATCCAAACGTCGACTCAAGCCGAGGCGGCCTGTAACGACGACCTCGAGCTCCACCCGATAATATTCTGGCCAAGCTCGGAAGTGCCAAGTCACTCACCATGAGCTCTAATTTTACCTGATGGCACTCTGACCAGGTCCAAGATCAAAAAGCATGAAAGCTCCAATGATAGCCTGACCTCGGCCTATGTTATCTTCGGAGCCCGGTCTCGAAGCTTCGACAAGCTTATTCTGGAAGCCGAGCCCCAGAATTTGGCAAAAATTCTCCAGAGGATGGGCCTGAAGGCCTAACAAGGCTTCTTCAGAATCCAAGTTCAAGGACTTGGCAGGTTTTTCTAAAGTTTAGGCCTAGAGCCTGGCGTGATTCCTTTTAGAGCCGAGCCTAACAACTTAGTGAATTCTACCAGAATCTAGGTCTAAAGACTTAACCGAGCTCGGAGACTTAAAGAAACTCGCCAAAGGGGAATCCAACTTAAGCAGCCAAAATGAAGGTTTATCAACTACCCAAATAGAAGCAAGGATAAGTTTGGAAAAAGGATATTTCTCATTGATAAAGCCTCGAAGGCTAAGTACAAGATTAAAATTCGGCCGTACAATGACTTCAAAGGCCGACCTCACTTACAAAAAAGAACGAAGGAAAGGAAAGAAAAAAGAAGGCTAAGTCCTAGGGGGCGGCAGCCGCTTCAGCACTGACCTCAGGGTCGTCCACGATGATCACTTGGGGAGCCTCCGCAGAGACTGTCTTGGGACCTTCCGCAACGGCCTCAGATGGGGCTTCGCCAATGACTTTGGGAGCACCCCTAGTGGCCTCCCCGGAGGGAGTCTCCAGTGCCGCTTGTTCGACCGCGTCGGTCTCAGCCTCGACGGCCTCCTGCTCAATCTCGAGGATCGCGGGAACATCAATCTCGCTCTCCACGCCGATCCCCATCCTAGGCCGAATGCCTGTGAGGTCGAGCTGGGGGCAGAACCGCTGCATCTGCCTCCGAAAATTCTCAAAGCCGCGGAGAAACCTGTCCACGGCCTCCTCCATCAGATCACGAAACTCTTCCGACCCCTTGAAGAGTTTGACTGCGTGCCGGGCCTGTTCCAGTGCCCTTTTCTCTCGAACCTCGGCCTGCTCGACCTTCAGGCGGAGAACCCCGCCCTCATTTTTGTAGCCAGCGGCCTCGGCACGAGCCTCAGCCAGACGCACCTCTGAGGTGCGCAACTCTGACCTCGCCAAAGTGTGCGCGGCCTTCTCCTCTTCGAGTTGATCGACTGCCGATCGCCGCTCGGCCTCGGCGGCCTCCATCCGTGCAATGGCCTCCAGCCGCATGGCCTCAGAGTTGGCAAGCCTCTTCTCGGCCATCTCTAGCTGCTTTTGGCCTCTTCGAGCCTCGTTCTGGCATTCTAAAGCTATGAACATCAGCGTGTCGATCTCATGGAGATGCTGTAGGAAAAACAACGATAAGTGAAAGTGAAGGAAATAACAATAACTGAAGCAAAAACGAGAAGGCGATTTACCCGGGCGGCATTACAGTAAGTCTGGTCGACAAGATCACCGAGATCGATTGCTTCGAACTCAGCTCGATCAGCTGGGAGCAATGCGCGACGAAATACCTCGCGCGCAACGTTGCTACCGCGGAGGGCCGAATCACCCTCATGGATCGGAGACTTTGGGTCATCAGACCCGGAGCGATCTTCGACCCCCGACGAGCTCGACCCGCCCGGGCTTACAACGGCGGGACGGGACGCGCTCGGGACCCTAGGGCCCCTGCTCGGCTCGGGGCCTGAGCGCCGCAGATGGATGACTGGCCGACCTGGCCGTTGAGAGATGGGGGTGGGGCAGGCTGGAGGCATCGAGTCCGTTGTCCTCCTGGAACCCGAGCTCGCGTGCTCGGCGGCTGGGGCCCTTTCCCAGACAGACCCGGAAGTTCCGGCCCCGGATCCCCTCGCCTCGACAGGAGCAGAAGTTGGGGCCGACCTGGCCTTCTTCCTGGGCACGGGAAGAGCCCCGCCAGCCTCGGCCACCCTCCTTTTCAGTCAGGCGAAAAGTGCGGTGTTGCTGGTCACCATGTTGGAAATGTCTGAAAAGAAGAAAAATTTCTAAGTGTCAGATCAGCACAAAAAAGAGAAGGAAAGAAACAAATAAGACAAAAGACAACAAAAGGAAGAAGGAGCAGTGCGACTGCTCTTACCCTTGTGGCGCGCGGAGCTCAAGCCGACGTTCAACAGGGCCTCTTCGCTCAGGAGGTCGGTCAGAAGGATATCCTCCCCGAGGCCATGCAGAGCGTTGAGAACCCTCTGCTCGTCCGCCGAAAGCTGGGGGAGCTTATTGAGGGCCTTCAGCCGGGGATGCCCCCACCTCGGGTCAAATCTCCACGAGAGCTCGAAGGAAAGAAAGAAAAATCTCCCCTTCGACTCATGGATGGAGGAAGGGGCACCTCGGAAGAGTGGCCTGCCACCTCGAAAGGCGAGATAGAGCCAACATGAAGCACCGGCGGAAGACGTTCACCGAAGTCGGTATCCCATGCGCAAGGCAAAGAGATAGGAACCCGATGATGGTCCTCCACGAGTTTGGAGCGAGTTGTGCTGGGACGAGCTAGTATGTCACCATGAGGATGATAGTGGTATTTTGATGATTAATACAATGATTAAGGGTATGTCTAATTAAATATTACAAGGTAATATGATATATCATTACTAAGTTCATCATTCTCAATACATTAGTATAATGAGATCAAGATGTATTTCAATGATTAATAATGAGATAAAATTTGCGATAGAAAAGGGACAGTGAATTCTAAATTCTAATTCGGCAAAGTCTCAAGTGAAATGTACTCTTAAGGGGACAATAGTAATTTTCATTGTTAAGAGTATGTAGCATCACCATAACATATATTCAAAATTGCTTGAGGCATATTTCATTGATAGTATGGATGAATCTAACCTGAAGTTGCAGCAAAGTGTGAAATGAGTCAACCCTAAGATAGATGGAGTGCACCTCGGCACATCATGAATCCATTCGGCACACTTCTGCAAAAAATGGCATGGATGAACATGAGTCGACCCAAAGGTAATGTCATTCGGAAATCTGTTCTCTGAAAACCCTGAGAGGGTCAACCCAAGTGGAAGTTGAGTCGACCCTAACTGAACTTGAGTCGATCCAACCTTGAGTCGACCCCAAAAAGAGTTGAGTCGACCCCAGTGAAAAACGGCTAAAATATAAGGTTCTGTGTTTCCTGAAAGGGACGACCCCAAAAAAGTTTGAGCCGACCCAAGTCTGATGAACAGTGGTTTGAGTCGACCCCAGAAAAGTTTGGGTCGACCCAAGCACGGGCAGAAGCATAACGACTAGTTGTGCAGAAGTACTTTTTGGACTCCCAACGGCTATAAACGGCTAGTTTCTTCAATCCAACGGTCAGGAAGGACTATTTGGAGGTTGGAGAAGTATTTAAGAGGGAGTATTCATCAGAGGAAGCAAGTTTTTGAAAATACATCAAGTGCATTCAAGAGAAAATCCTAGCAAGGCAAGCTTCATCCAAGTGCTTCATTCAAGAGTCAAAAAGAAGTGGTTGAGCAGATTTTAAGAGATATTAAGAGCTCCATCCATCCTTAAAGAGTGAAGCATTCTTGACAAAGAAGAAAGAAGTCTCATCAAGCAATAACTATTCTCTAAACTCTTCTTTGTAGCTTATAATCGTTATATTTGTTCATCTAGGAGTTTCAACATTCTTCTTCTTTCTTTTTAATCACCTTGTAAAGATTTGTTGGTGAGCCCGTAAAACCAACGGTGTAGGTTTATTGATGAACCCGTAAAACCAATTGTGAAAGTTCGTTGGTGAGCCTGTAAAACTAACATAGGTTATTGGTGATCCCGAAAAACCAAAGTGTAAAGGTTTTTGGATTGTGAGCCCGGAAAACAATTCAACTGTAATCCAAGGGATTATAGAATTCCCAAGGAGTCGCTTGGAAAGTGGACGTAGGTGCTTAGGAGAGCACCGAACCACTATACTTCTTGTGTGTTTGTATTATGCATTGTTCTAATTTCACTCACTCATCAATTGACTAAAGAAAGATAGTAAAAAAATTCAAGAGAAACCAATTCACCCCCCCTCTTGGCTTGTCACCTTGGGCAACAAGTGGTATCAGAGTGAGGTGCTCATATAGTATTTGTTGATCTCACAATCAAGAGACAAAGATCATGACAACCCAAGTGGAATGTTCTATGAGTGAGGGGCAATTCATAAATAGACCTTCTCTATTTAATGACACTAATTACACATACTGAAAAGCTAGGATGAGGATATTCATTCAAGTTCTAGACTATGAATTATGGTATATTATAACTAGAGGACCTCACACACCCACAATTAGTATAGAGGGCACTATCATACCCAAACCAGAAATGGATTGGAATGAAAGTGATAGAAGACTAGCACAACTAAATACTAAAGCAATTAATGTACTTTACTGTTCACTAGATGTAAGTGAATTCAATAGAATATCTACATACATCTCCGCAAAAGAAATTTGGGATAAACTTGAGGTCACACATGAAGGAACTAATCAAGTTAAGGAGTCAAAAATAAATATATTAGTACATAAGTATGAGTTGTTTAAAATGGAATCCACTGAGTCCATAACTGAAATGTTTACTCATTTCACGGAAATCATAAATGGGCTAAAGAGTTTAGGAAAGTCTTATACTAACTCTGAATTGGTGCGAAAAATTCTCAGATCTCTACCAAGAGTTTGGGAGGCCAAGGTAACAGCAATTCAGGAAGCAAAGAACCTCAATATACTGCAATTGGAGAAACTTCTAAGATCACTCATGACCCATGAGTTGACTATGAGGCAAAATTCAGAAGATGAGGTCAAGAGAAGAAAGACCATTGCCTTAAAGTCTACCACTCTAAAACAAAAAACTGAATCGGAAGAATCTGATGATGATGAGGAATTTGATGAAGAAGGAATGGCTATGCTTGGAAGAAAATTCAGAAAATTTATGAGAGGAAAGAAGAGATTTCATAAAAAGAAGCCCTTCTTCAAAGGTAGCTCAAGCAAAGAAAAGGATAAGGATAAAGAAAAGGAAAAGAAAACACCAATTTGTTATGAGTGTAACAAGCCCGGGCATTTCAAGATAGATTGTCCGGAATTAAAGTGGATGGCAAGAAAACTTAAGAAGAAGAACTTCATGGCTGAATGGAGTGAAAGTGAGGTGTCAAGTTCGGAAGAGGAAGATCAACAAGAGACGGCCCAAATCTTCCATATGGCCAATGACGATGAGGTAGATTCTGAACTTGAATGTGATTTTACTGTTGATGAATTACATGATGCATTTTTAGAACTCATGGAAGAACACAAAAAACTAATCAATAAAAATAAAGTTCTAAAAGATGAAAATCAATCTTTTATAAAAGATAAGCTGAAACTATCTAATAACTATGAAACATTAAGTAGGAGATTCACAAATGAAACCAAGAATCTAATTGCTGAAAGTTAAAAGAAGACGCTGAAAAATACAAATTCTTAGTAGACAAGTTTACACTTAGCTCAACCAAATTAAATATGATTCTTGATAGTCAAAAAACTGTATATGATAAAGCTAGATTAGGATATAAAACAAATAAGAAACAAAAATACTTAAAGAATATATTTATGAAAGCCAAAAATGAAAATATAACTTGTCATTGCTGCAATAAATTAGGATATAAAGCATATGAATGTAACTATAGAAAGTCTAGCTACAATAAATTGAGTAATAATTATAAGCTTAAATCCAAGAAAGTTTGGGTTCCAAAAGGAACATCAAGTACTAACCCTAAAGGACCCAACATAGTTTGGGTACCTAAAGCTCATTCTTGATCTTGATTGCAGGGGTGTCTTGCAGCTAATAAGGTGGATAAATGATGGTATCTAGATAGCGGTTGTTCAAGGCACATGACAGGTGACGTAGAACAATTTGTCACCTTGGAGTCTAAGAAGGGTGGAGTAGTAACCTATGGAGATAATGAAAAAGGGTATATCATTGGAAAGAGTAAAATTTTCATTACTCCATCTACCTTTATAGAAAATATCTTATTAGTTAATGGTTTGAAACATAACCTACTTAGCATAAGTCAATTTTGTGATAAAGGGTTTAAAGTCATATTTGAAGCCTCAGTTTGCATAATCACAAATCCTAAAGATAATAGCATTGTACTTATAGGTCAAAGGCAAAGAAATTTTACATGGTAGACCTTCATGAATTAGGCAAGAAATATGGATTATGTTTAATTACTAATGAAAAAAAGAAAAATGAAACAAGTTGGCTTTGGCATCGTAGACTAGGACATGCTAGTATGGACTTAATATCAAAACTAGTCAAGAAGGAATTAATAAAAGATGTGCCAAAATTGATTTTTGAAAAAGACAAAATTTGTGGACCATGCTTTTTAGAAAAGCAAACAAAATCATCCTTCAAATCAAAGAATATAGTATCAACCACTAGGCCTTTTGAACTCATACATATGGATCTATTTGGACCCACTAGAACCGCGAGTCTAGGAGGAAAGAAGTATGGACTAGTTATAGTAGATGATTTTTCAAGATATACATGAGTTTCATTTCTTGCACATAAGAAAGCATTTTCAGCATTCTTGAAATATTATAAAAACATCATAAATGAAAAGAAGCTCGCCTTAATAGCAATTCGAAGTGATCATGGAACTGAATTTGAAAATCAACACTTTGAAGAATTTTGTAATGAAAATAGTATCTCACATCAATTTTCAGCACCTAGAACGCCTCAACAAAATGGGATTGTTGAACGAAAAAATAGGACCTTGGCAGAAATGGCACGCACAATGTTGTGCGAGTCAAATCTTCCAAAGTACTTTTGGGCTGAAGCTATAAGCACTACTTGCCATATTCTAAATCGAGTTTTAATACGACCTATAACCAAGAAAACTCCTTATGAACTTTGGAAGAATAAAAAACCAACCGCTAAATATCTTAGAGTATTTGGATGTAGATGTTTCATTCTAAACAATGGCAAGGAGGATCTAAGTAAATTTGATTCCAAGTCAGATGAAGGTATCTTCTTAGGATACTCCACATCTAGCAGGACATACAGAGTGTTTAACAAAAGAACTCTTGTAGTCGAAGAGTCAGTTAATATCATTTTTGATGAGTCTGATAGTAAGTCTGCTAGGAGAGAAAATATCCTTGATGATGATGCAGAAATTATTGACTTTGAAAAATTGAATCTTGATGACGTGCCAAATCAAGATAAGGAAAATGATCGCGTGCCACCACAATCTCAAGACTTGCCAAAGGAATGGAGGTATGCATATGGACACCCTAAAGACTTAATCATTGGTGATCCATCTCAAGAGGTAAGAACTCGATTCTCTCTTAGAAATTTAAATGATTATCTTGCTTTTGTTTCACAGTTAGAACCTAAGACTTATGAAGAAGCTAAAAAAGACACCAATTGGATAAATGCTATGCAAGAAGAATTAAATCAATTCAAAAGAAGTAATATATGGACATTAACTGAGAGACCAAAGCATAACTCTGTAATTGGAACAAAATGGATCTTTAAAAATAAATTAGATAAAAATGGGATAGTTATAAGAAATAAAGCTAGACTTGTAGCTAAGAGATACAATCAAGAAGAAGGGATAGATTTTGAGAAAACATTTGCTCCCGTGGCTAGATTAGAGGCTATTAGATTACTTCTAGCTTTTGCATGTTTCATGGATTTCAAATTGTATCAAATGGATGTAAAAAGTGCCTTCTTAAATGGTTTTATAGAGGAAGAGGTATATGTAGAGCAACCTCCTGGTTTTGAGAATTATATATTGCCAAATCATGTGTTTAGACTACATAAGGCATTATATGGATTAAAACAAGCACCTAGGGCTTGGTATGATCGACTAAGCAAATTTCTACTGAATAATGATTTCAGTAGAGGAAATGTAGATAAAACAATTTTTCTTAAAAGAAAAGACAAAAATCTGCTAGTGGTACAAATATATGTAGATGACATAATCTTTGGTGCCACAGATGATAATCTTTGCAAAGAGTTTGCTAATTTAATGTAAGAAAAATTTGAGATGAGTTTGATGGGAGAACTAAATTTCTTTCTTGGATTACAAATCAAGCAAACTAAAGAAGGTATCTTCATTCATCAAACTAAGTATACAAAGGAAATATTAAAGAAGTTTGAGAATGAAAATCACAAGGGAATAAGCACCCCAATGAATCCCACTAGTAAGCTAGACAAAGATGAGAAAGGACAAAGTATAGATATGAAGCTTTATAGAGGATTAATTGGATCTTTGCTCTACCGTACTGCTAGTAGACCAGACATAGTGTTCAGTGTGGGAATATGTGCTAGATACTAATCAGATCCTAAGGAGTCACATTTAAGTGCTATTAAAAGAATCCTTAGATATTTGAGAGGAACTACAAACATAGGATTATAGTACTCAAGAGACTCCTATCTAGATTTGCTTGCCTACTCTGATGCAGATTTTGCTGGATGCAAATTAGATAGGAAGAGCACTAGTGGAACATGTCAATTTTTAGGAAATAATTTAGTATCATGGTTTAGCAAAAAGCAGAATTCAGTAGCACTGGCAACGGCTGAAGCCGAATATATAGCTACCGGCAATTGCTGTACTCAAGTACTATGGCTTAAGCAACAACTAGAGGACTATGGAGTTAAACTAGATAACATTCCTATAAAGTGTGATAATATTAGTGCCATCAACCTTACTAAAAATCCGGTTCAGCACTCTAAAGCCAAACACATTGAAATAAGATATCATTTTATTAGAGATCACGTGCAAAATGGAAACATATGTATTGAGCATGTATGTACTGAGAAACAATTAGCTGACATATTCACAAAATCTTTGAGTGAAGATAGATTTTGCATGCTTAGGAGGGAATTAGGCATATGTGATCCTTTTGATTAAGGAGATAAAAAAAGGAGCAAGCTGTCTCATGATACTCTCCTTCCATTTCTAAAAACCCATGAAACATTAGTCAAACTAGTCATCTATAGATTCCTTACTAATGTATCATTGTCCCAGTAAGAATTTGTAAGGATTGGAAGAAAGAAAAATTTTTGAAAGGGAAAAGGAAGAGAAAGAAAAATTTCTGAACTAGGATCGACCCAACCCAGAATGGGGTCGACCCAACGTTGAGTCGACCCAAGAAAAATCTAGGGTCGACCCAACGACGGGACCCCACTGTTAAAAGGGGGACCCGTGAGCAATCTAGGGCACTATTTTCACTTTGTCCTCTTCCAAAAATCCTATTCCCTACTCTCAAATCTCCTCCAATCATCTCCAAACAGTAGAAGGAAGCTTCCCCAAGCCGTTAGATCAAGATCTTGAAGAAATGGGACCCAAGAGAGCCGTAGCCAAGCGATCCGGGAGGGTTTCACGGACCACCCGTGTTGATAGAAATGCTACAGAGCCTTCTACAGTGCCTCCACAAGGTGAGACACGTGTAGAGCCTCCTCCTCCTCCCTCCCCTTCAGTCCAACTTGCCAAATATGCGGGGAGACCGGTTACCACGGGAAGAAGGATCCACTCCGAGTTTTTGGATCAAGAAGGGTTCCGTTTGGGAGAATGGATCCGAAGGCAAGGATGGGAGTATCTTTGCTCCCTAAATGTGATGACATACCCAGGATTAGTTCGTGAGTTCTATGCCTTCTTAAAGATTGGAATAGGAGGGCTTATATCTGAAGTCCGAGGAGTAAGGGTTAGGGTTTCAGAAGAAAGCTTGAGTAAGTTGCTTCATCTCCCCTGCGAAGGAGCTACACCGGAAAACCAGAGAGCAAGTTGAGAGCTCTACAACTGATTTTTGAGAGAGGATTTTGATTATTCAGAAAATCTAGTAGCTAGCTCTCTATCAGCTGAGATGAGGTTATTACATAACTTCATAGGTCGGATACTGTTTCCGAAGAGTGGGAGATTTGATCTCATATCTGAGCGAGATCTGGATCTTATGGAGTATGTTATTCAGGGCATTCCCCAGAACCTCCCAGCTGATGATCAGACAAATGAGAAAGGCAATATGCAATTCGAGAGTCTCCTTGCCCTATGGTATGATACTTACCCTAGTTTTCCGATAGCATGACATATCAGTAGAGGGAGAGATTTTCAGGCATCTACTATTTACTGACATATACACTGCACAATCGCTTATTCGCATGGGTTATGAGAAGGTGAACGGGTAATGGGTGCGTGCAGGAGCTGGGATACATGTGGTATCAGAGGGTGATGCACCAGAGATTGGAGACCCCATCCCTGAGGATGAGGAGCCTGCGGATCATCCTACAGCACCTTCAGAGGCTGGACCTTCGTCATCTGTTCCCATGGGATACACAGATGAGTTTTGGAGTAGGATGACTGGGCTTATGTCAGCTCAGGCGAGGACTATCACTGATGGATTGACGAGTAGATTGGATATTATGACTGCTGATATTAGCAATCTTAGAGAGCAGGTAGGAGTTCTACGGAGAGAGAGAGAGAGGTTCATGGTCCATCTATGCCCCAGGCAGCTGAGTCAGAGATTTCGGCACAGAGTCATCCAGCTCACCGAGCTCCACGCCAGACTCAGTCCCATCAGGCTCGACCTCCCCTCGCCACATATGCTCGGAGGATGAGGATTAGATCATAGCCATTAGATACCCCCTAGGCTGATATTAGCATTATGATTAGAGCCTAGGATATATATCTAGTTCTCATATGTATTTTGTGTTGATCATGTACTTTGTACTTTGAACTTTGATTGAGGAACTTTGTATTTGTTTTATTTTGGCATTAATGTACTACAATGTTCCATTTTGATCAATGAAACTGAACTGTTTATTAATTATTGTGTCTACTTATCTATTACCATGCACCTATTTGATGATAACAAAAAGGGGGAGAAGCAAGGAAAGAGAAATAAGTTGACAAACAAGGTTGAAAATTATAATAGGAAAGACTATACATTTAAGGGGGAGCTTAAAGTCTAAAATTTAAATCGAATTTCAGAATTTGGCACATACCTTTCATATCTCGATACATAATCTGAAACTCTTTCGTTATCTCAAATTTTTGAAGTGTCATCTTTAACCAAGTATAAAAGAAAGGGGGAGAAGATCAAAAGTTCAAATTGACAATATTTGGATGAAATAGGGGGAGACTTCACTCTCATATTTGAAAAGCTGAAATTCAGTGTTGACCCCCTAATGGATTTTGATGAATACAAAACACTAGAGTATAATTCCCTTTATCTTAACAATTTAATTGAGGATTTCATGTGTTTAATTAAGAATATTGTTAAGAAATGTCTAGGCATGTTTCCATATTTTTCAAGGATTTATTGAAGAATTTTTGAGATGAAGAAAACAGATCAGGGACAGCCGAGACGTCTCCGGTTTGTCCCAGAGATGTCTCTGGCACGAACAGGAAGAATTGGCACGCTTGGAGACGTCCCCGGCACCTGGCGAGGCGTCTCGCAGGGTCGGAGTCGACTCCCGACTCTGCGGAGTCGACTCTCTCAGAGGCGGCAGAAAGGCCGATTTCAAGGGATGCGCGCGAGTCGTCTCCAAAGGACGCGGAGTCGTCCCCGCGAGTAAAAAACAGACTTTCCGAGTCGTCCCCAGAGAGCGCGGAGTCGACTCTCTCAGGGGATTCCAGAGGATGTGTTTTTCGGTGATAAAACAGCGGAGTCGTCCCCTAGGTAGCGGAGTCGACTCTCTCAGAGAATTTCAGAGGACTTGTTTTTCGGAGATAAAGCAGCGGAGTCGTCCCCGAGGCAGCGGAGTCGTCCCCATGCAAAAAGCACAAACATCCCGAGACGTCCCTGTAAAGGGCCGAGGCGACTCTCTCAGAAAAACAGAAAAACAAGCATTCAAACTGTTCATCCTCAGAGTCGCCCCCGTAAAGCACCGAGTCGACTCCCAACATCGTCAAAAGTAAATTCATACAGCCGAGACGTCTCGCGTTGAAGCGGAGACGTCTCCGGAGCGCCTGGGACGCGACTGACACACTTTTGCAGGTTTGTTTGAATTTCAAACTTCCATATCTTTGTGTCTAACGGATCTATTTGCTTTTTGGGCTATAAAAAGGGAGCTCTTAAGTGCCTTCCAACAACTTCTCACCAACCCAACACAAGATCATTCAAGAGAGAAGAAAGAGAAAGAGGTTCAAGGGAGTTAGAGCTTTCAAGAGAAGAAATCAAGTGCATCCAAGCTTTTCCATCTGATTTCGTGCTCAACTACTCTCTCCCACTCGGCATTCAAAGCTCACATTCAAGCCAACGCGATCCACATCGGAAGAACCACCATTTCCCACGCTTCCAACGGCTAAAAGGGTTCTTCCGGGTTTTATTATTTCTCATTGTTATATTTGCTTCTTAAGAGCTTTCAAATCTTTTGTAAAACATTGATTATTGTGCTTGTTCCAGTCAAGGGACTTGGAACAAGGGATAGGCGTCCCAAGCCTAGGTTAAATTGGAGGATTGTAGGGTTCGTTGTTAGCCCGGTGTAAAACAACGAGTTGGGTAGTGCACTCGCAAAACTACCGTACTGTAATCGTTGATTATAGTAGAAATTCCCAAAGGTGTTTGGGAGTGGATGTAGGAGCAGTGGAAGCTCCGAACCACTATAAAACCTTATGTTTGCGATTGACTATTCTTATACCTCTATCTTTACTTTAGCACATACACTTGTGTGTTTTATTTTTAATTAGACAAAAAATCTTAAAACACCCAATTCACCCCCCTCTTGGGTGACCATCTCTGGGCAACATTCAGCAACTTGAGCCCTTCTAAAATTAATTTGAAGATAAGTATCAATTTGATCATACTCAATATTTTGTAATCATCAAAAAGGGGAAGATTGAGGATGATAGTGGTATTTTGATGATTAATACAATGATTAAGGGTATGTCTAATTAAATATTATAAGGTAATATGATATATCATTACTAAGTTCATCATTCTCAATACATTAGTATAATGAGATCAAGATGTATTTCAATGATTAATAATGAGATAAAATTTGCGATAAAAAAGGGACAGTGAATTCTAAATTCTAATTCGGCAAAGTCTCAAGTAAAATGTACTCTTAAGGGGACAATAGTAATTTTCATTGTTAAGAGTATGTAGCATCACCATAACATATATTCAAAATTGCTTGAGGCATATTTCATTGATTGTATGGATGAATCTAACCTTAAGTTGCAGCAAAGTATGAAATGAGTCAACCCTAAGATAGATGGAGTACACCCCGGCACATCATGGATCCATTCGGCACACTTCTGCAAAAAATGGCACGGATGAACATGAGTCGACCCAAAGGTAATGTCATTCGGAAATCTATTCTCTGGAAATCCTGAGAGGGTTGACCCAAGTGGAAGTTGAGTCGACCCTAACTGAACTTGAGTCGACCCCAAAAAGAGTTGAGTCGACCCCAGTGAAAAACGGCTGAAATATAAGGTTCTGTGTTTTCTGAGAGGGACGACCCCAGAAAAGCTTGAGCCGACCCAAGTCTGATGAACAATGGTTTGAGTTGACCCCAGAAAAATTTGGGTCGACCCAAGCTCGGGCAGAAGCCTAACGACTAGTTGTGCAGAAGTGCTTTTTGGACTCCCAACGGCTATAAACGGCTAGTTTCTTCAATCCAACGGTCAGGAAGGACTATTTGGAGGTTGGAGAAGTATTTAAGAGGGAGTATTCATCAGAGAAAGCAAGTTTTTGAAAATACATCAAGTGCATTCAAGAGAAAACCCTAGCAAGGCAAGCTTCATCCAAGTGCTTCATTCAAGAGTCAAAAGAAAGTGGTTGAGCAGATTTTAAGAGATATTAAGAGCTCCGTCCATCCTTGAAGAGTGAAGCATTCTTGACAAAGAAGAGAGAAGTCTCATCAAGCGATAACTATTCTCTAAACTCTTCTTTGTAGCTTATAATTGTTATATTTGCTCATCTAGGAGTTTCAACATTCTTCTTCTTCCTTTTTAATCACCTTGTAAAGGTTTGTTGATGAGTCCGTAAAACCAACGGTGTAGGTTTATTGGTGAACCCGTAAAACCAATTGTGAAAGTTTGTTGGTACAAAATAATATAAATGAAAAGATGCCTTTTATTTATTCAATAATAAATAGTCAAGTACAAAATTATGTCCCTAGAATTAACAATATGTCAGCCAGATTGGCTTCAAGGGCATACATCTAACAATCTCCCACTTGCACTAAAGCCAATCAGTCATATATTTAAGCCCCATCTTCTCAAGGTGGGCTTCAGTCTTTTGCTGACTTAGCTGCTTAGTGAACGGGTCTGCCACGTTATCCGCGGAGTCTACTCTCTGCACCTCTACATATTTCTTCTCAACATAGTCGCGTATGAGGTGGAAGTGCCGCTCTATGTGCTTGGACTTCTAATGAGACCTTGGCTCCATAGCTAGTGCTATGGTGCCAATATTATCGCAGTAAAGTGTTATGGCATCTAATGACATTACACCTAACTCTGCAATGAACTTTTAACCAGAAGGTTTCCACTGCACCCTTAGATACGGCTTAACATTCAGCTTCTAAGGTAGAATCTATAATAATCGGTTGTTTGGAACTCTTCCAATTTACTGAACCATCATTGCACATATTCTAATGTAGACTTTCTATCATCAATATGTGTGCATCCTTCTACCTTCAACTCTGATCTTCTCCCAAAGACCAAGAACATGTCCTTAGTTCTTCTCAAGTACTTAAGACTGTTCTTCACAGCTATCCAGTGCTTTTTGCCTGGATCTGATTGACATATGCTCGTGACATTCACAGCATGTACTATATCAAGTCATGTACATAGCATGGCATACATAAGGCTCCCTATTGCTGATGCATAGGGGATCTTGCTCATGCGTTGAATCTCTTCAGATGTGTTGGGACACATCTTCTTGGAGAGATTAATTCCATGCCTTAGGGGTAAGAGACCCCTTTTAGAGTTTTCCATGCTGAACCTTTTCAGCACTTCCTCTATGTACATCTTCTGTGATAGGCCAAGCATCCTTTTAGATCTATCTCTATAGTCCTTTATTCCCAAAATATAGGATGCTTCCCCAAGGTCTTTCATGGAGAACCTTTTTGACAACCAGACCTTGACCGAGGTTAGCATGGGAATATCATTCCCTATCAGGAGGATGTCGTCCTCGTACAGTACGAGAAATACGACAGCGCTCCCACTAACCCTTTTGTAAACACATGGTTCCTCTTCGTTTTTAATGAAATCAAACATTTTGATTGCGTCATTGAAACGAGTGTTCCAACTCCGAGATGCTTGCTTTAGTCCATAGATGGACCTTTGTAGCTTGCAGACCTTGTGATCTCCATCACTGGAAGTGAAACCCAAAGGCTGTTCCATATAGATGTCTTCATCAAGATATCCATTCAGGAAAGCTGTTTTCACATCCATCTGCCAGATTTCATAATCATGAAATGCTGTAATGGCAAGCAATGTTCGGATGGATTTTAGCATGGCTACAGGTGAAAAGGTCTCCTGATAGTCAATGCCCTCGCGCTGACTATACCCTTTCGCCACAAGCCTTGCCTTATAGGTCTCTACCTCTCCATCCGAACCTATCTTTCTTTTGTAGATCCATTTGCATCCAATAGGTACAATACCTTCTGGTGGATCTACTAAGGTCCAGACTTGGTTGGAATGCATGGAGTTCATCTCTGACTTCATCGCTTCCAGCCATCTCTCGGAATTGATGTCTAACATCGCCTCGTTGTAGGTTTTAAGATCCTTACCTTGATCCCTATCTCTCATGAGAAACACTTCCTCTACATCCTCTGTAAGCATACCTAAGTACCTTTCAGACGGACGGGAGATCCTACTATATTTTCGAGGTGGAGGAGGTACTACGTATACTGGCTTAAATAGGTTCTATAGGCACAATGGCTCGTTGCTGTTTAGAGACTTTCTCTTCAAGCTCAAATTTTTCTCCCACTATCTCTGTCAAGGATAAACTATTTCCATGAAGATAGCATCTAGGTTCACAAACACTTTGTGATTCTTTGGGACGAAAAAAGTTGTATCCTAATTACTCTTTAGGATATCCTATAAAACGAGCATTAATTGCTCTATCCTCTAGCTTGTCTGCCTGTAGTCGTTTGACGTGGGCCGGACATCCCTAAATCTTGAGATGACCAAGACTTGGTTTCTTACCATGTCATATCTCATATGGTGCGGTAGGAATGGACTTTTAGAGGGAACTCTATTCAACAAGTAAATAGCTGAAAATAGGGCATCTATCTAAAGAAACAAGGGTAAATCAGTGAAGCTCATCATGGACTGGACCATATCAATAGAGTCCGATTCCTCCTCTCTGACACTCCATTGAGCTGAGGTGTACCAGGAGGAGTCCATTATGAAACTATACCATTCTTCTTGAGATAATCACGGAACTCTCCATTAAGGTATTCACTTCCTCGATCTGATCGAAGAACCTTAATGAGTTTTTGTGCTTATTTTTTTACTTCATATCTAAGCTTTTTGAACCTTTCAAAAGTTTCATATTTGTGTCTCATACACATATTCATACCGTGAGTAATCATCGGTAAAATGAAGTAAAAATTACAACCCCTAGCCTGCACATCGAATGGGCCACGCACATCAGTGTGTACTAGGGTAAGTATTTCAGTGGACCTCCCTGTGTCCTACAAAGGATAATTTGGCCATCTTTCCTTGAAGGCAGAATTCACAAATCAAATATGACTCGAAAGTCAATGAGCCCAAAAGCTCATGTTTCTCCAATTTGTTTATTCTGTCTTCTCCTATATGGCCAAGCCTGAGGTGCCACAAATACTTTAGATTTATCTCATTTTTGGATCTATTAGATCCTATGATATTCACTGTTTGCTCAGATATATTCACAGATACATCCATATGTATGTGATAGAGACTGTCAATCATATGTTGAATCAATTTATTTTTTCAAATAAAAATCTTTCTGTGCTAAATAAAATACAGAAATCAAATTTCTGCTAGCAATAGGTAACAGTCCCTAAGTATCCTGAGCATATCTGACATACCTTCTGAAGGTCTGTCACCCTTCATGTTCTTTATGATTCTCATGTATGTAGGACAGTTCCTCTTCCATTGGCCGTCCATGATGCAATGGAAACACTTTTCCTTGTAATTGGCCTTTTTTTTGAAACTTTCTTACTTGGTGTTTTCTTAGTCTTCTGCTTCTTCGCAGGCTTCTTCTTCTTCCAAATAGACTCTCTCTTGAAAGTAGAAACCAACTTGACAGCGAAAACGATGCCCCTTGAACTTCTTCAAGGTCCCTAAGTTAGTTACCAATTTATTTAACAATTCTATTTTGGTGCATACGATCTTGTTCATATGGTAATTTACTATAAACTGTTCATATGAAGCTAGAAGGGATTGTGGGATCAAATCCGTTTGCAATTCCTTGTGCATGGTCATGCCGAGCTTCTCAAGCTTCTTCAAGTCCTTTATCATGGTCAAACCATGATCGTAGACAGACTGCCCCTCACGCATCTTTGTCTTAAAGAGCCTCTTGGACACTTCAAAATATGCTGTGCGACTCTGATCACCATACAACTCTTGCAGGTGATTTAATATGTCCCTGGCAGTCTCATGTTCTCATGCTAGCATTGTAATTCATTGGACATGGATGCCATTGTGCAGCACCTAACTTTATTGTCATTGTTCATCCACTTAGCATGCGTCTTACGCTGATCAGTGATCGGATAGATTGGTAACACGAGGATTCCATGGTCTAGCACATGCCCTAATTTCTCATAATTCAAAACTATTTTGAAATTTGCGGAGCCAGTCTTTATAATTGGGTTTGGTCAAACAGTTGTTCTATAGGATATGAGTTAAAAGTCTAGAAGCTGACATTATAATCCTCAGAGAGTAAAGATTCTAGTTAAAATTTTGTACTTGATTCTGATTTGTTCTAGGGTCTTTTAGAACAAATGTACCTCCCACTATTTTCTCGAATTCCTCACACTCTCCTGGTAGGAAAACGGAAATCCTACACGACTAGGATTTCTAGTGGGTACTGCAGTCCCACCGATTTACATGCCACCTCACCTAACAGTTATTGATGACACATAAATTGATGAATGTACAACTCTTGTACAATGCTTCTCAAGCATGTTGCAGTGCTACTTGGTCTCTAAGCTATGAAGACCTCACCTAATAGTTATTGGTCCCATTTCTTAGTTAAGTCATACCCACAGTATAACCGTAGAAATAAAGTCGTCATTGGGTCCTCACCTAATAGTTATTGGTGCCCAACCCCACCTTTATCCTACAACATCTCATGTCCATAGAGAGGTCCAGCCCCTCGATGCAACTTGACCACTGTATCCAGCCGGGACAAATCAACATCAGAAAGGCCTTAGCAGCTCTACTACAGTGGAAGACCTATTGACTTAATATTGGTTAATCAGGTCTTAGTGTTTGCAACTTGAGCTCTTCATAAGAGGTAATTGAACAATTGGCCAGGTAAGCAGGTGGGAGGCTCCCCTTACTCAGAGAGTAAGGTTCTAATTAAGTAACCATCTTTCATGCTTTCCTAGACACCAATTAGATCAATTAATCTAATATGACTTGCTCATGTTGGTTCACTCTCGACATGATTGAGGAGGTTTTAATTTAGGTCTCAATTGGATTTGTTACATCACATGTAAACCTATCTACCCGGCTTTCATTCACATCACATGCAAACGGCACATCACAGGCAGTTATAATTGCAGCATCAAAATAAAGTTAAACTTTAAATAGGTGATGATCATGGATTCTAATTAGGTCGTATTACAAGCACATGCACGTCAATCGATTAATTGGTCTTCAACTCTTGAATTGGTTCCAAGCCTACTTGATTCGATCCTTGACCAACTCTTGATCCAATCGCCATCAACCGCTTAGACCCCTGTTCATCTCATGCCTTGTCTTCAACTTGATCGTTGACGTACATCACATTACAGAAATACAACCAGATGTAAAATAAAAATAATAATAAATTACATCTTCTTTTAGGAGGCACGCAGGCCTCTCAAAACATCAAATAAGATACATGCAAGCATCTGAAAAATTACATGACATTGCAGATCACATCACAGGTCTTTACATTTAATACCAAAAGGGTTTGAATCCTATGATCTCACCACATGCAGCAATTATAATTTTCAGATCTAAAAACTAACTGATTATCTCATGACATAGGTTGCTGATCATGCTAGTCATGATTCTAAACTTTGTAATCTCATTAACAATGCAATTAGAATCATCATCTTATCACATAAAAATCAGCATGCAAAAATCAGCACCTTAGAAAAAATCTGCATGCAGAAAATTTTCAGCATGCATAATCTTTCAATTTTCAGATCTAATAAGACTACTAATAATTAATCCTTACCTTAATCTACGAAGCCTAGGCTCTGATACCACTGTTAGAATACCCCGATCATGCCGCTGAAATTTTTAAAAATTCAGATGCAGCGGAAGAGGCATGCGCGGGATCAACCGTTCATCGCATGAACGTTGTTCAAAAACCGTTCGTAGATAGATAAGGATTAAAAACTTTTAAAACCTTTAGAAGATCAGATCTTCACCTTGTGCGGGTAGATGATCACCGCAAACTGAAGTTCGTGGTTTAGGATGAAGGTTCGCTTGAAGCCGTTCAAGTGCCCGGCCTCTACGGGTATCCACACGAAGCAGAAACCGATCAAAGCTTCCTTGTCTCCCCGGGGTGCTAGCTCCCTTGCAGAGATAACTTTGGATGGCTGATTTCCTCTCTTTCAATCAACCCTTGATTGTGCTTGAGAGGAGGAAGAAGAAGGAGGGATAGAGAGAAGCGGAACGAAGCCTGCAGCCTTCTTTTATTCTCCCTGCGTTGGAAGGAGGAAGAGAGGAGGAGGAGGCCGCCACCCTTCTTCTTCTTTTTGCTCTTGCTTGCGGCTGAATCAACACAAGAGGGGAGAGGGAGGCCACGGCTGCAAGGAGGAGAGCATCACATCATTAGGGCGTCAGCCCCCTTTAACCTCCTTTTAAAGCATCTCGGGCTCCTACAAGTTAGGAGCCCTAGACTTTTTTCCAAGAGGGGCGCCGGCATGTTGCCCAGTAGATACAACCCAAGAGGGGGGGTGAATTGGGTCTTTCAAAACTTTTATGCTACTTCTAAAACTTTTTGATTAACTATGCTAAGTTGTATAGATGCACAGTGAAAGTTAAACTTAGCAAGGGTTTGATGTATAGACTTCGACTTGATTAAATATGCTTGCAACTAAAGGATGTGCGGATAAGAATTAAGCAAGCAATTTATCTAAGTAAGTAAGTATGTTAGTTAGACAATAACTAGAGGCATTACAAACACAAAGGACATATAGTGGTTCGGTGCACCCCAGCACCTACATCCACTCCCCAAGACCTCTTGGGAATTTCACTATAATCCTACCGATTACAGCCGGTTGTTTTACAAGCTCACAACCCAACTTGTTGTTTTACGAGCGCACAACGAACTCGGTCGGTTTTCCCAGGCTCACCGACTAGAACCACTCCGATTGTTTTCCCGGGATCACAATCGAACCCTACTCGTTGGTTTTACCCTCGGCTCACCAACAAACCTAACACAGTTGGTTTTCCCTTTGGCTCACCAACAAACCTTACACAGTTGGTTTTCCCTTTGGCTCACCAACAAACCTTAACCCCTTGATTCAATCCCTTGATTGAATCAAGTTACAAGATATTAAAACAAAGTATAAAACAAAACAAAGCTTCTTAAACAAGCAAATATGACAATATAAACAAATAGAGTAAAGAGAAGCTCTCAAACGAGTTTTGAAGATGAAGGAGCTTGGCTTCTTCTTTACTTGACCCTCTTCTGATTTGGCACGAAGTAGAGAATCACCGAGGCAGCACACGGATGGAGAGGAAGCTTTAGGATTCACTTGGATGCTCTTCTTCTCTCTATTTTACTTTGAATGGTCCTTTTGTGCTTATGGGAGATTTTCCTTGTAATCTCTTTGGAATCTCTTTCCTAAATGATCTCTCCCACTTCCATCCCTTCTCCCCTAGCTCTCCTCTTGTTTTTATAGCTTTTGATGGCGTGGAAATAAGAATCTAGCCGTTAGAGACAAAAATAGAGCCATTGGACACAGTCTGCACTTCCTGACAATATTACCGTTGGGATCGGAGTCGACTCGCGCGATCAGGAGTCGACTCGCCTGTTGCAGGAGTCGACTCGTGCTTTACTGGAGACGACTCGGCCACTGTTCCAAATTTGAATTATGGTGCATCCTCGACTGGGAGTCGACTCGTCTTAACCCGGAGTCGACTCGCCAACTTCTGGAGCTGACTTGGCAATTTCGGAGTCGGCTCATCCACTGAAGTCCGTGGATCCAATTTTGAATTTTGTCCTCTCGAGTCGACTCGACTGTCCTGGGAGTCGACTCGAATCTCAGAGCCCGAACTCCCGATCCTCTGTCTTTTGGCTCGTCCAGTCTTGGAGTCGACTCGAACTTCCTTGGAGTCGACTCGGCTCTCAGTTTGCGAAACTTGGTCTTCTGCCTTTTTGATGTGAAGCTGTCTTGGAGTCGACTCGAGCTGTCTGGGAGTCGACTCGAATCTCAGAGGCAGTAACTTAGTTTTCTGTCTGTTGATGGTCGCGGAGTCTCGGAGTCGACTCGTGCAATGCGGGAGTCGACTCGAATCTCAGAGTCCCAAAAATGCTCTCTGACTTTTTCTTGTGTTCCGCTGAGAGTCGACTCTTGCTTTCTTTGGAGTCGACCTACCAACCATCGGAGTCGACTCGCGTTCCACTGGAGTCGACTCGAATCTCAGACCCGAAAACTGCTCTCTGACTTTTCTGCCTGTGACTCCTAGGAGTCGACTCAAACTTCTCCGGAGTCGACTCGGTAAACATTGGAGTCGACTCGAAATCCTCAGGAGTCGACTCGAAGACTATTCTTTTGAATTTTTTCTTTGATTTTACTCTTCCAAATTGAATCCTTTGAACTTTAAGCTTGGGCCAATAAATTGTAGCTTTCTTCCAACTTGAGAGCTTTGGAGGCCTTCTTCCAACTTGCTATGTTCCTTGCAAAATAAATATCTTTCTCCTTGCAACATAAACATTAGTATTTATACTTCAAGGTTTTGTGATCATCAAAATCAATCTTTGGGTCATCACGGCACCTCTTGTGTTGCCGCACCAATGAAGCAAAGGAGGAGGGGCTTGAGCCCCTCCTTCTTGTGTTGCCCTAATCCTCATCTAATGAGGATTGGGAGCCCCTAATGTGGTTTAGCCCTAATCCAATTAGGGTTTAACCAAATCATGAATCAATTGGGTTCAATCTATACTAGTCCTAATCCAATTAGAACTTGAGTGAACCATGACTCAATTGAACTCTTCAATCCTAACCCAATTAGGAGTCATGTTGATTCATTAGATTAATAATTAATTAGGACTTAAGAAACCCTAATCCAATTAGGACTTATTTAATTTTAGTCCTAATCCAATTAGGACTCTAATTTGAATCTGAAGTCCTAATCCGATTAGGACTCTAGGAATCCTACTCCAAGTAGGAATCCAATTTTAATTCAAAATTCCTAATCTAATTAGGATTGTAGGAATCCTATTCCAAGTAGGAATCCCAGTCCTACTCCAACTAGAATTCCCAGTCCTAATCCAATTAGGACTCTAGGAATCCTACTCGAAGTAGGATTTGTGTTTAAGTCCAATTAATTAATTCCCTTTGTTCCTTCTTCAACTGAATATCAATCGAATTGATTACTTGTGATTCCTAATTACGATTCAACCATCGGATCGGTCAATACTTCTAGTGTGTGTGACCCCATAGGTTCTACTCTGACTGGTAGTGAGATATATTATGATCTCTATCACAATATCATTGAAAACTCCTTTCAATGGATTGGAACGATTCCAACTCTACTCATTAGGGTTTATCGATCATCGAGATAATCCCTGTGAGTCCCACCATCCACCAGTGACACCTAGCAGCATGTAGTGGCTACCCAGTAGAATAGAATGATGAACCTCTAGGTACAGTTATCGTGTGATACAGTCCTACTATCGTGGATCCCTACAGGACGGAGGTCATGGATAACTCGTCAAACCCCTTCGTCTGTCATATGTCAAGATTTATTCGACTCGAGTTCGTTAGTGGAAAACTCTTTCTCCACTTTATATTACTGCCCCGGCCAAGGTCTTAGAACTCAGTCTAACAAATCACATAGGATCACTCCTCTTCTATCAAGGTCGATAGATTCCATGTGAGTGCATACCCTACTCCTACAGTGAACTTACTGCAGCCAATCTACACTACAAGGACCCATATGACTAGAAACCATGTATACGTGTAGTCAAACTACAATACCTCACTGTGAGTAGCTGAAGCACCGCAGGTCAAAGGACCAGTCATACTACTGCAACATCAAACAAGTCACTGACGAATGGATAGATATCCAAGTGACTTCTTGTCTTGGTCACGCTCAGTACCCTTGTTCTCTAACAAGCACCTGCACTATCACTTCAGTGTCCCTACACTGTGGACTCAAGTCTCGTCCATCCAGAAGGAAAGTGATCTGTGCACTGATCGGATCGATCACCGTCCTCGTGATGATCCATTGATCAAGAGCATTTAGAAATTAATCACCAATGATACATGGCTCAAATTCTCAACTCTTGAGAATATGCATCATCATCTTATTAATTTCTTGGACGATTCATAGACACATAAATAATATGAATGAAAAGATGCCTTTTATTTATTCAATAATAAATAGTCAAGTACAAAATTATGTTCCTAGAATTAACAATGTGTCAGCCAGATTGGCTTCTAGGGCATACATCTAACACCCACCAATACAATAAAGGCAACTACTTCCTTCGCCCGAGCTCGCAAGCGGCTCAGACTCGAGAGTCGGAGGGTAGTGTTGGGGAAAAAATGGATTACCCCAAAACGCATGAATGTATCACCAGCGCCCGACCTGGAGGCGCCAGATCTGGAGACGCCCAACCTGAAGGCGCCCGACCTGGAGACGCCCGATCTAGAGGCCCGACTTGGAGGCGCCCGATCTGGAGGCGCCCGACTGAAAGCGCCCGACCTGGAGGCGCTCGACTCCGAGACACCCAACCCGGGCACCCGACCTCAGCATCCTTAACCTCGGAAGCCCGACCTCGCTATCCATCCACTACGGTCACATCTTTCTGCAGCTCAACCAGGGACCATGCCCTGCAATAATCAATACGCAAGGCCTCCGCAGACCTCTGGCTCACTCAACATTTAATGCGCATGGCCTCCGCAGAACTCCTTCTCACTCAACAATTAATGCGCATGCTATCTACGGATCTCAAGCCCTCTATGGCAAGCAGTTGGCCTACTCAGCCACGTCCGATCAGCCACGACGATTCACTGGCTCCGGCCTGATCTCCTATGACAGTGCATTAATTCACACGATCGAGCATTAATTCACACTATCGTATTCAATCATAACGGTAACTCGTTTGCCCCGTCACATCACAGGTAATCCTGTATCCCTCTATAAAAGAAAAACCCCTCCCTCTTAGGAGGGGGCTGGACTTTGAAACTCGGCTGGACTTTGAAACTCTAAGAGATACTTTTCTCTTCCTCCACATATTAGCCCCCTCTGACTTAAGCATCGGAGGGCCGGCGCCGGAAACCCCGACCACCGGCTTTTTTGCAGGTCCTCTGGAGGACGCCGCCCGCCGACAGACCGCCACCCGCCATCTCACGCCGGAGCTCCTCCTTCTCAGCCGCTGGTCGCCCCCAGGTCCAAATTTCAGCAACAATATACATTATCTCTTTGTATACTGTTAACTTCATGCATATTATTTTCTAAAAGAAAATAATCATCCATATTAGACTACTAAACATTAAGATAAAGTTCTATTGGCTAAAACATATGTGGAAAATCTTGAATATAAATTACATGATTTTAACAGGTTTATTTGCAGTATAAATTCTAGAATTCATATTCATTGATAGATCATCCAAGTTAGGGTGATAATTAATTAGTGGTTTGTGTTGATATATGTATGTATATATGTATTATGTGTGTGTACATGCTTGCATGCAGACGTGTGTGTATGTGTGAATGGATGAATGTTTGTTATTGCCCATTCTTTTTTTTGAAAAAAAAATAAAAGAATATTTATTGGTTAAAGAAAAAATATTTACCACAAGAAGAAAAAAAATATTTTGTTTAAGATTATATCTATATGCATGCTTTGTTGGTCTTAAGGAACCATCAATATATTGAACAATTATGTTGCTGCTGCACATGGAAGGGTCACTTTCTTTCTTAACCAGCGACAGGTATGTGCTTGGAAGTAGCTCAACGCGTACTCCTAGTAGCGGCAACCTGAAATGCTGAATATCCTCTTGCATAATATTTAAAGTTTTTAAGAGGATTGCATGCACCGAGTATATTAATGAATAAACATAACATTGTATAACCTAATTGTATGATGGTAATATACCGGAGCAAATTTAATTAGATCAAGTTGACATAATGAGAATAATAACTTTATGATGATTTACAGTAGAAAGTTAAGTAACAGATGAATCATTTCGTCCCGAGAACCTAAGTGTCATCTATCATGATGTCTTTATGTTTTCTAAGATTATACCATCAAGCAAGTTATTTGGTACTAACAATACAACATATTTAGCCTTAACAAATATCCAATACAACCGTTTATTGATCACAGAAGATCATGGCTGGCCCTAAAATTTCAGATCAGCTATTATATGTTAAAAGCTCCAATGCTGACATGGGATCATTTTCCAATAGCTCTTTCTTCATAAGTTAATCACCCCGGGCCCTAATTTGACATGATGACTGACATTAGGAAAATGAATGATGGATTGTCCACGTTTGCATGACGCCGCTCCAGGTATCATAAATTTTCAAACTAATCATACAACTTGGTGTATATATTGATGCACCTATTAACAAACAACAGATAAATTACCTCTGTCCACTGAACAGGGCACCTGTAACAGCTCTGCAGCTGAAATGTCTCAGCTCAAACGGGAACAACATGAAATGTTTCAGCTGAAGACGTTTTCTTACTAGAATTCCGTTACACTAGAATCAGTTCAGATCTGATTCTCCAAACGATTCTCTAACAACTTTCTTCCCATTTTATCCTCCTTCACACCCTATATAAGCAGGGACAATGAACCCTATGATTGCAAGAAAAATGATATGATCAATTCTACTTCTTTCTCTTACCTTCTCCTTACTCTGTCTCTGATTCTTCTTCTTTTCATGGTATCAGAGCCACAAGACCTGGCCTAATATCCAGAGCTTGTCCTTCATGAATGGGAAAGCTCTAGCTATCTATGTCAGAGCAGTCAATAGAGCTGGAGGTTCGGTTGCCTATGGCGTCTCCCGGATCAGAAAACATCACAAGATCCGAAGAAGGAGCTCAAGCCATTGAGGAGAAAATCATCTCTTCTCGGCTCAAATTTTTGCTGGGTAAAATCAATACCCTGGTGCCAATCTCTCTTACCTCCCAAAACTTCCTCATATGGCGATCCCAGATCACGAAAGTCTTCAAGGCAAATGGCTTTCTAGGTTTTCTGGATGGTTCGACTGCTCCTGATAGATCTGAAGCAAGTCTCTATGATTCCTGGATCAACACTGATCTCCTTCTCGCCACGGCTCTGACCTCCACAATTTCCCCCTCCATTCTACCGTCCGTCATCAATTTGGAACACTGTTCTCAAATCTGGAGCACTCTGAATAGCAGATTGAATTCTGCTTCTCGAACACACATCATTCAACTAAAGACGGAGTTGCACAATTTGAAGAAACTTGATTCCCCAATGTCTCAATATCTGGATCAAATTCGATCCAAAGTTGATACTCTAGCTGCTGCTGGAGCTCAAATTGACACTGAAGACATCATCCTACACATTCTGAATGGTCTTCCGGCTCTCTATGATTCTTTTTCAACTGTCATATGGACTCGTTCCTCGCCTATTGATTTGGAAGAGTTCTATGCCCTCCTAGCCAGTGAGGAAATCATCCTCACTAACAAAGAGAACCAACACTCTGCTCCTGACCCATCCTTTGCTCTCTCAGCCATACGAGGCAGAGGACGACATGGTAGATCAAATTCATTTTGTGGCCGTGGTCGTTTCCAGATTGACCAGCGATCTATCGGCTGGAACTCCGGCCGTGGTCGACAGTTCAGATCATCGGTGGAATGCCAGATTTGTCACAAACGAGGACATTCAGCACTCACCTGCTGGTATCGATTAGATACCAACTTTACTGGAGCGGTTTCCTCCCCTGCAGCTCATCAAGCTTATCTTACCTCCTCTGCTGGCTCATCCACTCCCTCTGAGTGGATTATTGATATCGGGGCAACATCCCATCTCACTCCTACCTCCTCCAATCTGCAGCAGCCCTCTTCATACTATGGTTCTGATCAGGTAACGGTTGGAAATGGAGACTCCCTGCATATTCAACAAACAGGGACCATTACTCTTTCCACTCCCACTCATACTTTTAAGCTCTCCCAAATACTTCATGTACCCCACATCTCCCACAACCTCCTCTCTGTTTACAAACTAGCATCTGATAATGATTGCATCCTTATTTTCGACTCTGCTGACTGTGTTATCAAGGACAAACACAGCCACCAAGTTCTTTTTCAGGAGCGGTGCTCTGAGGGCCTCTACAGAATATCCTTCACCTTTACACCTTCCTCAACGTCTGCAGCTTCTGCTCTAATCTCCATATCTGCCTCCGCATCCCTCTGGCATCTTCGTCTCGGTCACCCGGCTTCATCCATTTTCTTACCGGTCCTCAAGGAACACAGCAACAACACTAACTCAGTTACTTCCACAATCTGTCCATCCTGCTGCAGGGCAAAGAGCCACAAGCTTCCCTTTTCCTCCATTAAAATTTCAACCACCGGTCCTTTACAACTAGTACACTCCGATGTATGGGGTCCTTCCCCTACCCCCTCCATCTCTAGTTTTCAGTATTATGTTCTCTTTATGGATGATTTCAGTAGGTTCAGTTGGGTCTATCCCCTGAAATTTAAATCTGATGTCTTCCAATCCTTTGTTCATTTCAAAGCATTGGTAGAAAACCAATTCTCTACCACCATAAAATGGTTTAGAACAGATGGAGGTGGTGAATACAACAACACCAAGTTCCACAAATTATTTTCATCTCATGGTATATTACATCAAATGTCTGCCCCTCATACTCCTGAACAAAACGGCGTTGCTGAAAGGAAGCACCGCCACATCCTGGAAGTTGTCCGTAGCCTTCTCCTTCATGCCTCACTCCCACCACAATTTTGGCTTGAAGCACTGCACACTGCAGTATTTTTGATCAATCGTTTACCCACCGCCTTACTTCACAAAATCTCTCCCTATGAAACTCTTCATCATCACCCCCCTGACTACAGTCTTCTAAAAGTATTTGGCTGCACTTGTTTTCCCTGGCTCAAGCCCTACACAACCAACAAGCTCTCTCCACGATCCATACTGTGTGTGTTCCTTGGTTATTCCCAACATCATAAAGCCTACCGCTGCTACAATCCTACCACTGGCAGAATTTTTATCTCTTGCCACGTTAAGTTTGATGAAAATAGTTTTCCCTTTGCCTAGGCCAAGCAGCAATCTTCACCCAAACCTCCATTGTTGCCTATCCCTTTACTTCAACCTAGCTCCTCTACTCCTTCCTTCTCCTCTTCACCTCCCCTATCCAGCTGTTGTTCCTCCCCACAACAACCAGTTCCATCTACTACAATCGACAATATGGTCGACGCCACCCCATCTACCTCCATCACACTACCTCCACAACCTCCCCACAGACATCCAATGGTCACCAGATCCCAAACTGGGACTCTTAAACCACGCCGGATTCTCTCCATGCTCGGCTCCATTTCCACCGGTTTGGAACCATCTTGTTTTTCACAGGCTGTCACGGATAACCATTGGAGAAGTGCTATGTCCTAGGAATTTGATGCCCTATTGGCACAAGGGACTTGGGATTTAGTTCCCCGCTCACCCTCTCAGCATACTCTAGGGTGTAAATGGACCTATAAAATCAAACATCATTCAGATGGGTCCATAGCCAGATATAAAGCCAGACTTGTGGCACAGGGGTTCAAGCAACAGTATGGGATTGACTACTTGGAAACGTTTAGCCCTGTGGCTAAATTTCAAACGATCAGGATACTAATAGTTCTTGCCCTTTCATCTCGCTGGCCAATCAGACAAATTGATGTGTCAAATGCCTTCTTGCATGGGCAACTAGAGGAGACAATTTTCATGGAGCAACCCAAGGGGTTCATTGATCCACTCTATCCACATCATGTCTGCAAATTAAAGAAGGCCATCTATGGTCTCAAACAAGCTCCCAGGCAATGGTTCACTACATTTTCCAAATTTCTGATCACTCTAGGATTTACGATCAGCTCTGCAGATTCCTCCCTTCTTTTGTTTCACCAAGGAAGCACCGTCCTATATGTCTTGATCTATGTGGACGACATCCTCATCACCGGAAATTGTGCAGATGCCGTTTCCGTTCTACTTCAGAAACTTCAGCAACAATTCAACATTAAAGACCTCGGCACTCTCGCATATTTTCTGGGGGTCATGGCAACTTACACACCAAATGGAGTATCTCTCTCTCAGTCCACCTATGCCTCTGATCTCCTCAATAAAGCAGGAATGTTAGATTGCAATCCGGTACAATCACCTCTCTCTACTAAAATTCAGCAATCCTCCGACACAGACCTCTTCGATGATCCTACACTTTTTCGAAGTCTGGCAGGTTCCTTGCAATATCTCACCATTACAAGACCGGACATTTCATTTGCCGTCAACTATATATGTCAGTTTATGCATCGCCCACTTCTACAACACTTTCACATGCTGAAGCGGATTCTCCGATACATCAAAGGCACTATTGATTATTCCCTATGTTTTAGTCCAGGAGAATTAACACTATCAGCTTATTGTGATTCAGACTGGGCAGGCAACACAACTGATAGAAGGTCTACCACAGGGTTCTGTATTTTTCTTGGCTCTAACCTGATTTCATGGTGCGCCAAGAAGCAACCCACTATTGCCAGATCATCTACTGAAGCTGAGTATCGAGCACTAGCCATTACAACAACAGAACTCATTTGGCTCCGACGACTTCTTCAAGAACTAGCCATTCCAGTCTCCTCCCCCACGACCCTTCTCTGCGACAACATATCTGCTATGATGCTAGCTTCCAATCCAGTATTTCATGCCAGAATCAAACATATTGAGGTCGATTATCACTTCATCCAGGAAAAGATTCAGTCTCATGAAGTTCAACTTGCACATGTCTCTTCCCTGGATCAATTGGCTGATATCTTCACTAAACCTCTCTCGGTCCAAAGGCATGCTCACATCAGCTCCAAGCTTCACATCAACCCCAATGCTCAACTTGCCGGGGGGGTATTAACAAACAACAGATGAATTACCTCTGTCCACTGAACAGGGCACCTGTAACAGCTCTGCAGCTGAAACGTCTCAGCTCAAACGGGAACAACATGAAATGTTTCAGCTGAAGACGTTTCCTTACCAGAATTCCGTTACACTAGAATCAGTTCAGATCTGATTCTCCAAACGATTCTCTAACAACTTTTTTCCCATTTTATCCTCCTTCACACCCTATATAAGCAGGGACAATGTACCCTACGATTGCAAGAAAAATGATATGATCAATTTTACTTCTTTCTCTTACCTTTTCCTTACTCTGTCTCTGATTCTTCTTCTTTTCAGCACCAAGTGAGGTTCAAATTTGCAATCCTTTGTTAAGACCACCACCAAGATACTCCTAGGGTCCCCCACCCTAAAACTAACCATCATCAGTTGCCTGTTGGGAAAGGAAAACATGCTTACAAGGTTTTTAGGGGGCATGACAATGACTATTGAGCTCAACCAAGCCAATAGTATATTGGTTGACACTCAAATGGTCCCCATTCTGCTGGCTCACAAGGCCCTACTTGCAATGAATGACTCATGTCCTAATTCCATCAATCTGGTTCACTTGTTGGACAGATGGGTCATTAGCAAAAAAGAAGAAGCCCCACATCTTTTATTCCCCCTCCCCCTTGGCTCCCAAAGGAAATAGGTTAGAATATTTTGTTTCTTTGTGTATATCAAGCTTTGATGTGTTTGTTGTCGATCAATTGGTGGGGAAAGGGAGACGGGGAGGACGGAAAAGACCCGGCGGGGGCGTGGTGGTGACGGGTGAGAGAGCCCAAGAGGGGTCATGCAGCTGTCATTCGATATCCAAACCCCTCATCCAGCGAGGAGACCCCTTGCACCTGCCGGATCTCCATCCCAGCCTTGCTAGATTCCTCAACTGCCTCTCTATTTCTCTCTCTCCTCTCCTCCTCGATCTCTTGTTCTCTCCCACAAGCCTTGAAGCCAGGTCATGGAAGGTGGAGAGGCCACCAAAGAAGAGGAAGAGAAGAAGAACCCCAAGAAGAGAAGAAAGGTCACTCGGCTCACCAACTAGCTATCTACCTCTCCTTGTGTCCCTTTACAGAGAGATATATATTTAGAGAGAGAAAGAGAGAGGGTTGTTAGCTTGCTATAGATATATATTACTGTCGGTGTCCATGGCTTCTTCTAGTCCATCTAGTTATAGATCGAGGTTTGGGGACACGACTTTAACCAAGGTCTTTGTGGGAGGCTTGGCATGGGAGACCCCAACCGAAGAGCTGCGCCGATACTTCCAGCAGTTTGGCGAGATCCTCGAGGCCGTCATCATAACCGACAAGAACACCGGGAGATCCAAAGGCTATGGCTTCGTGAGCTCTCTCTCTCTCTCTCTCCCTCTCCCTCCTCACCAATTTCATCAGGATCTATCAACAGTACTGCTATGCATCACTTCTTCATATATTTTCTTTTTTTCTCATGATGGAAGAGAACAAAAACTATAGAGTTACCTCCATCTCCTCTTGGAATCTCCAATATTAAGAATCTCCTTCTTAATCCATCTTATGGATTTTTTTTCCTTTATTCATGAAGGAAACATCTATGGATCGATAAGTACTTAGAGTAAATGAGAAAAACATCTATTCTTAGGACTGAAACTTGGTTTGATGGCTCTAAATGGAGGAGACAAGAATGGGAAGGGTGGAATAAATGGACTGTCATTTTGGTCAGTTTATTGTTTTTGGTCGATCTGTTTGCAGTAGTGGTTTTCTGCTAACATTGCGAAGGCCACGTATGGCAATGGGCAGGTGACGTTCCGTGACCCGGATTCGGCCAGGCTTTCTGTGGCGGACCCCAACCCGGTCATCGACGGCCGGCGAGCCAACTGCAACATCGCTTCCCTGGGCCGTCCTCGCCCTTCCCCTCCTCGAGGTACTCTGCCCTAAAAAATATGTGCACATATATTGATCACAAATTTATTTTATTACAGTAGGACATTGATATCATGATATATATATATAAATATATGTGATATATGATAAGCGTGTCATTCTAGCCTACTGCTTCTTCTCATCTCAAAGAGAGGCCATTGGTCATGGGGGATGAGACACTGGTGGGGTCCAACACCTACCTAAAAGTAGGGCTGCCAGCCCGCAGGATCAAGACCCACTAGGTGGGACAGTGGGGTGAGCTAGCAAGGCATTGGCTTGTCGAGTTGGACTCATTTGGCCACATGAGGTTGAGCCAAGCTGGGGTGGTGGTCGACTAGGTGTGGATGTTAACTATATCATTATAATGTAGTTTTAGGCATTGATAATGTCACCAATTTTTAGTGCTGATCTGTTTCTTTAGCCAGCTCATGATGATTATCTTAATGGATAAGATTAACTATTTAACAAAATATTGGAAGTTGCCTTTGTAGGTCAAAGAAAGTGGATTACAACGAAAGAAGTGTGTCATTTTAGTTCTCCATTATACTATTATAATTGTTAATTTAGATATGGTTATAAGATTATGGTTTTAACTATGTATATGGTAGTTTACCTTTTACTTGATAATGACTATTTGCTTAATATTTAAAGATTTGTTTTTATTTCTACTAGGCCGGTATTAGTTGTCATTGGTTTGCATGCTTCGTGCTCAAGTAAGCCAATTTTGTATGAGCTGAGCTAAGTCAAAACTTGGAGCCTAGGAAACCAGAAGGAGCCGCCAAACAAGAAGACGACAACCTAATGAGCCAGGCTTGAGCCGAGCTTGATTGAGCCGAAGTCCAGCTCAACTCCAATAGTTAGACGATGATAGCGTCTAGCACTAATCATTTTTTCTTTTTTTTTTTTCAGCTGGATGCGAAACTTTATATATTTATTATTTATTAGGTTTTCTCTAAGTTGGTTTTTGAATTCCTGAAAATTTGTTATGTGTGCAGGGAGGACTCAAGTTGGGAGCCTTTCTCAGGGCCCACCTCAGGTTGTGGGCCCATCATATAGCAGAGTGCCAGCCCAAATGCCCCCTCCACCACCAGCCCTCTATCCTGCTCATTTTGGGTGAGTACTCCTGTCTGCTGCAACTGATCTCTACTTCAATGAATGGGTCCCATCCATATTTGTGTATGGGAAACAGGGAAAGCCCATTAAATGAATTGGTGGGAGCTATGCCACAGCATTCAATCCAATGGTCCCCCTTCCCCCTTGCACAGCTCCATCATGGACATGGAGAACCCAAAATGAATGGCTCCTGCTCCAAAGCCTAGATTCCAATTTGGCTGCTTGCCTCAGATGCATTCGATGCCTGTCATGCATCCAGAGGGCCCACATTAGCTCAACTGAATCCGGGGAATCCTGGCTGTTCATTTAGGTCAGTTTCTTTTAGGCTGATCAATCCAGTCTGGGCCGGATCAAATAATCTAATGTGATCTTATATGGTGCATCCATGGAGTCCCATTGTGGATGAATGGAGCTTCATAATTACACACACACACACAGGTTTCTTGTTTCTCATCTAATTTTGAGGCCAATTGATTGGAATGGAATGGATCCATCCATTTTGGGCCATGAAGGACTAAAAAGCTGGCTTCAGTGCTTGCATCTGTTCTTATGCATTGTTTCTGCTTCCTTTGCAGGTATCTGACCTACCCAACTGATTACGGATACCAACAAGTTGGTGCCTTTTTCTTATTTTAATTGAAAAAAGTGTTGTCCTTTGGTCCAAATTTGACTCTCATATTCCCATTAGGACTGCTGAATTAATGAACAAATCACATTCATAACTGCTCTAAACGAGGACCAGGCCCTCCAAGATTCTGACTAGAGAAGGGCCCCCCTCCTTGGGAATGGGGTTCTTCACTAAATGCATCCGCAGTCCATAGCACAGTCTCACATGAAATTGCCAACTTATTACGTTGGTCGAGTTTCTCGGTCATATTAAATACTTAGGCTTTCTGGGGGTTGTAAGGTCAGAGGTATTCGGATAGGTCTACCCTGCCCCCTGCCATATAGCCCATGACTCGTCGGCATCTTCTGACCTCCAAAGTCCTAACCTCCCCCCCCCCCCCAATGCGCCAAAATAAATAAAATAAAATAATCTTCTAAATATTAAATTTTATATAAATATTATTTATATATATATATATATATATATATATATATTCATAAAGTACATATTTTGCTATTCTATTTTTATTTTTATCCTTGCATATATATATCCATGCCATCTAACATTGTTAAAATATTAATGGTTTCAAATTTAGAGAATAAAAAAATAATTTCAAAATTCTATTTTATTTTTAATTAAAATAGATATAGTTTTTAATTAATAATATTAGAAGAATCGCTATATTAGGGATATTTGTACAAAAATAGTATTTTATGAAGATAAAGGAAATAAATATAAATTTTAATAGAGTATTTACGCAAATCTGACTTTTTAGAAGAATATTCAGACAAAAAAATCTCTCCCAAAGAAAATAGAGGAGCTAATGAGGACTACTAGAAATTTTTTTTTTTTTGAGTGACCTTGATTCGGCTACTTGCACAGCCATATGGTATACTTAATGTGGAAAATAATTTTGTCTATTTAAAAGAGTTGTTTATTAGTTCAGCATTTTTTTTTTTATTCTCTATATTTTCATGAAGTTATGTTAATTGTTAAGAGATTTTTTTTTCCGTAACTGAAAATTTTCAATCATATTGCAGTTACCTAATCATTCTTTTTTTTTTTCCTTCTTTCTTTCTTGAACATCTTTGTCTTTGTATTTCCAACATGGATAAAAGAATCATTCTATTATTAATATGCAAGTAAGCAATTCTTTGATTACAATGGCTAGTCTATAACAAGACATAGATATTAAATGTTAATTACCTAGAAATATAATCTTCATCAATGAACAAGGAAAGTCAATATTTGGATCAAAGTTAGCTGTCCCTTATTATTTATGTATTGTTTTATATAATTTTGATTACCTTATGTTGGATGGATTGGTTTTTTTGTAAAATGTGTGAGCAGGCTATATACAATTCTCAAATGATGCCACATTACTACCATCAGATGTATGGTTCTTCATCATCGACTATTAGCCCACCATATCATTATCCTCACATGGGGTACACTGTGCCAACTTCAAGGGCAACACTGCAAAATCCATGCCCACCATACATGCAATATCCTACGGTCCACATGGAGGGATCTATCTCTCCCTCATCCTCACAGCCTTCTACCTTTCAGCTACAGCCCCCTCCACATGTAAGGCAACCACCAAACACAATAGGTAACTTCTAAACCTTTTACTTTCTGTATTTATGTTTGTACATTTCAATATTTTCACTCAAGGTTTCATTGGTGCTTATAAATTTTCTACCAGTGGGCATAGAAAGGAGGTATAGATGTCAAGGAGTTAGATTGGCTTAAATTCTTAGAAGGCATGCTTGGGCTTGAATTTTTGGCTAGAGGGTGAAAAATGTGTCACAAATTAGCCTATTTATGAAATTATAAAAAGTCTAGATTAGAAGGCATCAATTGAATTATGTAGGATAGACCTAAAAGCATTTTCAAGATAATCTCCTTTATAACATTTAGCATATTTTAAATTAAGCATAGGTTCATAAAGCTTGTTTTTTTGACACCTTTGAGGTGAGATAGCATAATATATAATTTAGGATCTTAATGAACAAATCATATCTTGTATTAAATTTTTTATCTTTTGAACTATATTTTGTAATTTTAAGTTTCTGATGAAATGCATATTTATTAGCTTGAAATTTAAGACTTTTACAATTGTACTTTAGAAAGAATGGAAAGGCTAAAATAAAACAAATGGACCTTATATAAGAGTCAGGGGGAGATATATGCTAAATAAATTTGAACTGATTATAGCACTTGAATTTAGGAATCTATTTATGCATAAGAGGTAAGTTCTTATATCCAGATATTCTTACCATCTAATGTTAAATCAAATGTTTAACGAACTTATATGGTGGTTTTCGTTAATTCAAGCTATATAGCTTTTGCCTATTTCTAATTATATAGATTTAAAGTCCAAAGATTGACATCCATTAGTTGAAATTAATTGGCAAATGAATGCCATATTCCATATGAAAGAAAGGTTAGATGCCAATAAACATGTCTGAGTTTGTTATATGTTATTATTAGTGTAGCTTGCCTATCTTTTGACCATTTATCTTTTATCTTTAGATTATATAAAATACTATATTTTTTGATATTTATAAGTGTTTGAAAGTAAAGATGCTAATATATGTGCCTCCATGTATATGTGCATATTTTGGTAAGAAAACAATTAGTTGTATATAAGAAGTAGCTTTAAGTTCTCCAATAGATGATATTTTCTAATAATATGAAAATACTAGAACCCTAGAGGTTTCATGAGAGTTGATGCTTGCCATTTAATTACCCTATGGATTTAGATTTTCTATATTATTATACATATTCAATATCATTTAGATTTAAAACTTTATACTTATTTCACAAACTTACTAATTAGATTATGTTCTTGCAAATTGGATAGCTAGTTAAGTCATGTTTTATGTATGTTTAAAATTTACTATGTTAGTTATAGTTCTTTGTTGCATTTCTTTTTCTTTATGATTAATTATTTTATAAGATTATGATTGTCAATTTTAAGCAATGATAGTCTAAAATCTCTAAAATTTGAAATTCTTGTCAATTTTAACACTAACCAGATCTAACAAAACTAATTAAACTATAATATATATATATAGACACATATGCACATTCTAGTTCTACAACCTTTTTATTAGTTATCATTTCTCTAATATCTAAATGGGTGTCCTAGTGCATGAGGCTCCCCTTACTGCAGGATTTAGGGAGGTTATATATATATATATATATATATATATATATATATATATATATATATATATATATATATACAACCTTAACCCTATATGCTAAGAGATTATCTGTGTATTTTGAACTTGTCACACCCAAGTTAGATTGGGCAACCTTATCATTGCACCAAGGTCATTTAATAGGATATGGATTTTATATTTTATATTTCTTTGCATATGATGATCTAAATATAAGGATGTGCTCAGCTAGTAATAATAACTCTAATGAATAGCTGCTGATGCCATTGCAATCATAATAAATCTGCTGCTTCATATTTTTTCCAATCATTATATTCTATAATCTGTTATAATCTGCAATAACTTGATGATGTTCTATAATATTAGCGCATTTTGATTTTATTTTTGTTAATTTATTTATGTTGTACAACATTTCATAAGATAGACATTGTCTTTTAATCTTTATCTTAAGTAGATAAACAAATATTGTTCTTGATTGAATTTATAATGGCAAACATTTGTTATATTTTAAATATTTCATATGGTGAATACTTCAGATTCACAAGCTTCTCAACAACCAACAACGACTATCGCAACTACCGAGGGTGCCAATGCTTGAAGGAGAAATTTTGCGTCTTTCTAGTGCCATCTTGCTCGTTATCAGATCCGGATATTATGGAAAGTAATGGAAGGATAGAATCTTGACAAGTGCAATTAGTCCTAAAGGTTGAAATTTATTCTTTTCATGTGATGGAAAAAGATTCTTGTGGAGGGCAACTAAATCAACAATGAACTATTACAAGACTTGGGATGGGCACTAATTGGCTCAATACTATCTTTTTCCTTTTTAAAAAAATTCTTTTTGTTTTTTCATGACATGTACTTAATCTATCGGATATATTGGACATTTATGATTTTTCAAAAATTTTGAAGTTTATCAGAATCACAATTTGTAAGAAAACATGGTGCAATGATTGGATTTGTGTTATCATCAGACAAAAGGAGACGGAACAGAATATCCTTTTCAGTAGATGGTAAAGTGAAACAAGCTAGATGATGCAAGATAACACTCCTTTCAAGCTCACCAATTGATAATTATTGTATATTCACTTTGATTAGAAGATATGAGCACATGTACAATGATTAACTGCTAAATTTTAAATTTATTGTTAAAATTAACTCCTAGCATTTGGTACACATTATACTTCACTCTATTAAAAATTGTTGCCTGTTCGGTGGATAAATTGGTAAATAATCCTATGATAAAGAAACTAGATGGAAATTTATTCATTAGTTGTGAGGGCCCATGCGAGCGTGTGTTTAGTTCTACATCGGTTATTCGCTGGGTAGATCTTGGGTTCTTATACAGATTCAAGGATCCAAATATTATCTTCTGGCTAGTCATTTTGGGTGAGGTTCTGGGTTGTTACATTAGTAAATCTATTTTTTCTGTGGCAAATATTATAAACAGGAATCATTTGGACTAGATTTCCTAACATTGATGAACAACTCAAACGGAAATGACAGTTAAATCAAAGGTCTGATGTTGATTTGCCCAAATTCATCTTGCCCCATAGAGATGATTAAAAGTTATTTTGGTTTGCATGAGATCCTCAAACCTTTTCTCCTCTCTTCTATAATTTTTTTCTAATCTCAATAAAAGCCGGGTGGCAATCTCTGCCTTCTTTTCATTCAAACAGTAAAAACAAAGAAAAAAGAAAGATATATCCTCATTGCTAACTATATAATATATTTCTTTTGTCATTGCAAGTGCAAATAGTTTTGCAAGTCAAATATACACGACTAAAAAGTTTTCTATTCCTATAAAACATGTAATTAGGACTCACCATGCAATGAACATTTATTTAGGTGCCTGCAGATGATCATTCTTAACATTTCAGTTATTCGTTGGAAACCCACACCAGATGATCCCTATAAAGTGAACATCAATGGTGCCCTATTTGAGAAGAAGGCGTGTGCTGGTTTGACAATTATTATCGGACATCAATCAAGCAATTAGATGCTAAAATTAGGATCGTAAAATTCCTAAAAATGGAGTTTAATCTTTCTCTGTTGGGCAACAATAACAGACATAAATGATTAGAAGAAGATTTGGAAAGTATGGCATTTCCTATGAGGAGGAAATAAGGTCGAACATCTTTTTATTTAGTTAACAATGTCTCTATTTTGTTGAAGGATGGACCCCCTTTCATCTTGAATCAATTATTGGAAGACATTGTAATTGCCGCTATGACTCGACAACATCATCATTTTCTATCAACAGAAAAGTTTTATGAGAAACACTAGAAATATAAATGTAAAATTTATACTATATAAACTATTTGCTATGAGTTTGGTTCGCATCAGGTAGTATCCATGAAAGTCAAATCCATACTCTGATGGATATACATTTGGGATGAATATAGGTTTGAGTAAATTTTTGGTAGGACTTGACTTGTATAATGAAAATTTGACGGGTCGATCTTTTGATGCATGCCCGATTTATAGACTTGCAAATCCAGATTGGATATAGGTCATGTCCAACTAGGATAAGGATTTGAGGGTCATAGTGAGAATCCTAGGACTTAAATTTCAGTCATCAAATGGCCATATAAGATTGTTAGAAATGTCATGATGTTAGATTCCAAACTATAAATAAGATTGTCTAGAATCATTTGATTGGTATTGATCAACTCTTGATTAACTGGATGACAAAATCAAGCTCAGTGCCACATAATTTGAACTAGAATTAGAGAATGGACTATCCCTAAATGTGCAGAGTGATGCAAGGAGTATCAGAGGATTGGATGGCATTTATGCATCATCCATTCAATATCCTTATCAGATCCTCCTGTTCCAATGCCATGAGATGACTCAGATGATTTGGGCTATCTGATAACTTAAGGTTGCAGTTATAGAGCAATTAGATGCTTTTAGGTGAGTGAAGTTGTTGCAATTAATTTCTCAAAAAAAAAAAGATGCTGCAATTAAAGCACAAGGAATTATTCTACTTTTTGTTTTCTTGCAAAGCCCAATAATCTTGATCATGAGCTGTCTTTTACGAGAGCACTCCTACAAACTTACTTTGACATGGACAATCCTCTAATTTAGGGTTTTTTTTCCCCTGCTATTCTGGACTGCGTTAAAGTATGCTCCATAATTTTAATATTTTTAAACATTGCCTCATTAACCCAGAAAAGTTCTAGCTTGAAACTTCTCATCTTTTCCTTTACTTTCTTAATCCGAAAATATTGAAATCTTTTATCATACAAGGATGAGTCTTAGGAAGAACATTCAGCTTTGTTTTCATAAGCGAGTTGGTACTACCAAAGGTTTGAAAACATTTGAAAGCAAATAAGGGTGGCAAACATGCCACAAGGTTCTATCATGACAATTCCATTGCTAACGACTCTTCTTCTATCTTTAAAGAAGTCCTTCATAGACTTGGTTTTCACTGTTCTTGGGGAAAGAAATGGGCAAGCCCTTCTCTTCTTCTCTCTTCTTTTCTTTACACTTCTGTTTTTGAATGACAGTAGGCGCCATCAAATGGAATTCTGGGTCCAGCCCTCGGGAAACAACACCATTAAGATTCAAACCTAGAACCTCCTCCCATAGGAGGGTTGCAACCATGGAGCCATATTGAAATAGGCTTTATTGTGCAGTCTACAGATAAATGGAACAAAGGAGGTGTAACAACAGAGAAATGGTTTATGTAAACAAGGGGAAGGAACATTATATTGAATACCAATATTTGAGATATACAAATAAGATCTGAGCTATCACCCTATTTAGGACTAAGCAGACATTATGCATCATATTTAACCAACATTAATCTACATGCCTTATTTCATCCAGAGCCATCTTTTTTTATCACAAGGTATGAACCAGCAAAGTAGGGAGCGAACAGGTTATGGAAATCAGGCAAAACAAGCTACTACTATTCATTCTAATATTTTCAAAATGAATAATAGAGATCAACTTCAGGTACATTATCAAAATGTCAGCTGGAGGACTAGTTATTTTAGTGCTAGTGAAACCCGGCAATGCAGGCACGGTGCAGGGCACTTCACTCCTAAACTACCCGTACCATGTTTCTTTAGGATTGCCTGTGATCGCTGTTCGTTCTTCCATCATTATTCTTCTTCTTTTTTCTCCTTTAAGACGGAAATATGATCCAGGGAAGACCAGGGATCTTCCAACTGATACAGGATTTGCATGAGTTTGGTTAGATCCATGCTGTATTGAGTTTCTTTGACGTCAAGCTAAGTGGATAGTTTTTTTTTTTGGGTTATTTAGTAATATATTGAGTTTTCTATTATTGAGCTAAGTGAAATAATATATTTGGTTGTTTGGTTTGAGTTCAAATTGTAGAAGGAAACTTGTCGTGTCTGGATTATTAAGACTTGTGCCTAGGATCAACTCTGTTAGCTAAGACATTTGAATGAATATGAGACTTCCAAAGGCTTAAGATTTCCTAGTGAAAGTCTACCAATGTCATAGAGCAAGTCCTGTGTCTAGTCTTTCATCAGGATTCCATAATATTATCTAAGGATTCAATAGTCGTAGTCTTGAGGGAAGATGGTGGTTTTATCCTTTCCTTCTGACACACCGTGTCATTCCCTTTCAATCATGAAATCTACTCTTTTCATCCCGAAAAAATCTTTAAGTGCTAACTTGTGCTTCATTTGCGATCTGCTCACGAAATGGGTCTCTACAGAGCGAGTTTGACTATCCTATTGCTCCAATCCCTGCAGTTATTGGTAAAATGCAATAAATCAAAGTCTTTGGTTGTCTTTACTTAAAAACAAGAGGTTTGGAAGTCCAAAATTTTGTGAAGTGATTTAATTTTTATTCCCTTTCATAGATCTTACAACTAAAGTTAAAAGGAAAATTAAAGAAAAAAAACAAAGAAAGAAAAGGTTGGTATTCTGTTGACAGGTGATTGGAAGAAAGGCACAGACTGCAAAATGGCTCTCCTTTCTTGGTTTTATTTCTCTTCTAGTTTTCTGTTTCTGCCTGTTGATTTTCTAAGTAATCATACTCTCACTATTGCACAGCAAAATACTGCACATGTATATAAGCATTTTTTAGATTTTTCTCCAAAAACATGCACCACCAAGATTCGTAGTCCTTACAAGTAATGCCTGCATAGTATTGATACACGCATAAAGATCAGTAAGTATTCTACTGAAGCATGATATTCACTTCCACATAGAACATGCTTGCTGTTTTCTTATCTTCGCGATCATGAACCTTTTAACATATTTTGCTCCTATGTTTTGAGTGACAAAGTCAAATCATCAAATTCTAAGCTGCAATCTTCTCAGGATTCAAGTCTATAATTAATCTCTCCATGTTTGCATAAGAAGATCCACCTTGTGAAGTTGCTTGCTTTGCCATCTCTTTCCACTTCATGACACTTTTCCTCACTTCCTGCCCTCTATCTCCTTCCATCAATTCCTTTATCAGGCCCTTAACTTGCTCTCTCTTCACCTCTTGGTCGATCTCCATGCCTATTCCCCATTCCTTACAGGCATATCTACAATTAGTATATTGTTCTGCGAAGCTTGGCCAGCAGATCATCGGCACACCGCTGCAAACACTCTCCAGTGTTGAATTCCAGCCGCTATGCGTCAGAAAGCCTCCAATAGAAGAGTGAGAGAGCACTTCTTCTTGCGAGCACCAACTGGCGAGGAGACTCCGCCCCTTAATTTCCGTCATGAATTCCTCAGGCAATGCAGCCAGCCCACCCGCAACAAGATCAGGCCTGATGATCCACAAGAAAGGATGCTTGCTTTCTGCGAGGCCCCAAGCAAACTCTACCAGCTGCTGGGTTGTCATCACTGTGAGGCTTCCAAAATTCACATAGATAACTGAAGAATCTCTCTGGGTATTCAGCCATTCCATACAGCTAGAATCTTCCTTCCAAAGGCTCAAGCATATTGGATTCCTCTGCTTCTCTGTCAAACGATTGAGGAGTGCAGGCAAAGGGCCTAATGCGTACATCTGAGGGAACATATGTTTCATGGCACGCAAGACATCGCACTCCATGTGATCAAAGGTATTGAGGATTAATCCCCAGGCCCTGAGAGCATTACTCGCCGTTTCCTTCTCAAAGTTGAGAAACATGTCATCACGATCAACTGTTCTAACAAAACTAGAAATATCTCCAAGGCGTATACCTTTCATTCCAGGAATCCAATCTATAATTGTATCAAGGTATCCATTTGTGATGCAGCTCTTATCTGCACCAATACAAGAGGGCCAATTAGGCCATGGCGTTGGTAACGTATAGAATGAAGTGCTGAAGGTGAGGTGGGTTACCTTTGAGTGGTATATATCCTCTCTGAACGAGCTCGCCCAAGTGAAGGGCGCCCATGAAACCGCAAGCGCTCATAGTGCAGAACACCAACGCAGGAATGCCCAGCTGTTCGGCAACATCTAGAGAAAAAGTCATGAGCCAGTTGAATATGATGCAGGTGATGGGGGGCGTGCGAGAGGAGTTATTGAGCTCTGATAGGAGTTCTCTAAGGGGAGCAACACTGTTTATTTTTGTTGAGAGGTAGAATTTCGTACTATATTCGGGGCTCCCTCGATCAGAGGGGGAGAGACCATCAGGGATGGTTTCAAGTCGGAAATCACTGGGGCCCCTGAGAACATCTGGTGCTGCAGACTTCAGCATACAATGGTAGCTGAACTCGGTGTTGATGAAGGTGATGTGGAAGCCTTTGAAATGGAGAACCTTGGCTAGCTGCAGCATGGGGTTTATGTGGCCTGGGCTGGGAAAAGGGATCATGACAGCATGGGGCTTCTCCATTTGGGGAAGGTGCTTGGTGGTTGAATCGGGAAGTGCTTCCTGTTACAGAGTTTATGAGTGGAAGGTGGTCGCCATTGAATATGTCTACTTTAATACCCTATCTCTTGTTCTCGGGAAGAACGAGATAAAAATGTGACCTCAGATTTTTTTTATTTTTTTATTTTTTTAAGTTTACAAGGTACAAGAAAACAGTTTAGCTGACGTAGGTAAAATATTTCAGTTCTAGTCTAATTGGTTGGCCAGCACATGAGTCTGGCATTAAGTTTGACCTCATTGTTTTTGTTTTCTAGTGAGAAATCAGCTCTTTGGAATCCTAAAACCGATAATGGTCGTGATACCTTTTATGCGTCATCTTTTACTCTTTTATATGTGAGGGAGGCTGAGAATTAACTCCTACCTTTCACTACTATTCACATCAGACTATAGTGACTATAGCACATGACATGTAAAAAGGCATTATACCATATATTTTATGTGGCACCTGCTTTAATCTTGTCTCAGTAGTCCTTAATTGTTGATTACAGAGAGGAACAACTTTCCAAAAGTCAAAAAATACCTTTACAAGTCAATCGAAGTTATCTAATCTTTTGGTGCTTAAACAGCTGTATTTCACTTGTATAGAATCTTTGGACAACACCTTTCAGATATGCACTTGGATAAATTATAGATATCTATACGTCTACGTAACATCTTTCGGCTAGTTTTTATAGAAAGATCTGATTTCTTATACTATACAATGGATCTTTTGACCAACTTTTTATAGTAATTGATTCAGCTAGATTAATCAAATCTTTCAGTTTTTATTGCACAATGATGATTTCATTAAGAATATTAGACATGAGGAGATAAGATACTTGATTGCTGAATTTTAGAAGCGCACACGATCACAAATGCTTGGTGAATAGGTTACCAAGGTGCATGATTCCCCTCTCACAATGCACCATTGCACCAATATAACTAAACTATCAAGTCCTCATTGAAGGGTTTTAGCATGTTATAATGCGCAGCGGAAGGTAGGAATTTTAAAAATTTCTTAATAAAGTTTCTTAACATTAAACCCTTATAAGCCTAGATCATCTTAATAGAAGCAATCAAATAATATAATATAAATGCAGAAATAGAAAAATACCTCTAATGCCAATCCAATGTGCAGAATTTTCACTAGGTGCCTAAATGTTCACCCTCCAACGTTGATCCACACGAAAACTTAATTCAAGTCTTAAGCTCTAAAGACTTTGATCCTTAATGCAGAATTCTTCTAAAAAACTCTAATGGCTTGCTTTCCTTCCTTTCTATTTTTCTTTCACCTTCTAAAATCACTTCTAATCCTTTTGTCCTAAAGAAGACCACTTTTTCTTAGATTAGGACACCCTAGAAGCAATGCTAGAAAGAGACAAAGCCTTGTAAGAAAGAAGGGATGAGGAAGAGAGAATGCGGTGGAGTTGGAATAATGAAACCCATGGAGCGCTAGCCTATTTATAATAGGCGTAGGGATGCATCTTCAAGGGATGCATCCCATCCACACATCCTTTTATGAAAGGGCATCATCTAAAGGGCCATATCAAATAAGAGGAGGCACAAATCAAGTGAGGAGGTGTATCAAATGATATGTCCTTTCATGTGGTGCCATATTTTGACCAAGTCAACATCACATGCCAATCACATGTCCATCATGCCTCACCTCTTGATCTTTCATGATGATGATCCATAATGGTGGGATTAAGATCCAATGGTCAATTATGATAGCCATCCTCTAACCCAATCCAATTAGGTTAAACCAACTCTCCATTATGTCTTCATCCAACGGTAGATTAAGATCTAACGGTTTAGATTGAATGATTTATGAAATCTAATCCAATTAGACTTAAACCAAGCCAATTAGGTGCCAACTCTTAGCTAACCCATATTAGAATATGAACTAATCAAATTAGATCAATTAAGAATCAAATTCGAATCAGATTCGAATCCCATTCGAATCAGATTCGAATCCAATTCGATTCAGGAGCTAAGGGTTTGCAACACCTGCTAGGATGTTTATCTTACAAACATGATCTAATCCAATTAGACCCTTGATAAGTTTTCTTGTGTGTGACCCATTGGGTTCTATACTTAGCCAGCAATAGGTGTGAGTGCGAGTTGACCCAACTTAATTAGAACTCTTCTAATCTATTTAAGTCCAAACTACGCGAACCCGAACTTAATAATTAGAATCCTTTCTAGTTGGTGATTGAATTAAACTCTTTAATTCGATCAAACCTATAAGACAAGATTGACATCTAGCAACGTGTCATGTCTACCCGAAAAATATGGAATTTGATGAAAATACCAAAAATACCCTTCAGTGGCAAGTTACCGTGCAATTCAATCCTTTAATCAAACTGCATCCCGAATATATATATGAGTATGAATATATGTCAAACTCAATTTCATATTCATATCTTTCTCAATCTTTTAATGATAATTCAAATAATGAAACATTAGAAACTCTTTCTAATTTTCATTCTGTTTTGATCAAATGCTTCCTGAATTATCATATGATTAGAATAAATAGGATGCTATTTTCTCTTACTAGAAGTGATTAATTCCTTGTTGACCTACTCATAATCTTCGTATACAATTCATCATATTCAGAAGACCTCGTACCCAACTTATTGTCATGAATGAGTGTAAACCAAAACATGGATTCATGTGCACAAGATACTATGGTGATCTCAGGTCATACGATCAGTTGCACAACTCCCACTAAGAGAATCATCTTTTGACATGTAATTAAGACTTCATAAGATTTCTCTTTCTAAGTCAATTCAGTGAACTCATTTATCTAATGAGCACCCACATCTTTGTATTAGTGTCTCCACATAAGTGATTGTGAGATCAATCACCCTCTGCATCGAGCATACATAAGATGTGCCAGTCTTTCTGGTAAACATTGATCCCCGACTCAATGTACCAATGACTTGGAATATTTAAGATTAGGATTTTAAGATTTTAGGTCTCACTAGTATGATCTCATCATAGCCTCAAAACCATTGCCCTAATCTAAGGAGTTTATCACAAATATAATCAACAGCATATGATAAACACAATACCTTTATTTATATTTAAATGTCATGTACATGATTTGGAGAATCAAAAGAAAATTCTTCGCAATACATATTGCGATTGGCTTGTAGGGCATCTACTTTTTCAATCTCCCACTTGCACTAAAATCGCTCTTATATTTCATCCCTATACAATCGAGGTGGCGATCGAACTGCTGTTGTGGTAGAGCTTTAGTGAACGAGTCTGCTAGGTTGTTCTTTGTGTTTACTCGTTCAATCACTATGTCTTGTCTCTCGACGATCTCTCGAACGAGGTGGAAGCGTCTTAGAATGTGCTTGAATTTGTGATGAGATCTTGGTTCCTTCGCTTGAGCAATAGCTCCAGTATTATCACAATAAACTGGAACTGGTTCAGCAATCTCAGGAACTACTCTTAACTCAGAGATGAACTTCTTCATCCAGACAGTTTCCTTACCGGCTTCACTTACAGCAATGTATTCTGCCTCAGTAGTTGAGTCAGCTACAGTTTGCTGTTTGGAACTCTTCCAGCTCACTACACCACCATTTAGGGTAAAGACATACCCTGAAATGGACTTGCTATCATCTGGGTCTGACGAAAAACTAGAATCAGAAAATTCTTCTAGTTTCAACTCAGATCCTCCATAAACTAGAAAAATATCTTTAGTCCTTCTCAAGTACTTAAGAATATTTTTCACAGCTATCCAATGATCCTCTCCTGGATCAGCCTAAAATCTACTTATTATGCCTAAGGCATAAGCAACATCAGGCCTAGTACATAGCATAGCATACATAATCGATCCTACTGCCGAAGCATAGGGAATAGAATTCATTCTATTTCTCTCTTCAGATGTCTTAGGAGACATCTTCTTAGAAAGACGTATGCCATGACTCATAGGTAAGTAACCTCTTTTACTTCCTTCCATGTTGAATCTTTTCAGCACATGATCTATGTACCTAGACTGGAACAAGTCTACTATCCTTTTAGATCTATCCCTATAGATCTTTATACCAAGTATATAGGATGCTTCTTCCAAGTCTTTCATGGAAAAGCTTTTTTGATAGCCAAGTCTTGACCGATTGTAACATTGGAATATCATTTCCAATGATTAGTATGTCATCTACATACAATATTAAGAAGACAATGGCACTCCCACTAGTCTTCTTGTACACACATGGTTCATCCACATTTTTGATAAAACCAAACTCTTTGACTGTTGTATCAAAACGGATGTTCCAACTCCTCAATGCTTGCTTTAATCCATAAATGGATCTCTTAAGCTTGCATACTTGATTTGCTCTCCCACTTGAGACAAATCTTTCTGGCTGTGTCATGTAAACCTCTTCCTCAAGATAACCATTAAGGAAGGCGGTTTTGACATCCATCTGCCAGATTTCATAATCATAGTATGCAGCTATTGCAAGCAAAATCCGAATAGATTTAAGCATGGCAACTGATGAAAAAGTTTCATCATAGTCAATTCCTTGCTTTTGCCTGAAACCTTTTGCCACCAATCTAATCTTGTAGGTTTCTACTTGGCCATCTGCTCCAATCTTCTTCTTATAGACCCATTTGCAACCTATAGGGTTTACACCTTCTGGTGCATCAACCAAAGTCCATACTTGGTTGGTATACATAGAGTCTATTTCGGATTTCATAGCTTCTAACTATTTGTTAGAGTCATTACTCATGATAGCTTCCAAATAGGTCAGAGGATCATCATTTTCAATGATGTGGGCTTCATCATTCTCAATGATAAACCCATACCTCTTAGGTGCATTTCGCACTCTATTTGAACTTTGGAGAGGAGATATGTGTTATGGTTGTACTTCATCAATGGGTACATCTGGTTGAGGAAAATCTTGTGTTTCCATTTGTAGGTCTTGAACTTCTTCAAGTTCAATTCTCCTATCCTTGTCTTTTTCTAAGATAAACTCTTTCTCTAAAAAAGTTGCATGTCTACCTACAAAAACCTTTTGTTCGGTAGGATGATAGAAGATGTGTCCTATACTATCTTTAGGATAACCTACAAAAATACATTTATCTGATCTAGCACTTAGCTTGTGTCCAAAATTTCTTTTGACATAAGCTTTACAACCCCATATATTAAGATACTTAAGATTAGGCTTCTTTCCTCTCCATATCTCATATGGAGTACTAGATACACATTTTGATGGTACCCTATTTAATACAAGTGCAGCAGTTTCTAGGGCAAAACCCCAGAAGAAAATAGGAAGATCTGTAAAGCACATCATGGACCGTACCATATCTAATAGAGTACGATTTCTCCATTCGGCTACACCATTTAATTGTGGCGTATACGGAGGTGTCCATTTAGAGAGAATGCCTTTTTTTTTAAGATAATTTAAAAAATCACTAGAAAGGTATTCACCTCCTCGATCAGATCGATGGATTTTAATACACTTTTCGGTTTGTTTTTCAACCATATTTTGATACTCTTTAAACTTATCAAAGGCTTCGGATTTATGTTTCATAATATACACATATCCGAACCTTGATAAATCATCAGTGAATGTGATGAAGTAAGAGTATCCACCTTTAGCTGAAGTTGTCATAGGACCACATACATCTGTATGCACAAGTCCTAATAACTCACTTGCCCTTTCTCCATTCATTGGACATGGAGGAATGGAGACTTAGTCATTTTATCCATAAGACAAAATTCACAAGTTCCTATTGATTCATAATCATAAGGATCCAAGAACTCTTCTTTGTACAACTTGTTGATTCTTGATTCGCTTATGTGACCAAGTCGGCAATGCCAAAGAAGGGTGTTATTTACTTCTTCTCTCTTTCTTTTATTGCTTTTATCAATATGAAAGACATTGTCATTAAGTAATAGAACAAAAAAACCATTTTCCATAATGCCATTGCAATAGACTTTATTAGAAAAAGAAATTGAGCAACCATTGCTCTTTACATTAATTTCATATCCTTTCTTTAACAACAAAGGAATGAAAATTACATTCTAATAATTTTGGACATATAATAATAATCTTCTAATTCTAGGAGCTCTTCCGAGGGCAACTCCAAATGGTAGATTCCAACAGCTTTAGCCTGAATAGACTCTCCTCCAGCACCATATAGCTCGAAATCACCTTTCTTCAAACTTCTAATTTTCTGTAGTCTATGCAAAGATTTGCAAATATGAGAACCACAGCCGGTATCCAATACCCATGAATTTAAATTTGAAGAACTTAATGACAAATTGGCATGTAACATAAACATACCTTTTGATGCAACTTTTGCATCCTGCTTTACACTTGCAAGAAAATTTTTACAATTCCTCTTCCAGTGACCTTCCTTGCCGCAATGGAAATAGGTACTTGGTTTGGAGATTTTCTTTCCTTTCTTTTTCTTATTGATGCTTCCTTTAGGGTTCAACCTTTTCTTAGAACCCTTATTGCCTGACTTTTTTCTGAAGGCACCATCTACAAGAAGAATTGGACCCTTCTCTTTCTTGATGTGGCCCTCAGCTATTTTGAGCATGTTTAATAGCTCAGGCAAAGAGGTATTCAGTTTGTTCATATGATAGTTCACAACAAACTGAGAGAATGAATCAGGTAGTGATTGCAGGATCAAATCATGATTGAGCTCGCTGTCCATAGCAAAACCTAACTGACTTAATCTGGTGATCAAGTTTCTAACCATAAGACAATGGTTTTGCACAGATGTCCCTTCATTCATTCTAGCACGGAATATCTTCTTGGATATCTCATATCTAGCAGTCCTGCTTTGCTCTCCATATAGTTCCTTTAAATTAAGAAGTATGGAGAGAGTATCCATGCTATCATGTTGCCTCTGTAGCTCATTGCTCATGGAGGCAAGCATGATACATTTGACAGTCAAACTGTCATTCTTCCACATCTTGTGTATGGCAATCTCTTCTTCAGTAGCATCATCCCCTAGATCTCCAAGATCAGAGGTTTCAAGAATATAGAAAATTTTCTCCTGAGTGAGTACAATCTTAAGATTCCTCAACCAGTCCACATAGTTTGGCCGGTTAACTTGTTGGCATCTAAGATGCCTCTTAGTGATAGTGAAGATGACATTTAATAATTCTACATAAGCAAGAACAAAACTACCATAAGCAGACCAATCATGATGACATATATGCAATTAGACTAGGACTTTATCTAATTGTTTCCTACTATTTTAATCGAATATCATAGCCCTCTCCTATGATAAATGGAAAAACTTAATCTTTCTTAGTAGGGTTAAGATCCTAATTCATCATAAAAGTCTTGTGGTTACACAACAAACCCTTATGAGTTCAAAGGTAGGAAACTCTTTCCAATTACATCTCATGCAATTCTCAACTTTATCTTGTCCTCTTAAAACATTTATAGCCTTGTGGTTGCACAACAAACTATAATGTTTTAGTTAAGTCAAACCCTTCATTTCCTTACAGTCATATTCAAATAATATTGCTCTTGTGGTTGCACAACAAAGCAAATATTAAAATATGCCATAAGCATCTCTATGCACCAAGACAGTATAACATCAGTCCCCATTGCAAGCCTTGTGGTTGTACAACAAACTAGCATTGATCTTGACATAATAATGTTGAGGCATGAAGGAAGGCTATTAATAGTATTATATCAACATTAAGCTTATCCATAATAGACAATCAAACAATTGGCCAGGTAAGCAGGTGGGAGGCTCCCCTTACTCAGAGAGTAAGGTCCTAATTAGAGAACCACCTTTAGTGCTTTCCTTAGACACCAATTAGATTAATTGTTCTAGAATGGATTAGCCCAAAGTTTTTTAATACTATGACTTAATATAATTTTTATTGAGGGCTAACTGGTCTCATGCACATTCTATAATTATAACATACTGAATATGTCTTTGTATATGTTACAACAAATTATATATCTATCTCATAGCATATATATATCATAACCAACTATCATGCATCATAGCTATCTCATAGCATGTACAAATCATAAGCAATTGATTGAATCAATTAACATGCTTCAACATATCTTCATATGGAAAATTCATATCATGACATTTTATTATATATCATAACATATATGAATCATACATTCCAGCAGTTCACTAAGCATATGACATTACTATCTCATAGTAAACTAATAATCATACATCATACATAATCATTTGATTGAACTAATTAAGGATGGCTCTGATACCACTGAAGGGTTTTAGCATGTTATAATGCGCAGCGGAAGCTAAAAATTTTAAAAATTTTTTAATAAAGTTTCTTAACATTAAACCTTTATAAGCCTAGATCACCTTAATAGAAGCAATCAAATAATATAATATAAATGCAGAAACAGAAGAATACCTCTAACGCTAATCTAATGTGCAGAATTTTTACTAGGTGCCCAAATGTTCACCCTCCAACGTTGATCCAAAGACTTAATCACCTTAAAACTTAATTCAAGTCTTAAGCTCCAAAGACTTTGATCCTTAATGCAGAATTCTTCTAAAGAACTCTAATGGCTTGCTTTCCTTCCTTTCTATTTTTCTTTCACCTTCTAAAATCACTTTTAATCCTTTTGTCCTAAAGAAGACTACCTTGTCTTGGATTAGGACACCCTAGAAGCAATGCTAGAAAGAGACAAAGCCTTGTAAGAAAGAAGGGATAAGGGAGAGAGAATGCGGTGGAGTTGGAATAATGAAACCCATGGAGCGCTAGCCTATTTATAATAGGCGTAGGGATGCATCTTCAAGGGATACATCCCATCCACACATCTTTTTATGAAAGGGCATCATCTAAAGGGCCATATCAAATAAGAGGAGGCACAGATCAAGTGAGGAGGTGTATCAAATGATATGTCCTTTCATGTGGTGCCATATTTTGACCAAGTCAACATCACATGCCAATCACATGTCCATCATGCCTCACCTCTTGATCTTTCATGATGATGATCCAAGGGCTCCAATGCAAGGCACCATTCACTTGACCCATTATGTCTTTATCCAATGGTGGAATTAAGATCCAATGGTCAATTATGATAGCCATCCTCTAACCCAATCCAATTGGGTTAAACCAACTCTCCATTATGTCTTCATCCAACAGTAGATCAAGATCTAGCGGTCTAGATTGAATGATTTATCAAATCTAATCCAATTAGACTCAAACCAAGCCAATTTGGTGCCAACTCTTGGCTAACCCATATTAGAACATGAACTAATCAAATTAGATCAATTAAGAATCAAATTCGAATCCAATTCGAATCAGATTCGAATCCAATTCGAATCAGATTCGAATCCAATTCGAATCAGGAGCTAAGGGTTTGCAACACCTGCTAGGATATTTATCTTGCAAACATGATCTAATCCAATTTGACCCTTGATAAGTTTTCTTGTGTGTGACCCCTTGGGTTCCATACTTAGCCAGCAATAGGTGTGAGTGCGAGTTGACCCAACTTGATTAGAACTCTTCTAATTGATTTAAGTCCAAACTGCGCGAACCCGAACTTAACAATTAGAATCCTTTCTAATTGGTGATCGAATTAAACTCTTTAATTCGATCAAACCTATAAGACAAGATTGACGTCTAGCAACGTGTCATGTCTATCCGAAAAATATGAAATTTGGTAGAAATACCAAAAATACCCTTCAGTGGCAAGTTACCATGCAATTCAATCCTTTAATTAAACTGCATTCCGAATATGTATATGAGTATGAATATATGTCAAACTCAATTTCATATTCATATCTTTCTCAATCTTTTAATGATAATTCAAGTAACGAAACATTAGAAACTCTTTCTAATTTTCATTCTGCTTTGATCAAAGGCTTTCTGAATTATCATATGATTAGAATAAATAGGATGTTATCTTCTCTTACTAGAAGTGATTAATTCCTTATTGACCTACTCATAATCTTCGTACACAATTCACCATATCCAGAAGACCTCGTACACAACTTATTGTTATGAATGAGTGTAAACCAAGACATGGATTCATGTGCACAAGATACCATGGTGATCTCAGGTCATAGGATCAGTTGCACAACTTCCACGAAGAGAATCATATTTTGACATGTAAGTAAGACTTCATAAGATTTCTCTTTGTAAGTCAATTCAGTGAACTTATTTTTCTAATGAGCACCCACATCTTTGTATTAGTATCTCCACACAAGTGATTGTGAGATCAATCACCCTCTGCATCGAGTATACATAAGATGTGCCAGTCTTTCTGGTAAACATTGATCCCTGACTCAATGTACCAATGACTTGGAATATTTAAGATTAGGATTTTAGGATTTTAGGTCTCACTAGTATGATCTCATCATAGCCTCAAAACCATTGCCCTAATCTAAGGGATTTATCACAAATATAATCAACAGCATATGATAAAAACACAATGCCTTTATTCATATTTAAATGTCATGTACATGATTTGGAAAATCAAAAGAAAATCCTTCGCAATACATATTGCGATTGGCTTGTAGGGCATCTACTCTTTCACTCATGATCATGAACTGGTTCAAGTCTTTGGCTAATCTTTCCATATTTTCATAATACTACAATAATATCTGGCATTGTCAACACTTTTTAATGGATTTGCCGACGTGAAAAAACGTTCGAGTCAGATTTCCGACGCTCTTTAATGCATCGTAAAAGTGTTGGCAATGCTACTGTAGAAAAATAATTTTACAACACTTTTGGTTCGTATCGTTAGTTATAACAAACGATGCTTATAAGTATCACTAATCACTGACGCTTTTAAATAGCATAGGCGATAAAGCGTCTTATATTAGTGACGTTTATTTGCGTCGCTAATTAACGGTACAAATAAGCGCCGCTAAAGTATGTTTTAACGATGCTTTAAAGCATCGTAAGTGTAAATTATTTAGTTTAAAAAAATATTTAAAAAATTTAAAACTCTATATACAAATATATACACATAATGCATACATAACATAAGACAGATATAAATGTACAAGAAAGAAATCTTCAAAAATATTTTACAATCCAGATATAGTTCTTGATCACAATCTTTTATCAAGTTGTGATACTGAGCTGTCTCATTATTAGATGAATGTATAGGTTTCTCAACATGCATAAAATTAGTAAATATGTGCTCATCATTTATTGTATCTACTTCTTGTTCTCCAATAAAATTTGTTAAATTTTGAATACTATGTTCAAGAGCATTTCTAAGTAAGCTCTTTATATCATCTTCTCCTACAAATTTTTTTTTCGTGTTACTAGATCCAAAACTAGAGATATGTTCTATATAAAAAGGATGGTTACATGAAGACGAAAATAAGGACTCTCCACGAAATACTCATTCAGTATATTAATTTCTTTAAAGATTCATTCTACACCAAATGTTCTTCAATAATTTTTAGAACAAGAAAAAAGAATTAACATATTTTTGACATGGACATAAAATTTTTCCATTTATATTAGCTTTCTCAATAACAAATTTAATAAAATTTTAAACTTTATCCAAATATTTTTTGATGGATCTCAACTTATTTATCCAACCTTTATTCATTCTATTAGAATACTGATTGAATTGCAAGTTATCTAAAAAAAATAAATAAAATTAGATACTAAGTGAGAAAATGGAGAAAAAGGAATATACAAATTCACCAAATATACAAACCATTGACATCACCAAGACATGGTGTGCACACTTTATATGATGAAATTTAGTAGACTTTATTCCCTCACTTAATCTTTGCTCTTATAGCTTCGACCATATGCCAAAAAGCCTCTATTCCATGGTATAAGTCCTATCTCTACACAACACAAGATATAAGCAACCAAAATTTAATCTCTCTCTCTCTCTCCCCCACACATATAGAGATTGATATTGAAGATAGCATTTGCATGAAGTTTATCTATTTGTTTCTTTTATTCTCTTTATGAAGGCTCCCAAAAGCTATGATGCATTCTGTCATGGACCTAGCTAATGTGTATCTGAATTAGTGTGTGTCAAAGGCTGACCAAAGGAGCAAAGGGGTTCATTATTGGATTTGAACATAAATTAATTATAAGGTTATTATAGATTGGGATATAATCTTAGAGATCAAATTAAATAAGTCTGAAATCAAACAACTCTAGAATTTGGAAGGCTCCTGATGATGCTTGTAGAAAAGCATCGGTAAATCATCTCTGACGCTTATGTGTCATCTAATTTTTGGCTTCCAACGATGCTTACCAAAAAACGTCGGGATAACTACTTCTTCCACTTTCAACGCTTTTAAGTATTGTAATATATCAGCGCTAGTAAAAAGCATTGATAAATTTTGGCACAGTAGCCAAATTACTAACCCTTCTTTCTACTATAAGCTGATTACAGTCAGGAATTTCTAGTTTTCAAGATCTATATACCTTGCCTAGTAGCTTGCTCTGCTTTCTCCGGCCATGTGTCATCTTTGGATAGAATCTTTATTCTGTAATCAAAAATCCACAAACACTCGTATAGAATCTTTGGATAACGCTTTCCGGCTATGCACTGGGTCAATAATGGCTACTTATACAAGACCAAAAAATCCACATAACATCTTCTGGCTAGCTTTTTTAGAAAGGTCTTGATTTGTTACACTATACATTGGATCTTTTGGCTAGTCTTTTATACCAATCGATTCGGCTAGATTAATCAAATCTTTCAGTTTTTATTGCACAATGATGATCTGCAATAAGAATATTAGAATGAGCAGATAAGATACTTGATTGCTGAACTTTAGAAGAGCACACACAACCACAAAAGCTTGGTGCATAGGTTACCAAGTTGCATTATTCCCCTCTCACAATGCACCATTGCACCAATATAACTAAACTATCCAGTCCTCATGATCATGAACTGGTTCAGGTCCTTGGCTAATCTTTCCATGTTTTCATAAGAAGATCCACCTTGTCTAGTAGCTTGCTCTGCCCTCTCTTTCCATTTCATGGCATTCTTCCTCATCTCCTTACCTCTCTCTCCTTCCATTACTTCCCTCACCGTACCCATAACTTGCTCCCGCTTCACTTCTTGGTCAATCTCCACGCCTATTTCCCACTCCTTGTCAGCATATCTGCAATTAGTGTATTGGTCTGCGAAGTTTGGCCAGCATATCATTGGTACACCACCACACACACTCTCCATGGTCGAATTCCAACCGCTATGCGTCAGAAAGCAACCAATAGCAGGATGAGAGAGCACTTCTTCTTGCGGACACCAACTAGTGAGGAAGCTCCTGTCCTCGGTTTTTATGATGAATTCCTTCGGCAGTGCCTCAAGTCCACCAGCAACAAGATCAGGTCTGATGATGCACATGAAGGGATGATTGCTATCCGCAACTCCCCATGCAAACTCCATCAGCTGCTCGACCGTCATGGTCGTGAGGCTTCCGAAGTTCACGTAGACGACGGAAGCAGCTCTCTGAGTGTCCAACCACTGGAGGCAGCCATGATTTTCTTCCCAAAGGCTTAAGCGCACTGAATTCCATTGGTTTTCGGTCGTCTGATTGAGTAGTGCTGACAAAGGCCCTACGGTGTACATCCGAGGGAACATACGTTTCAAAGCATCCAAGACATTGCACTCCATGCGATCGAATGTGTTGAGGATGAGACCCCAAGCTCTGAATGTGTTATTTGTCTCCTCCATCTCGGTCTTGAGGAGAGAATCATCAGGATCGGTTGTTCTAAGGAAACTAGTCAGGTCTCTCAGACGAATATCTTTCATCCCGGGGATCCAATCTATTACCGTGTCGAGGTAGCCGTTTGTCAAGCAACGCTCATCTACACAAAACAAGGGGACTAATCATGCCATGGCATTATAATCACGCCAGAGGGCCCATCCAGACAGATAATTTTAAAACAAAAGAAAGATTTATACTTCTTTTCTTAAGAAATCCATTAATTTGTGCGAGACCAGAGTATTTGGCTAGCGCTCGAAATGGATACATATTAATTTGTATCCATGTTTTTTTTATGAATACAAATATAGATTTTGATATTAAATGAATATCAAAATTAGTATCCATATATATTTGTTCGGAATGGTACATCTATGAATCAAATATTAAGCATGTATATCTATATTTTTTTTGAAGGATATGGATGCAAGTGTAATATTACTTATATCCATATGAAAATATGGATGTAAGTTGCATATTATTTAGCAAATTCAATAATAAAAACTAACATTAATTATATAATTAAAAAAAAGATCGGAACGGAATTCATACGAACATTGCACATAACATATAGGTAACTAAAGATCTGTAGCATCATTCTTAAACCTGCATATATAGAGATCAGCCGAGTCAAAGGTCTACATCATTTTGGTCTAACCATGTTTCCATTAAAAATATCATAAAGAGGAAACATAGTTATTTATTTTTATTTTTATCCAAGAGAGAAGGATTTATTTTATTATAAAAATAATAATTAAAATATAAAATATCACAATGTATATTATGATTATTTAATAGCTTATATTTATATATATATGAATAAGTAAAATAAACTACATATATACGTAAAAATTAATATTTTAAATTGGTGATGGATTGCTTATCATGGAAGTGAAAGGCCACTTGCTGGATTCTCAATATAATATAAAATATAAATTTGGATTTGAGCAAGATTTATAAGTAAATATCTGAATATGTTTGCAGATTAGATTGAATATCAAAATTTCTATCTAAATCCGATCCAAATCAGATATGAAAATTGATAGCCGGATTTTATCCGACTTATTTTCATCCCTAGATTTGGAGACCCTATCATCGGCGCATTAATATATAGAAGTCAAATGGTACAACAAATATGAAACATGGAAAGCAAAGGAAAATAAAGTCTAAGCTTTTTTATCCCTCCATTTACATGATCTAAAAACAAGCAAACCAATCAACCGCTTAGATATATCCCTACTACAAATATAAATATTTTTAAGAAAAATGCAAATAAAAAACGTAGGAAAAATATAGAAATATTCAAGGCAAAGTAGGTACCTTCGAGTGGCGTATATCCTCTTTTAATGAGCTCTCCTAAGTGAATGGAGCCCATGAAACCACAAGCGCTCGTTGTGCAGAACACCAGCGCAGGGACGCCCAATTTCTCAGCCACGTCCAGAGAAAAGCTCATGAGTCCATTGAGTATAATGCAAGTGACTGGGGGCACATCCGATGAGTCGTTGAGCTTCACAAGCAGCTCTTCAAGAGCAGCAGCACAGCTCTTCTGGGTTGAGGGGCACAGTTTGAGGACTTGCTGTGGGTTTTCCTGGTCAGAAGGTGAGAGACTACCAGGTATGGTTTCGAATCGGAAGCCTTCATCGGATCCCTTGAGAGCGTTGGGCCCTTCATTCCTCAGAATGCGCTCGCGGCTGAACTCAGTGTTGATGAAGGTGACGCAGCAGCCTTTGAAATGAAGCAGCTTGGCTAGCTTCAGCATGGGGTTTATGTGGCCTGAACCAGGGTAAGGGATGATGACTGCATGAGGCCTCATTGTTGAAAGGCTTCACTTTGTTAAGATGGAAGTGCTGCTCTCTTCACTGTTCTTGCGCCCGTTGGAACTTATGATTGGAAACTTGCCGCTATATGTATACTTGGGACTAGAAATTTGGCATGTGAATTCACATGGTTCAACTTGCGAGATGAGCATAACATGATCAATTTTAATTCTGTTGGGAGGAATAAGATTTTTTCCCAAATGACATAAATGCCCCTAAGAAGCCGTACAACTTCCGACTCCGGACGGCCGAAGTCGGCGTCCGACTTCGGAACGCCCGACCTCGAGACCTCCGACCTAAGAAAAACCCCGATGTTCGAGGTCTACTCTTGTCAGCCACCTACTACGGCCGTGCGCCTCAGAGGTCTGGCCGAGGACCATACCCTGACGCCCCTCTGGCATTTATTGCGCATGGTCGCTGTAACCCTCCGGCTTACTCCACAATAAATGCGGATCTCCGGCTTACTCCACAATAAATGCGGATCTCCGGCTTACTCCACAATAAATGCGGATCTCCGGCTTACTCCACAATAAATGCGGATCTCCAGCTTACTCCACCATAAATGCGCATGGCTCCTGTCATCTACGGACTCTCAGCTCTCCACGGCAAATCAGCCCAGCAGAGTCTAGTCAACTATGATAAGTCTCCGATCTCGGCCATACCTCCGACACCAATGCAATAATTCGTCTGACAGCGTGCTAGTTCGGGTTATACGACGCCCTCACCGCCGACATCAGAGCAATGATTCGCCTGACCATGCGCCGACCTGAACAACATGCCGAGCCGTACAACGGCCTCGCCCTGTTACATCGCAGGTAAACCGACCCCCGCCTATAAGAGGGAGCCTTGGCCTCTCAGGAGTGGGGGGGGAAGATGGATACACTCTACAGACATTATTTATCTCCCTTTCTGCACTATTTGCCCCCTCCCTGACTTGAGCGTCGGAGGGCCGGCGCCAAAAAATCCGGCCACCGGTTCGTGTGCAGGCACCCGGACGGAGGACGCCGCCAACTGACGGATCGCCACTTCGCCACGAGGACCTGCCGCCCCTTCTCTCCGACCGCCCTAGACGGAGGACGCCGCTCGCCGACGGACCGCCGCCCCGCCGTGAGAACTCACTCCCCGCTCCCTCTCCTCGACCGAAGATTGCCCCCGGGTCCAATTTCCAGCAACAGTTGGCGCTAGAGGAAGGGCCCGAGTAGCAGTCATGAAGTTGAGAAGTAAGGGAGCCTCTAACATCTCCCGGCGTCCCCCGCAAAGCCCTGGACACTCTATCCGGAATTCTCCAACTCCGGCTGACCCAGTTCCTCTGGTCCAGCCGGAACAGTTCGACGCCTTGGTACAGCAAGTCCAGGCCCTGGCCGCCGCCGTTCAGAGTTTGCGGCGCGAGGAAGCCTTACCTACGCTCCCCCCACGGGCTCAGGCCCCGCCGGAGTGTCTCCCCAACGGCCCAGTTTTCCCAAGCCAAAACTTGCATGGCTCTTCTAGAGCCAACAACGGAGAACGAGCTTCTCCCCGGAGGGAGTTACCGGGAGAAGGTTTCGATCGGAGACCCCAACTTTCTGAGGCAGAGTCAGCCCCAGATCACCGTGAGCCGGCGCAAACCACAGCGACAATCCCACGGGTGGGGGAGCTCGACCGGAAAGTTGAGCATCTGGAGCGTCAGATTGCGGCGCTCCACAGCAAGAAGGCAAGACAAGAGGGAGACTTTGAGTTCACCACCAAGTCCCCCTTCTCCCGCCAGATCGAGGATGGGCCGGTTCCCGCGAGGTTCAAAATGCCTCAGGTGGAACCCTACAACGGGACGACCGACCCTCTCGACCACCTGGAGAGCTATCGGGCCCTCATGGCCCTACAAGGGTCCTCGGAGGCCATACTCTGCAAGGCCTTCCCAGCGACCCTCCGAGGGACCGCTCGGCTTTGGTTTTCTGGACTGAAGCCGAATACGGTGTCCTCTTTTGAGCAGCTCGGCAGGCAGTTCGCCACCAACTTCGCTGCCAGCTGGCGCCAGCGACGGACGTCAGACTCCCTCCTCGACATCAAACAGAAAGAGGGGGAGCCCCTCAAGGAGTACCTGGACCGCTTCACCGCCGCCACATGGGAGGTTCGCGAGCTAGACCAGTCGATGGCTATGTCGGCTCTGAAGACTGGGGTTCGCTCCTACCGATTCCTCTTCTCCATCGAGAAGAGCTTCCCGGCCGACTTCACTGAAATGTTGGCCCGAGCCCGGAAGTATGCCAAGGCCGAGGAGGCAGTTGCATCCAGGCGGGGGGCAATTGAGCCCGCCTCCAAGAAGTAGAAGAAACGCCGCGAGGAGCGCGGCCGACAAAGGAGCCGATCCCCCCGCCGAGAGAAGAACCTCCCCAGACTGAGAAGTCCGCTCCGACAGCAGAGGCGATCTCAGCAAAGGACCCCTCCTCGGCCGAGGTCCCCACCACGGCCTCGGACGTACCCGAGAAAGTACGAGAACTACACACCCGTCAACGCTCCCCGGGCAGAGATCCTGATGGAAATCGAGGGTCGGGACTTCTTCCGACCCCCGCCTCCTATGCGAGACACGGGATTCCCCCGGAATCCCAGGAAGTATTGCCGCTTCCACCGAAATCGTGGGCACGACACGGAGGACTGCTACCAACTCCGGGATGAGATAGAAGCGCTCATCCGACGGGGAGTACTCAACCGGTTCGTGAGGAACCGACCTGAGGAAAGGAGGCCGGCGGAGAATGTCGCACCAACCGAAAATCCGGGCGACAACAGGCCCATCGCCGGCACCATCAACATGATCGGGCGGGCCTCGGCAGGAACGGCCGCCTTGGGAGCACCCCGGAAGCGCCCACGTACTGGTGAAGTCATCTCGTTCTCGGACGAGGACTTAGAAGGGGTCGAAACCCCCCATGATGACGCTGTGGTCATCTCTATGATTGTAAATAGGTTTGATGTAAAGCGTGTCCTAGTTGACAATGGAAGCTCAGCCAACATTTTGTATTATCATGCCTACCAAAAAATGGGATTGACAGAAGGGCATCTCCGGAGAGTCAATGCCCCGTTGGTTGGGTTTACCGGAGATGCAGTCCCGGTTGAAGGTGAGGCTAGCTTCCTTGTCACAGTCGGCCTCGCCCCCCGGGAGAGCACAGTGAGGATGGACCTCCTGGTGGTCCGTCTGCCCTCGGTCTACAACGCCATCCTTGGGCGCCCAGGGCTAAATGCCCTTCGAGCCGTGGTTTCAACTCGCCATTTGCTCATGCGGTTCCCCACCGACCAAGGAGTAGGCGAGGTCCGCGGAGACCAGCTGGTCGCCAAGCAATGCTACATGGCGGCCCACACAGTAAAGCAACCAGCCGAGGCGCCGGACCACCCGATGGGCCCTTCGCTGCCCATAGAAACCCTCGATGCGAGGGACACCCTCTGGAAGAAGCAAGTAGAGCCCGGTGAGCTCCTTATTCAAATCCCACTACAAGAAAATTTTTCCGAGCTAACTGTGCAGGTCGGCTCCGGCCTCGGCGCCCGCGAGAGGGATTGCCTCGTCAGCTTCCTGCGGGACAACGCTGACGTCTTCGCCTGGTCGCCCGCGGACGTGCCAGGAATTGACCCTGAGGTCATGGTCCACCGACTCCAGGTGAGACCGACCAGCAGGCCTGTAAAGCAGAAGAAAAGAGGCTCCGCCCCGGAACGACAACGAGCTGCGGCTGAGGAGGTGGACAAACTCCTCGGGGCCGGCTTCATCCGGGAGGTCTCCTACCCGGACTGGCTCGCCAACGTAGTCCTCGTAAAGAAGGCCAACGGGAAGTGGCGTATGTGCGTGGACTATACCGACCTGAACAAGGCCTGCCCGAAAGACAGCTTTCCCCTCCCGAGCATCGACCAGCTCGTCGACTCCACTTCAGGACACCAGCTGCTAACTTTTATGGACGCCTTTTCAGGGTACAATCAAATCCGAATGGCCCCAGAAGACGAGGAGAAGACGGCCTTCATCACCGACAAGGACACCTACTGCTACAAGGTGATGCCCTTTGGCCTGAAGAACGCTGGGGCCACCTATCAGAGACTGGTCAGCCAAATTTTTAAAGACCAGATCGGCCGGAACATGGAGGTCTATGTGGACGACATGTTGGTAAAGAGCCGAGCGGCGGAACACCACATAGCCGATCTCAACGAGACATTCGCCAAGCTCAGAAGATATCAAATGAAACTCAACCCGGCGAAGTGCGCGTTCGGGGTCACCTCGGGCAAGTTCCTGGGTTTCATAGTGACCCAGCGCGGAATTGAAGCCAACCCGGAGAAAATCCGGGCACTGCAAGAGATGTCGCCTCCAAAGACTGTTAAGGAGGTGCAATGGCTCGCGAGGCGAGTTGCCGCCCTGGGAAGGTTCGTCTCTCGGTCAGCCGAGCGATGCCTCCCCTTCTTCGAGAGCCTCAAACGGCCGAAAGACTTCCGGTGGACGGAAGAATGCCAGCAGGCCTTTGAGGAGCTTCGGAGCCTTCTGGCCTCTCCCCCGCTGCTCACCAAGCCCCAGAAAGGCGAGATTCTTTACTTATACTTGACCGTCTCCCCAGCTGCTGTGAGCTCAGTTCTCGTCCGGGAAGAGGACAAGCTCCAAAAGCCGGTCTATTACACCAGCCGGGTTCTCAGGGATGCTGAGACCCGGTATTCTAAACTTGAGAAGACCATCTTCGCTCTCATCATTTCGGCTCGGAGACTCAGGCCTTACTTCCAAGCCCACACGATAGCTGTATTGACCGACCAGCCTATGAAGCAGATATTGCAAAGGTCGGATCGTGCGGGGAGGATCGCCAAATGGGCGGTCGAGCTCGGAGAATTCGACCTCGAATATTAGACCAGGCCGGCTATCAAAGCTCAGATACTCGCCGACTTCATCGTGGAGTGCACCCTTCCGGACAACCCCGAGAGGCCACCCGAATCCGTAGAGGAGGCCCCGAGGCAGCCATGGGTCCTGCACTCGGACGGGTCTTCGACCTCGGGGGGTAGCGGGGCCGGACTTATCCTCACCAGTCCAGACAGAGTGGTGGCCGAGCAAGCTTTGCGCCTCGAATTTCCGGCCTCGAACAATGAGGCCGAGTATGAGGCTCTCATCGCCGGGCTCAAGCTGGCGAAAGAACTAAGAGTGGAAGACCTGACGGCCTTCAGTGACTCCCAGCTGGTGGTGAACCAGGTCCAAGGAGATTTTGGAGCTAAAGAGCCATCCATGCAAAAGTATCTCCAAAAGGTGCGGTGTTGCCCAGATAGACAACCCAAGAGGGGGGGGGGGGTGAATTGGGTTTTTAAAATAATTTGGCTAATTAAAACTTTGTGGATGATTAATTAAAAACTATAGCAAGTTATTTAATTAAAGCCTAGTGCTGTGAGTAATGTGCGGGGAAGAAGATGAGAGACAATGCACTACAAACACAAAGTTTTATAGTGGTTCGGAGCTAACCCTTGCTCCTACGTCCACTCCCCAAGTCTCACTTGGGAATTTCACTATAACCCCCTTGGATTACAGCCGGTTGTTTTGCAAGCTCACAACCAAACTTGTTGTTTTACGAGCTCACAACGAACTCGGTCGGTTTTCCCAGGCTCACCGACTAGAACCAACCCCGATTGTTTTCCCGGGCTCACAATCAAACCCTTACACACGTTGGTTTTAACTTGGCTCACCAACCAACCTTAAACCCCTTGATTCAATCCCCCGATTGAATCAAGTAAATATAAGAGATAGAAGAAAACAGAAAATAGCTTCTCAAAAAGCAGATTTAAAACAATATAATCGTAAAGGAGTTAGAAGCCCTCAAACGCTTTTAAGCTGGTGAAGAGGTATGGCTTCTGGAACTCCGGTCTCCTCTTGAAAGAGTGGTCAACTTGAATGCAGGAGGAGGAAGCTTTGATTGTTGGGAAGAAGTTGTTGGAGCAGTAAATGCAGATCTTCCCTTTTTCGTTTAAGAGCACTTGGAGAGCTTGAAAACTTGAATGCTTGGAGTGGAATCTCTGTTCTCTGCCTTGCTACAGTCCTCTGTGGCTATTTAAGCCAACCCCCACGGAAACTAGCCGTTACTCTGCTTTTTCTGGCCGTTCTGCACACTCTGCGCAGCCTGACAATATGACCGTTGGTGGGTTGGAGTCGACTCGCGCGATCAGGAGTCGACTCGGCTGTAGCAGGAGTCGACTCACGCTTTTCCGGAGTCGACTCGGCAACTGTTCCAAATTTGAATTAAAGTTGCCGTCTTGACTGGGAGTCGACTCGTCTTGACCTGGAGTCGACTCGCCAACTTCTGGAGCTGACCTGGCAATTTTGGAGTCGGCTCATCCACTGAAGTCCGTGGATCCAATTTTGAATTTTGTCCACTCGAGTCGACTCGACTGTCCTGGGAGTCGACTCGAATCTCAGAGTCCGAACTCCTGATTCTCTGTCTTTTGGCTCATCCAGTCTTGGAGTCGACTCGAACTTCCTTGGAGTCGACTCGGCTCTCAGTTTCCGAAAGTTGGTCTTCTGCCTTTTGACGTGAAGCTTGTCTCGGAGTCGACTCGAGCTGTCTGTGAGTCGACTCGAATCTCAGAGGCAGTAACATGGTCTTCTGTCTGTTGATGGTCGCTCAGTCTCGGAGTCGACTCGCGTACTGCGGGAGTCGACTCGAATCTCAGAGTCCGAAAATCGTTCTCTGACTTTTTCCTTGTGTTCCTCTGAGAGTCGACTCTTACCTTCTTTGGAGTCGACCTGCCAACCATCGGAGTCGACTCGCGTTCCACTGGAGTCGACTCGAATCTCAGACCCGAAAACTGCTCTCTGACTTTTCTTTGTGTTTCTCTTGGAGTCGACTCTTACTACCCTGGAGTCGACTCGTTGAACATTGGAGTCGACTCGCGCACTTCGGGAGTCGACTCGTTGACAGTTTCTGAGTTGAAGCTTTCTGTCCTTCTGTCTGTTCTCAGTCGGAGTCGACTCGTACTGATCTGGAGTCGACTCGAGCTCGTGCCAGTGAACTTGATACGCTTGGAGTCGACTCGTGATACTCGGGAGTCGACTCGAGTCTCAGACTTTGGTTCAGCAGACTTCTTACCTTATCCAAAATACTATGAACCAAATCTAGAGACACTTGGACAGGATTTTCACTGAAACACTCAATTGAATTCATTAGTAATCACAAGATATACTCAAATGCTTTGAGCTCATCAAAATCAAATGGGGTTTTAATCAATCACTCCACAATCTCCCCCTTTTTGATGATGACAAAACTTTGAGTATATGTAAAATGAATTTGTTGCCCAGTAGATACAACCCAAGAGGGGGGGGTGAATTGGGTCTTTTAAAACTTTTATGCTACTTCTTAAACTTTTTGATTAACTATGCTAAGTTGTATAGATGCGCAGTGAAAGTTAAACTTAGCAAGGGATTGATGTATAGACTTCGACTTGATTAAATATGCTTGCAACTAAGGGAAGTGCGGATAAGAATTAAGCAAGCAATTTATCTAAGTAAGTAAGTGTGTTAGTTAGACAATAACTAGAGGCATTACAAACACAAAGGACATATAGTGGTTCGGTGCACCCCAGCACCTACATCCACTCCCCAAGACCTCTTGGGAATTTCACTATAATCCTACCGATTACAGCCGGTTGTTTTACAAGCTCACAACCCAACTTGTTGTTTTACGAGCGCACAACGAACTCGGTCGGTTTTCCCAGGCTCACCGACTAGAACCTCCCCGATTGTTTTTCCGGGATCACAATCAAACCCTTACACGTTGGTTTTACCCTCGGCTCACCAACAAACCTATACCCCGTTGGTTTTCCCTTTGGCTCACCAACAAACCTTAATCCCGTTGGTTTTCCCTTTGGCTCACCAACAAACCTTACACCGTTGGTTTTCCCTTTGGCTCACCAACAAACCTTTAACCCCTTGATTCAATCCCTTGATTGAATCAAGTTACAAGATATTAAAACAAAGAATACAAACAAATCAAAGCTTCTTAAACAAGCAGATATGACAATATAAACAATAAAGTAAAGAGAAGCCCTCAAACGAGTTTTGAAGATGGAGGAGCTCGGCTTCTTCTTTACTTGATCCTCCTTTGATTTGGCATGAAGTAGAGGATCCCCGAGGCAGCACACGGATGGAGAGGAAGCTTTCGGATTCACTTGGATGCTCTTCTTCTCTCTATTTCGTTTTGGATGGCCCTTTTGTGCTTGTGGGAGATTTCCTTTGTAATCTCTTTGAGATCTCTTTCCTAGATGATCTCTCCCACTTCCATAAGTTCTCTCCTAGCTCTCTTCTTGTTTTTATAGCTTTAGATGGCGTGGAAACAAGAATATAGTCGTTAGAGATAAAAATAGAGCCGTTGGACACAGTCTGCACTTCCTGACAATATTACCGTTGGGATTGGAGTCGACTCGCGCGATCAGGAGTCGACTCGCCTGTTGCAGGAGTCGGCTCGTGCTTTACTGGAGACGACTCGGCCACTGTTCCAAATTTGAATTAAAGTGCATGCCTTGACTGGGAGTCGACTCGGCTTAACCTGGAGTCGACTCGCCAACTTCTGGAGCTGACCTGGCAATTTCGGAGTCGGCTCATCCACTGAAGTCCGTGGATCCAATTTTGAATTTTGTCCTCTCGAGTCGACTCGACTGTCCTGGGAGTCGACTTGAATCTCAGAGCCCGAACTCCCGATCCTCTGTCTTTTGGCTCGTCCAGTCTTGGAGTCGACTCGAACTTCCTTGGAGTCGACTCGGCTCTCAGTTTGCGAAACACAGCCTTCTGCCATCTTGGTGTAGCGCTGCCTTGGAGTCGACTCGAGCTGTCTGGGAGTCGACTCGAATCTCAGAGGCAGTAACTTGGTTTTCTGTCTGTTGATGGTCGCGGAGTCTCGGAGTCGACTCGTGCAATGCGGGAGTCGACTCGAATCTCAGAGTCCCAAAAATGCTCTCTGACTTTTTCCTTGTGTTCCGCTGAGAGTCGACTCTTGCTTTCTTTGGAGTCGACCTACCAACCATCGGAGTCGACTCGCGTTCCACTGGAGTCGACTCGAATCTCAGACCCGAAAACTGCTCTCTGACTTTTCTGCCTGTGACTCCTAGGAGTCGACTCATACTTCTCCGGAGTCGACTCATACTTCTCCGGAGTCGACTCGAATTCCACTGGAGTCGACTCGAAGACTGTTCTTTTGAATTTTTCTTTTGATTTTACTCCTCCAATTTGAATCCTTTGAACTTTAAACTTGGGCCAATAAATTGTAGCTTTCTTCCAACTTGAGAGCATTGGAGGCCTTCTTGTGTTCTTCCAACTTGCTATGTTCCTTGCAAAATAAATATCTTTCTCCTTGCAACATAAACATTAGTATCTATACTTCAAGGTTTTGTGATCATCAAAATCAATCTATGAATCAATCTTTGGGTCATCAATCTCCCCCTTTTTGATAATGACAAAACTTGGAGTATATGCAATATAAAAGATATTGATTTCTAGAAGTAATACATAGCTAAGTTGCATGAAGTGGAAAACATATATATTTAAAAACATACTTCATGATAATGCTTTAGATTTAATCAGCTTAACACAATCAACATATTTAAATTTTAAGCTGATTTGTATTTAATTCAAAGTAATAAAGCATTCTGAGTATATAGCATATACTTAGATATTTCTCCCCCTTTTTGACAACATCAAAAAGATAGTGAAACATTAAGTACAAAGATCAGAGCAGAACACATCGAGTGTGAATTCAAGAGGTTTTTTAATTTGATACCACAGATAGTTTTCTAATCAAGTGTAGGTGGAATCTTGCTTAGGTTAATTCAAGAAGTACCACAAATGATATTCAAGGAAAAATATGAGTGGAAATCTAACCTCTCTTCACTAAGTATGAAAGCTTGTTCATTTAAGACCTTTTGCCCAATCTATTAAGTATTTTATCAACATGAGAGCAATTTAATTGTTTTTCAGAGTAAAAGATCAAAACTTATATACTTGAAAAACATATCATCATGTTGGATCATGACTTCAAAGTTCTTTTTATGATAATAAGAGCATTGGGGCACAAATACCAAAATATGAATTCATGCAATTTATGATATATCTTAGAGCTCTTTTAAGGACTTTCTTTTATTCCTTTAGAAAATAAGCACGATTTGATACATATATAAAAATATGAATTGGCACAATATTGAAGTTCTAAAGAGCAAGCCAATTAGGACTCATTAGTGAATTCCAAAATAGATTTTCTACGAGATACTCAAGAAAATTTAACACGTTATTCTCCCCTTTTTTTCATTAAATTAGAGGCTCTTAAGATCAACTATTTGAATTGCAATTTGGTTCATGATTTGTGCAGAAGATATATTAACCAAATAACATGCCTCAAGGTGTATCATAAAGATTTTCAGATTTAAATTTCAGATGATACATATTGGAGAGTATTAGGATCACTTTTCATTTAGTATTCTTTCCCTCTCCTATAGATTTATGTAATTAAGTTCCATAAGACCTCTCCTTCTGAAATTTTCTTTCTCCCCCTCAATTGATCATTCCATTTAAGAGTTTAGAATCCTAAGATAATGTTCAATAAAATTGTCAATCTCAAAAATATATTTCAGCTTATTTTCATAAGACTCAAGGTTTGAGATAAGACAACTTTTATAGAACTCATCTCAAGGTAATTAAAGCGTGTCTTGTAATATAAGGAGGTTCATCAAAATCAATCCATAAAATTCAAAGTATGCATCAAAATAAAGTGTCTTTGGGATAGGATACTGAATATCTAAAGCTCCCCCTCAAAAGATGCATTCTTCTTTAATCATTTTAAATTGTTGAATTTCAGATTTTAGTGATAAACGTGAATAACACTGAAATTCTGTAATATCGAGAATGTAGAGTAATCTAGTATTATTCCAAAATTTGTAGTAATTACTCTTTCTAATCCTTTACGAACAAGTTATGCTTTCTCTTAATCTTAGAGAAAATGTATAGAAATATTAATCAGAAAATGATTCATTTGAAGCTCAATTTCTTTCAAAAGCATTTACATTTTCTTTCTTTTAGAGTCATTTGAGTGAACTGAAATATTTCTAGTTTTAAGATCATTCACTCTATTGATGGAAGTCTTTAATAATGTAGGAGAGAAAAACATATAGATGATCATTGAAGTATATCTATTTATAGAACTCAATTTCTTAATTATAGTTTTTCTGCAATGGATACATGAAGCATAATAAATCTTTTTAATATCAAAATAAACTCATATATTTAAAAATATTTGTTTGCAATTAAGATCATTGAAAGACACATCATTTAGACTAATATTAGTATACTTTGAAGATAAGAAATGATATGTTTCGGATGCGTATCAGAGCAATCAACCAAGGCATCAAAATTAATTCTGTTTTTCTTAAATTAAGATTTTATTTAGAAATCATATTGAGTTTAAGCTTTTATACAAAATCAGATTCTGAATTTCATAAAGATTTTCAATAGAGGCTTTTAAAGTCATAATTTGAGATATGGATCTTCCACATTGTAGCTCATCTTAAATCATTATGATTGAAGACACATATTTCACACATATAAGAGGATATTCAGAATATTTGTATTTATGTTTAGCACATTATATACCAAGGTTTGAAGGATAGAACAAACTCAATTCATTTTGCCTAAATAGAAATATCCTTCTCTTCTCCTTTTTACAAATTTATTCACCTTTCAGATTTTAACGATGATTGTGAATGACAAATCTGAAATTTTTTTTTAACAAAAAAATTTATATAGTATTCCAAATATTCAATCAAATTATCCAAGCATGAAGCATTGTAAAACATTGAGAACCCATAAATCAAGACATCATACCATATGCACACTATATTAAGTGTTAAGTCATACATTAAAATAATAAGAACAAGCATGTCAAGGATCAAAATCAATTCTTTTCAAATAAACTCCTCCTATTTAAATATTATCTTGCATTGATTTCATCCTTAAATTATGTTTTCAAGTGATAAAAAAAAACTTGATTCTTCTTATATACTTTCATTTACTTTGTCTTTCATTTTTACTTTCTTATGCTCTATACTCTATTTGCTCCCTATCCGGTGGAGTTGGGAAGGGGCACGAGGTACTACCACTAGCCTCCCTCTTGTGCCGTCCCTAATATGCCCTACACCGAATAGTTGGGTCAAATAGTGCCGGGTACTACCACTAGCCTCCCCATTGGCACCATCCCTATGATGAGCAATATAGAAAGGTTAAAATGTTTACTTCAAACTCTCCCTGTTTGAGTGTAATTAATTATAGATTTTATCCCTTCCAAATGTGCCGAATATATTATGCTTGTTTTGCTTTTCCTTAAGATTGAAGTACTTGCCTTTGCTCAGATTTTTCATCTCTTGAACAATATCCATTTTCTTTTCTTTATCTCTCTCTCTTTTTGTTATTCTCAAGTAATTTACATGAAAGAGCAGAATAAAGAAATAATCAAATGTATCATATAGAGGTATATCATGCAAACAACATTTTCATTATGCCCAAGAATTCGTAGCTTCTCACAAGTCATTCTAAATCAGAGTTTTAATCATATACTTGTGTATTTCATGGTTATGATACAGCCATAGAAATATTTTAGATTGAGCATACCATGAAACAATTTCCAAAAGCATAAGTCAATTAATACATATATGGACATGATATCAAAAGATTAACAATTAATGATTTTAATCATGTCATAATAAGATTTAAAGTTATTGACTTTGCTCAGCTAATTTATGAGAGAGATATCTAGAATTACTTGTTCATTATATGTTCTTCAAGCCAAACTAGATTTCTTATGTGTGAACTTTTGGCTGAAGAAGATCCTCTCTCTTGTTTGCATGCGAATGTTTATTGTATCTTATGTGGAGGTGTCCTTCAAGCTGAAATCACTCATTTTCTTGCTCAAGGATTCTGCATTATTACCAAACTCCTTTTCTTTCTTGAAAGAAAGTCTTTAGTTTCTTTAAGATACAACCCATTCATCCAACATATTTCTAACTAGATGACTCAATTTAAGATAAGATAATAGTTGAATATTGAGTCACTTTACTCATGAGATTGCCTAAATATAAGCAAGCACATATCACTTGAACTAAAGAAATAGTTTTATTAACCAAGATAGTTCAAGGACAAGCATGTGAGGCAATGGAAAGATTTATCAAGGTCAAATCAATTTCTTATTTCCAAAATCAATTTAGTTTAGATTCTATTTGCTTAAGATAATTATCAAAAGGATATGTTAGCTAGGTTCTAATCAACTTATCTTAAACGGTTGTTTCTTTCAAAATATGATTCATTAAAGTTGGATTGAAGTCTTGCATAACGTCACATAATAAGCATACATTCAGGTCTACTAGCTGTATGATAAAATAATTATTCTATCATGCTTCAATACAGCTTTAAACAATAGATCTACTTTGCTCATCCTTTTCAAATTCTACAAGATGGGGTCATAGATATACCTTCTTCATGCCAATCTTCTATAAGGGTTTTCTTGTGGACTAACGTTGGTCAATGAAGATCCCCTTTCCTGTTTGTCTTAATTTGAAGTTTGAGAGAAGATGTTAATTCATTCATCATACGTATTTCAAACTCTCCTTGCATGAGCTAAGTAAAGTCTTCATATAACTCTTCATTAGTAGAACCAAAAATGATGTCATCAATGTAAACTTTGAGCAAGTAAGATATCACAAATTCTTTTTTTGATGCAAAGATTTATCACTATTACTTTCTATCAAAAAGGTTGCTTAAGCTTTTGTATCATGCTGTTGATGCTTGTTCCAAATTATATATTGCTTTAACATATTTGTAATGAGTGTTTTCAAATATGGTGGTTATTTAACATAGATCTCCTTTTTAATGAAATAACCACATAGGAGTGCATTCTACACATTCATTTGACAGAATATAAAGCTCATAAAGCAGGCAGATGATAATAGTAATCTTTACTTCTAATCATGCAAGAATTTCATCAAGATCTATTTCATCTTTTCTTGATTTAGTAGTTATCAATTTTTTTCTTTATTGAGTGCATTTCTGAAAAACTCAATTTGGTTCTAATTATTAACAAGTTTTCAGATTGTTATATGTAAAAGATTAACCATATACATATATCATCTAATTTTAGTATCTTGATAATAAATCATTAGTCTCATAGAGAATAAAATGACTTGATATTTTTGCAACTAAAAACTTTTCATTGAATATTCTATATGCATTGCTTGATGAATGATATCCAAGGATAGAAATATCTTTATCAGATTTGGCATTATTTTCATAAGAGCATATCAAGCATAATGTGTATGACTGAAAAATATGAAAGATATGCAATGGTTCATTTTCAATTTTTCAGAAGATCAAAAGGAGTTTTCATCAAAAATTGATCTAATAGAAATCATATGTATGACAAGCAGTGATGATAGCTTTTAAAAATCATTTAAGTAGATGACTATCATACACAATTGTCTTTTTCATTTCTTCAAGAATTCTATTAATCCTATTTTACTTAAGGTGTCCTTGGTGCTGAAATAATTAATTTCTGTATAAACTTTATCAGAATTTTGGTTTTCAACACTGTGTCATGATACTCTTCACAGTTTGGAAACCTTTTTCATTTGAAACACTTTTACAGGATTTAGCAAATACAGAAAATACTTCAGTTTTATTTGCCAAGAACAAATCCAATGTAAGCTTTTGAAAACTCAGTGATGGAAACAACATCTTTAGATTTAGAAATTGATTCTTGTTTGTTTCCTTAGTTAACATGCATAGCAAACTTTGACCTTTCAGAAGATACTCTAAGTAAGCCAATGCCAAAGTCTTTTGAAATTAAATCCATACTCGCATGAGTTGATATTATATGCCAAAGGTGGTTTCTTTAATCTTGGTATTTATAGTGCAATATTCAAAGGCATACCACGTACACATTTTCATATCTATGATCAATAAACAATAATGCCATGGATAAAAGCTCTCAATCAAGCATATAGAGAATTCATAGAGTTATTCTTAATAAATTGATTAATTATCTAGCAACTTATCCAACAATAAGTAAAGTATAATATAGAAAGATGGAGAAATTTGAAGTTATTTCTTCTATTTTAATTATTTTTCTTGATTACATTTAAGTTTCATTCTTTAATATATGTCTAGAGCACCCAATGTCCAATTTAACATCTTTTGTTGGAGCCTTGAGTGCTAGACACACCTGCAGAAAATATTTAGATTTTCAACTTAGGAACCCAAGCTCTTTTGGGTCCTTGCAGGTTAGCTATTATTGTTCCTTTTGGAACCCATATTTTCTTAATAGCTATTTTGTCCATAGGCTTGCAGATTTTAGGACTACAGGAAGTGTATTTCTGCATCTTCTTATTAAATTTAACAAACATGGATTTAACATGAGTGGTAGATAATCCTTCAGTTTTCTGTTTTTGCCTTTTAGGTTTATCAGATTTGTAATGTACAGATTTAGGAACAGAAGAGATTTTGCATAACCTTTGTTCCTGTTTATCAGCATTATAAGAATCTATTTTAAAATGATTAGAAACTGTTTTAACAAACATATTCTTGAAAGATTTTTGGGTGTACCAAGGTTGACATCCCAATCCAATATTATCAAATTCAGCTCTTTGATTATTTATCATTAGATTCAACTTTTCAGAGCTCAAAGTAAATCTTTCAACAACAGGTTTTAATTTGTCAACTTCTTTAGTTAATCTTTTGTTATCTTCTGAAAGCAATTCATTATTTTTCTTAAGTTTATCATGGCTTTCAGTGAGAAGTTGGTTTTTCTGATTTAGTTCTTGATTTTCTTTAATCAAGATTTCAGTTTTACTAGTTAGTTTCAATTTTTCATCTATTAGAATTTGATTTTCATTCTTCAAGTTCTTGTTCTTACAAACAAGTTTCTTATATTCTAAATACAAATCAGAAAAGGCATCGTGAAGTTCATCAAATGTAAAATTGCTTTCAGTTTCAGCATGTACCTCATGTGCCATGAAACATGAATTTGCAATATGATACTGCTCTTCTTCTACACATGATGTTTTAGATTTGTTAGTGCATTCATATTTGTCTTCAAGCATATTCCATATTTCTTTAGCAGTCATGCAAGAAGATATACAATTAAACTCATTCCTATCTAATGCACAATATAATAGGTTCATGGCTTTTGAATTTTGTTGAACCATTTTCTCATTATGACTAGTGTTTGTGTGTGTTCCATTGACTATAATGCTCCATAAATTATAATCAAGTGATTGTATAAAAATGCTCATGCATGCTTTCCAATGTGTATAGTTTATGCCATTAAATAGTGGAGGTCTATCAATTAATTGTCCCTCTCCTAGAAAACTATCTATTTGAGTTGTCATGATCTTTGGCTCTAGTCGGTTAAGACTACAAACAATATTTGAGCACCTGCTCTGATACCACTTGTTGCCCAGTAGATACAACCCAAGAGGGGGGGGGTGAATTGGGTCTTTTAAAACTTTTATGCTACTTCTTAAACTTTTTGATTAACTATGCTAAGTTGTATAGATGCACAGTGAAAGTTAAACTTAGCAAGGGATTGATGTATAGACTTCGACTTGATTAAATATGCTTGCAACTAAGGGAAGTGCGGATAAGAATTAAGCAAGCAATTTATCTAAGTAAGTAAGTGTGTTAGTTAGACAATAACTAGAGGCATTACAAACACAAAGGACATATAGTGGTTCGGTGCACCCCAGCACCTACATCCACTCCCCAAGACCTCTTGGGAATTTCACTATAATCCTACCGATTACAGCCGGTTGTTTTACAAGCTCACAACCCAACTTGTTGTTTTACGAGCGCACAACGAACTCGGTCGGTTTTCCCAGGCTCACCGACTAGAACCTCCCCGATTGTTTTTCCGGGATCACAATCAAACCCTTACACGTTGGTTTTACCCTCGGCTCACCAACAAACCTATACCCCGTTGGTTTTCCCTTTGGCTCACCAACAAACCTTAATCCCGTTGGTTTTCCCTTTGGCTCACCAACAAACCTTACACCGTTGGTTTTCCCTTTGGCTCACCAACAAACCTTTAACCCCTTGATTCAATCTCTTGATTGAATCAAGTTACAAGATATTAAAACAAAGAATACAAACAAATCAAAGCTTCTTAAACAAGCAGATATGACAATATAAACAAATAGAGTAAAGAGAAGCCCTCAAACGAGTTTTGAAGATGGAGGAGCTCGGCTTCTTCTTTATTTGATCCTCCTCTCATTTGGCATGAAGTAGAGGATCCCCGAGGCAGCACACGGATGGAGAGGAAGCTTTCGGATTCACTTGGATGCTCTTCTTCTCTCTATTTCGTTTTGGATGGCCCTTTTGTGCTTGTGGGAGATTTCCTTTGTAATCTCTTTGAGATCTCTTTCCTAGATGATCTCTCCCACTTCCATAAGTTCTCTCCTAGCTCTCTTCTTGTTTTTATAGCTTTAGATGGCGTGGAAACAAGAATATAGCCGTTAGAGACAAAAATAGAGCCGTTGGACACAGTCTGCACTGCCTGACAATATTACTGTTGGGATTGGAGTCGACTCGCGCGATCAGGAGTCGACTCGCCTGTTGCAGGAGTCGGCTCGTGCTTTACTGGAGACGACTCGGCCACTGTTCCAAATTTGAATTAAAGTGCATGCCTTGACTGGGAGTCGACTCGGCTTAACCTGGAGTCGACTCGCCAATTTCTGGAGCTGACCTGGCAATTTCGGAGTCGGCTCATCCACTGAAGTCCGTGGATCCAATTTTGAATTTTGTCCTCTCGAGTCGACTCGACTGTCCTGGGAGTCGACTCGAATCTCAGAGCCCGAACTCCCGATCCTCTGTCTTTTGGCTCGTCCAGTCTTGGAGTCGACTCGAACTTCCTTGGAGTCGACTCGGCTCTCAGTTTGCGAAACACAGCCTTCTGCCATCTTGGTGTAGCGCTGCCTTGGAGTCGACTCGAGCTGTCTGGGAGTCGACTCGAATCTCAGAGGCAGTAACTTGGTTTTCTGTCTGTTGATGGTCGCGGAGTCTTGGAGTCGACTCGTGCAATGCGGGAGTCGACTCGAATCTCAGAGTCCCAAAAATGCTCTCTGACTTTTTCCTTGTGTTCCGCTGAGAGTCGACTCTTGCTTTCTTTGGAGTCGACCTACCAACCATCGGAGTCGACTCGCGTTCCACTGGAGTCGACTCGAATCTCAGACCCGAAAACTGCTCTCTGACTTTTCTGCCTGTGACTCCTAGGAGTCGACTCATACTTCTCCGGAGTCGACTCATACTTCTCCGGAGTCGACTCGAATTCCACTGGAGTCGACTCGAAGACTGTTCTTTTGAATTTTTCTTTTGATTTTACTCCTCCAATTTGAATCCTTTGAACTTTAAACTTGGGCCAATAAATTGTAGCTTTCTTCCAACTTGAGAGCTTTGGAGGCCTTCTTGTGTTCTTCCAACTTGCTATGTTCCTTGCAAAATAAATATCTTTCTCCTTGCAACATAAACATTAGTATCTATACTTCAAGGTTTTGTGATCATCAAAATCAATCTATGAATCAATCTTTGGGTCATCAGAATTGCTCATAAAACAATGAAGTAAAATCCATAAATGAATTCAAATGTCTGATAATTTAATTTATCCAAGTTTGAAAGGAGTGAAACATTAAATTTCGGAGTTAAAGCTCCCCCTTTCATTTGGAATTATATAAGCCTTCATATTATGCAATCAATTGTTTGGCTTATATGTCATTAATGATTTAGCTTGATTAAGATTCAGATTCTCCCCCTCAACATATGCATTCAACTATGTTTTGATTCTCTGAATTTCCTTTTAATGCTTTGAAGTTTTTGAACTGAATTTTATCTTTTTAGAGGGAAAATCTGTCAATTTGTTCTTGAGTAGGATTCAGCTAATCTCCGAATATCCCTTGAATAGATTCTGGAGATTACTCCATTAGGAGCCCCAAAAGAGAGATAATGAGCCTCGAGGTACCGAATCCACTTAGAACAAATTTGAGTGTGTTTTTAAGAGTTTATCTTTTTATTTATTTCCATTGATTTCTTTTACATATTTTTTTCATATTTCTCTCCTTTTACACATTTTATACATATTTCTCCCCCTTTTTGTCATCATACCAAAAAGGAGGTAATCACACACAATCAATCATAAAGCAAAGCATATAATTGAAGATAAAATGTCTACTCATTGTATTGATATGAATGTGAATACATGTGAGAATACAATAAGTAAAGCAAAGCAAGACAAAACACAACTCAAACACATCTATGTCCTCCTCGAGGATGAAGCTCCCCCTCTCGAGGATGCATCTCCTCCTCTGGAGGATGTGGCACCTCCTCTCGAGGATGGTGCTCCTCCTCTCAATCGGCTCTGCTCCATGAGGAGGGTGACTGCATCTGTCACATGTCCGAGCTGCGTGATAATAGACGTGGTGGCTCTGCTATGTGTAGTGGAGAGCTCTGTCACCGACGCCTGAAGCCCAGTCACCGATGTCTGAAGTGCGTCCAGCTTGTCGATGAGTACATTCGCCAAGCGCTCGGCTCCCTCGGTGGTGGTGTGCATGTCACGACCTATCTCCTCTCGCATCTGTCGAGTGGAGCTCGTGACCTCACTCATGCTGTGGAACTGGGCCTGGACCAAACTCCGGACATTGTAGATCTCTTCCCGTACATGAGCCGTCATGTCAGTCACGGCTGTCAAGAAAGGGACCAACTGAGAAGATACGGGTGCAGGAGTGGGGGCAGGCACCGCACCTCGGAGCTCCCGAAGCAGCTCATCCCTCAGATCTCGGACGATCTCCTGCCGCAGCTCCCGGAGCTGCTCTGTATCAATACGGACCTCCATAGATGGTGGAACTGAGGAGGAAGGTCCGGCAGAGGTGGTAGGAGCAGGAGGAGTGGATGGGAGGTCTGGATGGTCTGGAAGGGCTGGGTAGTCTGAATCTGGCTCAGGACTGGGTGATGGTCTGGTGGTCTGAGCAGTGAGAGTGGACTTCCTAACCCAGATCCCTTCTCTCTTCCGAAACCCCATCCTGTGCATAGTCCCCGTACATAAGCGATCAGTCCATCGCAAGGCACGAGAGGGTTCCCTCTCAGGAATGGGAATCTCGTACTGCCTAAAAAGAAGAGTGAATAACATCCCGTATGGGAGTGAGAGCCTAGGTCTATCTAGGGGCTCACACATATACCTATAAATGAGCTTTGGGAAGTTGATCGGGGTGTCCTGAAGGATATAAGACATAACAGCTAAGTCCCTCTCATTCACAAAATCAAATCTCCCTGTCTTAGGGAAGATGGACCTGGACAGAATGCTCAAAAGGATTCTCACTTCAATAGGAAGTGAGCTAGCAGATACCTCATCTAGGGGGGACTGAGGTGGATGCCCTAAGACGACCGTAAGGGCCGCAACTCTATCCTCAGGGTGTGCGGGAGCCACCCCTACTAATGGAAGGTGAAGGATATGGGCAATGAGGTCCTCTGTGACACGCAACGGGACACCTACTACCGTGCCCTCGATACCTCCATCTCCCCGATGGACGGTACTGTAAAACTCTTGAACTAGGCCAGGATAGGTGGGAAGGTCCAAGGTGAGGAAGTACTCTAGGCCCTGGGCTCTAAGCCTATCGCCTATGGTGAACCCCTCCCGGGAGAGATAGTCGAAATCGACAAACCTCCCGGAGGTGACGGCCTTCCCGGCCAACGGCCTAACGAGAACCACCCTAGGCGGGGAACGATCCGGAGGTGGTTGCCTCGCGGGATCGTGCCGCGCCTTGGAGCGCCGCTCGGGACCGGCCTCGGGACGGGACCTCTTCCTAACGACGGTCTTACGAGGCATCTTGACCTAAACGGAAAGAAAAATACCTAGAGGACGGTGAAGGACCGACAAAGAAAGCTCGGGACGGACCGGAAATGACTTAGGAACGGACGGAAACTCAATGTCCGGCGAAAAATCGACGAAAAAAGGGCTTGGAGACGATCGGGGATGACCTAGGAGTCGGCTCTAGGGCTTTGTGAACAGTGGCGGCTTGAGAAAAAGTGTTTGCGAAACGACAAACCTAGGGTTAAAAAGTCGGATCCCGACTGCGAGTCGACTCCCCTGAGTCGCGAGTCGACTCGACCTCGAGTCGACTCCAGAATATGCGCGAGTCGACTCCCGACAGTGTGCGAGTCGACTCCCCCTCAGCTGCCAACTTTGCGAGTCGACTCCCGCAAATGCGCGAGTCGACTCCCCCTTAGGAGCCGGCTCTGAAACTTACTCGAGTCGTCTCTAACCTTGGCACGCACCTAAAAACCATGCCATAATCGTGCCAAATGAGGGAAAATCACCTAATTAAGGACTGATTTGATGATCACTGCATAGAAACTCTATTTTAACCTCATTCTAATCATCAAAATCAATTAATCTAGTGAAAAACCCCACTAGGATGGATCAATCACTCCTAATCCCCTTCTAAGCACACTAAACCTCTCTTCACTTAGGGATTTTGTAAAAATGTCTGCTAATTGATTATCAGTACACACAAATTGGAGTGACACATCACCATTCAATACATGATCTCTTATGAAGTGATGTCTTATCTCAATGTGTTTAGTTCTTGAGTGTTGAATTGGATTTTTAGTGAGATTTATGGCACTTGTGTTATCACAATTAATGGAGATTTTATCTTGTTTAATGCCATAATCTTCTAATTGTTGTTTAATCCATAAGATTTGAGCACAACAACTCCCGGCTGCAACATATTCAGCTTCTGCAGTGGATAATGCTACCGAGTTTTGTTTCTTGCTAAACCATGAGATTAGGTTTTCTCCTAGAAATTGACAGGACCCGCTGGTACTTTTTCTATCAAGCTTACATCCAGCGAAGTCTGAATCTGTGTACCCTATTAAGTTTAGGCTAGATTCTTTAGAGTACCACAGCCCTATGTTCTTAGTTCCAATTAAGTATTTAAAGATTCTCTTAACTGCAGCTAGGTGTGATTCTTTAGGATTAGCCTGATATCTAGCACACATGCACACACTAAACATAATATCAGGCCTACTTGCAGTAAGATACAGTAAAGAACCTATCATACCTCTATAAAGTTTTTGATTTACAGATTTACCTGATTCATCTTGGTCTAACTTACATGATGAGCTCATGGGGGTGCTGATTGACTTGTTTCCCTCCATATCAAACTTCTTGAGCATCTCCTTGATATATTTTGCTTGATTGATGAAGATGCCTCCTTCAGATTGTTTGATTTGAAGCCCGAGGAAGTAGTTCAGCTCTCCCATCATGCTCATTTCAAACTCACTCTGCATCAAATCAGCAAATTCCTCGCAGAGGCGATTGTTAGTAGCACCGAAAATGATATCATCAACATAAATCTGTACTAATAACATATCCTTATTTTTCTTTTTCAGAAATAATGTTGTATCTACATTTCCCTTAGAGAATTCATATTCTAATAGGAATTTACTAAGTCTCTCATACCATGCTCTAGGTGCTTGTTTTAGTCCATAAAGTGCTTTGTTCAGTTTATACACATGATTAGGGTATTGATGATTTTCAAAACCAGGAGGTTGTTCTACATACACCTCCTCATTAATAAACCCATTTAGAAAAGCACTCTTTACATCCATTTGATATAGTTTGAAGTCCTTAGAGCATGCATATGCTAATAGAAGTCTAATTGCCTCAAGTCTAGCTACGGAAGCAAAGGTTTCATCAAAATCTATGCCTTCTTCTTGATTATAACCCTTTGCTACTAGTCTAGTCTTATTCCTTATAACAATTCCATTTTCATCTAGCTTATTTTTATATATCCATTTAGTACCTATAATTGGATATTCAGAAGGTCTCTCCACTAGATCCCAAATCTTGTTTCTAGTAAATTGATTTAGTTCTTCTTGCATTGCATTTATCCAATTTACATCATTTTCGGCTTCTTCTATATGTTTGGGCTCAAAGTGTGAAACAAAAGCTAGATGATTATTCAAATTCCTAAGGGATGCTCTAGTCCTAACCGGTTGTGATGGATCATCTAGAATTAGTTCCTTAGGATGCCCGTGAGCATACCTCCAAGCTTTAGCTAGCCCATGATCCACTATAGGCTCTTGGTTTGACAATTCTCCTTCAATCAACTTTTGATTATCATCTTGTAATCCCATCTCATCTATCTTTTCTTCAAGTATTTCAATATCATCATCAAAATTAACCTTCTTACTAGATGAGATGTCACTAGAGTCATCAAAAACAACATGTATAGATTCTTCTATAACTAGGGTTCTTTTATTAAAAATTCTATAGGCTTTACTAGTTGTAGAATAACCTAGGAATATTCCTTCATCAGATTTAAGATCAAATTTCTCTAGATTATCTTTCCCATTATTATGTACAAAACACCTACATCCAAAAACATGAAAATAGTTAACTTTTGGTTTTCTGTTTTTCCACAGTTCATAAGGTGTTTTCTTTATAATGGGTCTTAATAAAACTCTATTTAATATATGGCAAGAAGTATTAATGGCTTCTCCCCAAAAGTACTTAGGGAGGTTACTTTCACATAACATCGTTCTAGCCATTTCCTCTAGAGTTCTATTCTTCCTTTCCACAACTCCATTTTGTTGTGGTGTCCTAGGTGCAGAAAAATTATGGGTTATCCCCTTTTTACTACAAAATTCATCAAATAATTAATTTTCGAATTCGGTACCATGGTCACTTCTAATAGCTATGACTGAAGACTCTCTAGCATTTGTTACTTCCTTATGGAACTTTTTAAACATTGAAAATGCTTGGTCCTTATGTGCTAGAAACATGACCCATGTGTACCTAGAGTAATCATCTACTATGACTAGACCATATTTATTTCCACCTAGGCTTGTTGTTCTAGTTGGACCAAATAGGTCCATGTGTAATAATTCTAGAGGCCTAGAGGTAGAGACACATTTTATGGATTTAAAAGAGTTCCTAGATTGTTTGCCAAATTGACATGCTTCACATATTTTGTTCTTTTCAAATTTTAATTTTGGCAAACCTATCACGGAGTCTTTTTTAACTAATTTAGTTATTGTGTCCATGCTTGCATGACCTAACTTACGGTGCCATAACCAACTAGCATCATTATCTTTAGTTTCATTTACAACTAGACATTGGTTATGTTTTGCAAGATCTTCTAGGTCTACAACATATACATTTCCACGTCTAATCCCTTTAAAAACTAAGCTATTATCATTAGGATTTGTTATAATACATAGTGATGGTTTAAACATAACATCATATCCTTTATCACATAATTGACTGATGCTTAACAAGTTATGCTTAAGACCATCAACATATCTAACATTATCTATAAAAGTAGAAGGGGTGATTTGAACTTTACCAATACCAATGATGTGACCTTGGTTGTTGTCTCCAAACGTCACAGCACCTCCCTTCTTAGCTTCAAGGGTGAAAAATTGGTCTTTATCACCCGTCATGTGCCTTGAGCAGCCACTATCCAAATACCAGCAATTTTTGTTGACCTTGGCTGCAAGACACTCCTACACAAGCAAATCATGTCATCTTAGGTACCCAAGTTTTCTTGGGTCCTTCATGGTTAGTTAAGTTGGTTCCTTTTGGAACCCATACCCTTTTAATTTTTCTTTTAGTTTTACTTTTCCTAAAATTATATACATTTGCTTTATGGCCTACTGTACCACAACAAAAGCAGGTTATTTTCTTAGTTTTTGTTTCCCCAGCTTTAACAAAGAAGTTACTAAGAAGTTTTTGCTTATTCCTTGGTTTATATCCTAAACCGGCTTTATTAAACACTGCACGTTGACTATTTAGTATCATGTTTAATTTTTCAGAACTATAGGTAAATCTTTCAACTAAGGGTTTGTATTTGTTAAGTTCTTTAGTTAGTGTCTGATTTTCGGCTTTTAGATCATTAAGTTCTTTAGTAAGATCCTTATCTAAGGTTTGTTTATATTTTTTAAGTTCTGAAAATTCCTTAGTTAGTTTTTCATTTTCTTTAGTTAAGGTGTTGGTCTTTTGAGTTAAAAGTTGGTTGCTTGTTTTAAGTTCTATATTTTCTTTGGTGATTAAATCCTTATCCTTAACTAATTTATCGTATTTATGTAGGTATGATTGATTAGTTATTTTCAGTTCTTTATTCTTAAGATTTATAGCCTTATATTCTACCATTAATTCATTAAATGCATCATAAAGTTCATCAAAAGAAAAATCAGGATGCGTGTCGGAAGTTACCTCATTTTCGTTGGCCATGAAACAGAAATTGGCCTTCTCTTCTTGTTCATCATCTGATGAGGAGGATGATGAGTCGGAGTCCGATAGGGTAGTGACAAGTGCCTTTTTCTTCTTGTACTTACTCCCCTTCTTCAGTAAGGGGCACTCCGCTCTTATGTGACCCGGCTTCTTGCACTCGTAACAACCAATCCCCTCATTTTCCCTTTCCTTACCTTTGTCTTTGCGGTAGGAATTTGAGGGGCCTCTCCTTTGATGATAGGACTTCTTGTGGTTGATGAATTTCTTGAACTTGCGCACAACAAGAGCCTCACCACCATCTTCCTCATCTTCTTCTTCTTCACTGCTGCTGCTGCAAGACAAGTCCTTGTTAGAAGATGTAGATTTAAGGGCTATTACCTTTTTCTTATGGGAGGACTCTTCCTCATTGTGTTGTTTCATGGTGAGCTCGTGCGTCATGAGGGATCCAAGAAGCTCCTCAAGTGGTAGCTTGTTCAAGTCCTTGCTTCTTGGATTGCTGTCACTTCAGCTTCCCACGACCTCGGTAGACACCGAAGGATTTTCCTGACAAGCTCACTGTTAGTATAGTTCTTGCCAAGGCTTTTTAGACCATTGACAATATCAGTAAACCTAGTGAACATGGATGTGATTGTTTCATTTGAATCCATTTTAAATAGTTCATATTTATGAACCAAGATGTTTATTTTGGATTCCTTGACTTGATTCGTGCCCTCATGGGTCACTTCAAGTCTGTCCCAAATTTCTTTTGCTGAATTACAAGTTGAAATCCTATTGAATTCATTACGGTCTAAGGCACAATAGAAGACATTCATTGCTTTAGAGTTTAATTGTGCCTTCCTCATGTCATGTTCATCCCAGTCCATTTCTAGTTTAGGTACCTTAACACCATCTACGTAAATGGATGGGATGTATGGCCCATTTACTACAATGGACCACATCTCATAGTCTTGGGCTTGGATGAATATTCTCATCCTAGCCTTCCAGTATGAGTAGTCAGATCCATTGAAGAAAGGGGGTCTTTGGGTGGACTGACCCTCAATGTGAGAAGATCCAAATGGGGTTGTCATTTTGATCTTTTAACTCTTGAGTGGAAGAGTTTTTGGCTCTGATACCACTTGTTGCCCAGATAGACAACCCAAGAGGGGGGGGTGAATTGGGTTTTTAAAATAATTTGGCTAATTAAAACTTTGTGGATGATTAATTAAAAACTATAGCAAGTTATTTAATTAAAGCCTAGTGCTGTGAGTAATGTGCGGGGAAGAAGATGAGAGACAATGCACTACAAACACAAAGTTTTATAGTGGTTCGGAGCTAACCCTTGCTCCTACGTCCACTCCCCAAGTCTCACTTGGGAATTTCACTATAACCCCCTTGGATTACAGCCGGTTGTTTTGCAAGCTCACAACCAAACTTGTTGTTTTACGAGCTCACAACGAACTCGGTCGGTTTTCCCAGGCTCACCGACTAGAACCAACCCCGATTGTTTTCCCGGGCTCACAATCAAACCCTTACACACGTTGGTTTTAACTTGGCTCACCAACCAACCTTAAACCCCTTGATTCAATCCCCCGATTGAATCAAGTAAATACAAGAGATAGAAGAAAACAGAAAATAGCTTCTCAAAAAGCAGATTTAAAACAATATAATCGTAAAGGAGTTAGAAGCCCTCAAACGCTTTTAAGCTGGTGAAGAGGTATGGCTTCTGGAACTCCGGTCTCCTCTTGAAAGAGTGGTCGACTTGAATGCAGGAGGAGGAAGCTTTGATTGTTGGGAAGAAGTTGTTGGAGCAGTAAATGCAGATCTTCCCTTTTTCGTTTAAGAGCACTTGGAGAGCTTGAAAACTTGAATGCTTGGAGTGGAATCTCTGTTCTCTGCCTTGCTATAGTCCTCTATGGCTATTTAAGCCAACCCCCACGGAAACTAGCCGTTACTCTGCTTTTTCTGGCCGTTCTGCACACTCTGCGCAGCCTGACAATATGACCGTTGGTGGGTTGGAGTCGACTCGCGCGATCAGGAGTCGACTCGGCTGTAGCAGGAGTCGACTCACGCTTTTCCGGAGTCGACTCGGCAACTGTTCCAAATTTGAATTAAAGTTGCCGTCTTGACTGGGAGTCGACTCGTCTTGACCTGGAGTCGACTCGCCAACTTCTGGAGCTGACATGGCAATTTTGGAGTCGGCTCATCCACTGAAGTCCGTGGATCCAATTTTGAATTTTGTCCACTCGAGTCGACTCGACTGTCCTGGGAGTCAACTCGAATCTCAGAGCCCGAACTCCCGATTCTCTGTCTTTTGGCTCATCCAGTCTTGGAGTCGACTCGAACTTCCTTGGAGTCGACTCGGCTCTCAGTTTCCGAAAGTTGGTCTTCTGCCTTTTGACGTGAAGCTTGTCTCGGAGTCGACTCGAGCTGTCTGTGAGTCGACTCGAATCTCAGAGGCAGTAACATGGTCTTCTGTCTGTTGATGGTCGCTCAATCTCGGAGTCGACTCGCGTACTGCGGGAGTCGACTCGAATCTCAGAGTCCGAAAATCGTTCTCTGACTTTTTCCTTGTGTTCCTCTGAGAGTCGACTCTTACCTTCTTTGGAGTCGACCTGCCAACCATCGGAGTCGACTCGCGTTCCACTGGAGTCGACTCGAATCTCAGACCCAAAAACTGCTCTCTGACTTTTCTTTGTGTTTCTCTTGGAGTCGACTCTTACTACCCTGGAGTCGACTCGTTGAACATTGGAGTCGACTCGCGCACTTCGGGAGTCGACTCGTTGACAGTTTCTGAGTTGAAGCTTTCTGTCCTTCTGTCTGTTCTCAGTCGGAGTCGACTCATACTGATCTGGAGTCGACTCGAGCTCGTGCCAGTGAACTTGATACGCTTGGAGTCGACTCGTGATACTCGGGAGTCGACTCGAGTCTCAAACTTTGGTTCAGCAGACTTCTTACCTTATCCAAAATACTATGAACCAAATCTAGAGACACTTGGACAGGATTTTCACTGAAACACTCAATTGAATTCATTAGTAATCACAAGATATACTCAAATGCTTTGAGCTCATCAAAATCAAATGGGGTTTTAATCAATCACTCCACATGCGGGAACTCATATCTGCCCTGAATTCTTTCAATATTCAATACATCCCCAGAACGGAAAACCTCAGGGCAGACCAACTATCCAAATTGGCAACCTCCCGCATAAGCGAGCTTCCCAAGGGAACAGCGCTCGAGTATCTTCGGATCCCCAGCACGGAGGAACCCGAGCCCACCATGTGCATCGACTCCGAGCCAAGCTGGATCGATGGGCTCGTCTGCTACCTTCAGGACGGAACCCTACCTCACGACGAGACGGAAGCTCGCCGAATCAAGCGCCAGGGCCCCCGGTATGTCTTATACGAGAATAGACTCTACCGGCGATCATTTACTTCTCCCCTTCTCAGATGCCTCCGCCCCTCCGAGGCGGACTATGCCCTCCGAGAGGTCCATGAAGGGATCTGCGGAAATCACCTGGGGGGTCGGGCATTAGCCCATAAGGTCCTGCGACAAGGATATTATTGGCCCACACTCCAGAAGGATGCAACGGATTTCGTCCGGAAGTGCGATCGGTGCCAGCGAAACGCCAATGTCCAGCGCCGACCTTCGGCTCTGCTGACCTCCATCATCGCCCCCTGGCCGTTTGCCCAATGGGGGATCGACATCCTGGGGCCCTTTCCCCTGGCCACCGGACAGAGAAAGTTCCTGGTCGTCTCCATCGACTACTTCACCAAATGGGTCGAGGCCGAACCCGTCGCCCGGATCACCGAGCAAAAGATGCGAGACTTCGTGTGGAAGTCCATAATCTGCAGATTCGGACTCCCCCGTATCCTTATATCTGACAATGGTCGACAATTTGACAATGTTCGTTTCAGAAAATTTTGCTCTGAGCTCGGCATTGATCACCGTTTCACCTCAGTCGCTCACCCCCAGACAAACGGGAAAACTGAGGTAACTAACCGCACTATTTTGCAGGGGCTCAAGGCTAGGCTTGATCGGTCCAAAGGACAGTGGGTCGAGGACTTGTACAATGTCCTTTGGGCGTACCGGACCACGTTCCGACTGCCCACGGAAGAGACCCCCTTCAACCTAGCATACGGCACCGAGGCCGTCATCCCGTTGGAGATCGGCCTGCCTTCTCCAAGGGTGGAGCATTACGACCCCGACACCAATTCTTCCCAGCTCAGGAGCAACTTGGACCTCGTCGAAGAGACAAGAGAGGTTGCCCGGGTCCGCATGGCGAGATACCAACAGCGAACGGCCCAATACTACAACTCTAGAGTCAAGCCCAAGCTCTTCAAAGTGGGGGACCTCGTCCTCAGGAGAGCCGAGGCTTCTCGACCGACTGAGCAAGGAAAGCTCACCCCAAATTGGGAGGGGCCGTATCGGATCGCCCAGGTACAACGACCAGGGGCGTATAAATTAAAGTCCCTAGAGGGGACCCTGATCCCGCGAAGCTGGAACTCCGAGAATCTACGAATGTACTACCAGTAAAACCCCTAGGGGTTCAAGACAATCAGGACAATGGACTCAGCTTCCTTTTTGCAAACAATTCTCTTATCTTGATGGCTGTAATTCTCTTCTAATATTGGGTCGTCTGTGATCCTCAGATTCCCCGGCCAAAATCGGGATGCCTCGAGGCTCGACCGTAGAGTCCCAAACTCCCTCGACCTCGGGAAGAATCGCAGGACGACGAAATATCGACTTGGCGTGAAATTCCCTCGACTAAGGTCAGAATGCCCCGGTTCGTCGGGATGCCCCGGCTATAGGGATGTTCGAGACGTCAGGATATGAGTACGGTCCTCTCTGACCAGACGAGCTCGGCTCGTTCTCCATCAACTTCCATCTATGAGCACGGTCCTCTCTGACCAGACGAGCTCGGCTCGTTCTCCATCAACTTTCCCCTATGAGCACGGTCCTCTCTGACCAGACGAGCTCGGCTCGTTCTCCTACCTCGACTAAGGTCGGGATGCCCCGAGGGTCGACCGTAGAGAACCAGACTCCCTCGACCTCGGGAAGGCGCCGTGAGGGGTGGAAAGGGTGGCTCCACCCGGGGCGCCACGAAGTGGACCCCCGGGAGCGGTCGACGATCCCCGATCCCCGAAGCGAGCGATCCCTCGACTAAGGTCGGGATGCCCCGAGGGTCGACCGTAGAGAACCAGACTCCCTCGACCTCGGGAAGCGTCGCAGGTCGGTAGAGCGTGCCCAGACCCGCCGACTTGACGAACGATCCCTCGACCAAGGTCGGGATGCCCCGAGGGTCGACCGTAGAGAATCAGACTCCCTCGACCTCGGGAAGAAGCCGTAAGGGGTGGAAAGGGTGGCTCCACCTGGGGCGCCACGAAGTGGACCCCCGGGAGCGGTCGACGATCCCCGATCTCCGAAGCGAGCTATTCCCCGACTAAGGTCGGGATGCCCCGAGGGTCGACCGTAGAGAACCAGACTCCCTCGACCTCGGGAAGCGTCGCAGGTCGGTAGAGCGTGCCCAGACCCGCCGACCTGACGAACGATTCCTCGACTGAGGTCGGGATGCCCCGAGGGTCGACCGTAGAGTCCCAAACTCCCTCGACCACGGGAGGCACCACAGGTCAGCAAAGCGTCCACGGACTCGCCGACCTGACGCAAGATCCCTCGACCAAGGTTGAGGCGCCCGAGGTCCTACCATGGGGTCTGAAACTCCCTCGACCTCACAGAGAGCTACAATTCAATAAAGCCTCGCCAAATCCTCTCAACCTCGGTGGGCGCTGTTGGGTCCGTGAGAAACCCGAGCCCCCCTTTAAGTCAAAATGACTCCGGAGGTCAACGAGAAAAGGAGGCAACCTACTCCACCATGCGAAGCGTGACTCGGAGAATGCAAGAGGTACATCCAACTAGACGCCCTCCTTGTTAAATTTTATCTACATATTGCTGAGCGGAATCCCAATGTTGGAGTCTTATCTCGCCCCAAAGTCGGCCTCTCCAATGGGTCGGCTTAAGATCGACCCCCTAACTACATTATGCAGGCTCCGTTCGTCAAGTCTCCGCAATCTGTACGAAGGCTTCATAAATTAGGGCCCAACTCGGCTCTTCTACGTAAACTCCGACATCTAGCTGAGAAAGTGGTCTCGACCACGAGTGTATCAGCCAAACATGGATACCAAGGCAATTTTTGGAAATCCCAGCCTTGCTCACCGAGATCTCGGCAGAGTCCGAGAACGATAACTACGAAAACCTTCGACGATGACTTACTTATTAGCCCGCGCTCCCTACGAGGGGTTCGGAGTTAAGTTCGGAAACCCGACTAAAATTCCCGAATAGCAGCAGGCATAGACCTAGTCCGGTCTTACTTGAAGGGCTAAGGCCCGACCTCGATGCCTTGGGATTTCCCTAAAGGCTAAACGTGATGACTTCCACGATTCTTAGATCCGAGCTATGGGACTTAGAGGAATTTTCTAAAAAACCTAAGACTCGGAGCTCCTTTTGGTCGGAATGACTGGAACCCGAGAAGGCTAAGACATAGCCCGAGGAAAGGGGACAACTTCGTTAAGCAACCCGAAAACTAAGATGTGAAGTTAGAGGTCGTCGAGGCAGTTAGCTAAGGCTCTAGCCTCGTTCGCAACAAAAAAGAAAGGCAAACATATAATGATGAAAGTGTTTTTCATTAACAGAAGGCCGAAGGCCGATTACAAAATTGGAGGTCGACCATTTAAGAGCCGACCTCGGATACAATGAAAAAGAAAGGAAAAATACGCTAAGTCCTAAGCGGCGGGAGCAACGTCCGGGGGGTCGTCCGGCACATTGATGATCTCGAGGTTTTCAGCCGGCACAGGCTCGGGGTCGGGGGCAGGGGCCTCGGGTACCGCCTCTGGGACGGAGTCCGTCTCGGCCGCCGGAGCCGCCTCTATGGTGCCAACCGCCTCGGCCGCCCCCGTCGAAGGCTCGGCGGGGTCTTGTTCGTATATCCCCGCCTCGGATGTCAAAATGGCGGGGAGGGCTTCCACGTCGGACCCCAGGCCCAGGTCCTCCCTCGGACAGACCGTCGAGAGGTCGTACTGAAGGCAGTACCGGCGCATCTGAGCCCGGAAGTTCTCGAAACCTCGGAGGAACCCGTCCACTGTCTCCTCCTCCAACATGTCGCGGAACTCTTGCGACTCCTTGAAGAGCTCCACGGCATGTTCGGCTCGCTCGAGTGCCCTCCTCTCCCGGGCCTCAAGTTGCTCGATTCGGAGGCGGGAGACCCCGTCCTCATACCTGAGGGCCGCGACCTCGGCCTGGACCTCCCCTAAGCGCGCCTCCGTGCCGCGCAAGGCCGACCTGGTTAGGGCGTGGGCGGCCTTCTCCTCCCCGAGCCCCTCCGCCATAGCGAGGCGCTCAGCCTCGGTGGCCGCCCACCGAGCCTCGGCCGCGGCCAACGCCGCCTCCAGCTCGGCGACTCTTTTCTTGGCCGGCTCCAGCTGTCGGCCGAGCTGTCGGACTTCTTCCCGACACCCGTGGGCGATGAACGCCAAGGTGTCGAGCTCGAGAATATGCTGAAAAGAAAGAAACGAGGGTATTGTGAGTTGAAAAGCACACAAGTACGCTGGTAACTCAAGGAAATTAAGAAGGAAGCTTACCCGGGCGGTGTTGCAGTAAGCGCTGCCAACGACCTCCTCCAGCGAAACATTCCGGAACACGGCCCGGTCCGCTGGAAGTACCGCACGCCGCAACATGGAGCGCGCGACCTCGGCATCCTGAAAGGCCGAGCTCCCCTCGGGAATAGGGGAGTCCGGCTCGACCGACTCTTCTCGGAAAGCCCGGGAAGAGCTCGGCACGACCGGGCCCGAGGTCCCGGAGCCGCTCGCTTCGGGGCCTCGAGCAAGCCCGGGTTCTGGCTGCTGCGGGGCCATGGACGACTCCCCCCGCTGGGCAAGGGGGGCAGGGCAAGGAGGGGCCGACGGGCCCGCATCACTAACGACCCGCTCCCGCCTCGGGTCGGCTGCAGGGGCCCCTGCCTCGGGGCCACTCGTGCCGGCTGAACTGGAGGCGCCGTCCGACCTCGCCCTCTTCCGGGGCTGGGGCCTAGCTCCCCCGGCCTCGGCCTCTCGCCTCCTCAGGCGAGAGAAAAGTGATGTGTTGCTGGTCGGCAGGCGGGGAATATCTGAAATCAAAATTTCGTTAAGTGTCAGACCAGTGACAGTAAAAGCAAAGAACGAAGAAAAAATAAAATAATGTAACCACCCTTACCCTCGGGGCGCGCCGAGCTCAGACCTACGCTCGCCAGGGCGTCCTCCCGCAGGAGCTCGGTCAGGTCGTTGCCCCTCCCGAGGGCTCGCACGGAGTCCAGGGTCCTCAGCTCCCTCCTCGAGGGCTCGGAGAGCTTATTGAGGGTCTTCAACCGAGGGTTCCCCCACCTCGGGTCGAACCCCCAAGGCGCCTCGGACGCCAGGAAGAAAAACTTCCCCTTCCACTCATAAATCGAGGAAGGGGCACCCTGGAAGAGTGACATACCGCCCCGAAAGGCGAAGTATAGCCACCCTGCGTCCGCCGGGTTCTTCTTTAACAGAAAACACCGGCGGAAGAGGCCTACCGAGATCGGGATCCCGTGCCCGAGGCACAGGGACAAGAACCCGATTATGGTCCTCCACGAGTTCGGACCCAACTGCGCCGGGACGAGCTGGTACTCGGCCAGCAGCTGGCTCACGAACTCGTGGGCGGAAAAACGCAGGCCAGCCCAAAGTGTCTCGCGGTAGACCGCGATCCGACCTGGGGGCGGCTGCGTCACCCTGTCCTCCGGCCCCGCAGTTTCAAGACGAAACCCGGGCTGGAAGAAGAACCGGGAGCGGATCAGCTCCAACTCCTCCCCCGACAGGCTCGATCCCACTTCCTCAGGACCCAAACCCATTCCCACAGAAGAACGAAATAAAAGTTAAAAAAAAGCGGAAAATGGAAGCTGGGGAGGAGAAGAAAAGAGGAAACCCTAGTGAAAACAGGGTGAAAACCTACTGGACATCGCCGGAAATCGCTCCGGGCACCGACGGCAAGGTTCGGTTGAGAAAGGAAGCAAGGGAGAAAGGCAACGAAAATAAGAAGCAGCCAAACGAGACCTTTAGGGCAACCTTGAGGGGTTTATACAGACCCTCCTGACGGCCCAGATCGATGGGGTCGGTTCCCATTCCCCGATCGGGTTGCGCCACGTGTCGACCTCGGAAGCCGAGGCACCGTATTCACTCCGGATTAATAAATCGGGTACGAAATCGAAGCGTTGTCCCATCGGATCTCGGGGCCTCATCATGGGTCTGCAAAATCAAATCGTCTTGAGGAACGAGCGGATGCTGCCCCGCTCCCCTCATTTAATAAGATCTGGGACACGTGGAGCCTCGATGTGGCCTCCACCTCTCCGGAATTGTGATCCAGTAACACGAAATCGGAAGCGTCCGACCTTGGGTCACGCCGCGTGTCCGTTTTAAACCCCGTAACGGCACACTCATTAATGAGCGAGAAGCCTCGATTACGGGATTGAGGCACCGCCTCGACGAGCTCGAGGACCCCCATCATTAATCCGCCGTAAGGCGATCCTGGCGATTCAAGAGACGCCACCTCCGCTTCAAGAAGCGTAATGATGCGAGCTTCATCATAAGCTCACTGAATAAAGCAGCCTCGAGACGCCAAAGGGCGCAGGTTTCACCATGAAAGCTCCGAGAAGCGCAAGGGGGCGGACGAGACTCGCCCCCCAACCTCAGTGACAGACTTTACTTCCCACGTCCGAGCCCACAAGTCGCTCGAACTCGGAAGTCGGGGGGTAGTGTTGGGGGGAATAAGATTTTTTCCCAAATGACATAAATGCCCCTAAGAAGCCGTACAACTTCCGACCCCGAACGGCCGAAGTCGGCGTCCGACTTCGGAACGCCCGACCTCGAGACCTCCGACCTAAGAAAAACCCCGATGTTCGAGGTCTACTCTTGTCAGCCACCTACTACGGCCGTGCGCCTCAGAGGTCTGGCCGAGGACCATACCCTGATGCCCCTCTGGCATTTATTGCGCATGGTCGCTGTAACCCTCCGGCTTACTCCACAATAAATGCGGATCTCCGGCTTACTCCACAATAAATGCGGATCTCCGGCTTACTCCACAATAAATGCGGGTCTCCGGCTTACTCCACAATAAATGCGGATCTCCAGCTTACTCCACCATAAATGCGCATGGCTCCTGTCATCTACGGACTCTCAGCTCTCCACGGCAAATCAGCCCAGCAGAGTCTAGTCAACTATGATAAGTCTCCGATCTCGGCCATACCTCCGACACCAATGCAATAATTCGTCTGACAGCGTGCTAGTTCGGGTTATACGACGCCCTCACCGCCGACATCAGAGCAATGATTCGCCTGACCATGCACCGACCTGAACAACATGCCGAGCCGTACTACGGCCTCGCCCTGTTATATCGCAGGTAAACCGACCCCCGCCTATAAGAGGGAGCCTTGGCCTCTTAGGAGTGGGGGGGGAAGATGGATACACTCTACAGACATTATTTATCTCCCTTTCTGCACTATTTGCCCCCTCCCTGACTTGAGCGTCGGAGGGCCGGCGCCGGAAAACCCGGCCACCGGTTCGTGTGCAGGCACCCGGACGGAGGACGCCGCCAACTGACGGATCGCCACTTCGCCACGAGGACCTGCCGCCCCTTCTCTCCGACCGCCCTAGACGGAGGACGCCGCTCGCCGACGGACCGCCGCCCCGCCGTGAGAACTCACTCCCCGCTCCCTCTCCTCGACCGAAGATTGCCCCCGGGTCCAATTTCCAGCAACAAATTCTATAGTTCAATGTAATTTGATTGAAGCAAGGTAAATAATAAAATTTGGGCTTGGTTGCTCGAAATGCTACACCCTTATTATAAGGTGGCACCACGTGTAGAGTTCATAAAGTTATTTGATTTTAAATTAAGAGAAGAGAACGTCAACGAGAGGTTATATGGGCAGCCTAGAGTCTCCAATAATTTGGGCACGATTCGAACTTTTTCATGTAGTGACTCATTTTTGGATTCTGTCCAGCTCTCCTACTGATCCGCATTGAATTTGATGAAATCGGAAGATGATCGAGGCTTTTGACCCTAAATATTTTTCATATATGTAGTGAAAGAATTTAAAAAATAAAAGAAAAAAGAATAGAGACCGGCTGCCATAGCATTTCTAATTCTATTAAGTTTTTTATATAATTTTCTCTTTTTTTTTCCCACTCTGCAGAGTTTCCTTCTCCGATTTATGCCCTTTCTTATATCGAGGCCGAGCGTCCAACAAAATTGGTGCGGTGTCATCGTGGAGGTTGCGTTGTATAGAAGCGTAGATTCACCGGAAATGGGCTCTCGTGAATGGAATTAATAAACAATTGTCAGTGCTTCCAGGGCTTCCCGACAACTTGCATGGAGTAGGAAACACAACACCGTACCTCAAGCCAATTCCCAGAAGAAAGACTGTTTACCTTATCCAGGCAAATTAATTTAGTACTGGTGTAACGGGCTGGCCATCACGTGAACTTTGGCAGCAAGATAGCAACAATATTTATTTTAGTTTGAAAATTTTCTATTTCAACTAAAAAAGACCTTAGGCTGTGAGCTGAGAGCGCTCTCTGAGCGGTCGGCTGGGTGAGTGCTTTAATCTTCATGCAGGTTGGGTGGAGAGTTCCTGCCGAGTGGTTTGCTTGAGATCTCAAAACTTGGGGGAAACTTGACTACAATGTGGAAGCTTTTTCAGTGGCGGAGGCCCACTGCACCTTCCCACTTCACCTTCCATTTAAGAAAAGAGGCACATCAGGATGCGGCTCTGACCAGCGGGCTATGGTTGGTGGCTAGATAGCTACACGCAATGGAACCATGCATTCCAGACTTCATCCTCGGTGTCCAGGTGAAGACAACGGTGGTTTGGGTCTGGCTTCCATGTCTGTCGATGGAATATTGGGATAAGGCGTTGATTTTGGAGATCACGGCGGCGCTCGGCTGGCCGGCTGCTGGTTCTTGATGACATCACCGAGCAATTGAGGAAGATAGGATACGCGCGAGCAAATTTGGAAATTAATGCCCTAGATCCACTCAAACCCGGGATCCGAATTCGGGGGCGATATAGAGTGTTCTGGCAGTGTTTCGTCTACGAGAATGTGTCGTCTTTTTGCTACCCTTGTGGTAGAATCGGACATAAGGAGGAGGAATATCGATCTCCCTTGCCGGCGCCGGTGATGGAGGGCCATGGACGTGGGGGTGTCGCCCCGGTTCCCATGGTGGTGGAGATATGGACCTAAGGACAGTGATTGTGACGGAGGAGGGGCTGGACCATATGAGGGATTTTGTGTTCGGGTCATGGCTTGCAACGGCCAAGATCTAGGTTCCGAGAGGCTTCAAAAGCGGTGCTTGGGTGAGGAAGACAACCGGGTCAACCCCAGAGTCAACTTTTGGACCAGCTTGTCCTAGTCCGGGTCGAGTTCACCTTGTACTTGGTCAAGTCCTATTGACTCACTACCGGACTCCGATGGTTAGCAGAAGCCATCAAAGGTGGCTCGTCGGAGATCCCCAAAAAAAGTGTATATCATGCTGGACTTGGCTCAGATCAGCGATGGAACTCTTCAACTTGGCTCCAAGTTGGAGTTAGGGGGCGAGTAGTGGAGCGAGGTGGACCGGCTCAAAACATGGACGTGGCAGATCCAGCCTATGGACCTGGGTACGTGGATGAGGTCATGCTGGAGGCCAGCTCTGGCTCGAGCCTTAAACAGGCCAGGAGCCCACCCTCTGAGTGTGGTCCTGCGAATCAAGCTAGTATAGACCTGGAGGCAATTGGCCCGCCTCTAACCCAACTGGAGGTGGCCCACTTGCCTTTGTGATTGCCATCTTCCCCGACGGATTGTGCGGGATCTTCTAAGCAAGCTTCACCAACCTCAGCTTTGGCAGACGAGGTAGGAGCTCAACCCCCAGCGGTGTTCGGTGCAGAGGTGGTGGACGACATGGTGGTCGAGGATGCTGTTGGGTGGACCCAGTTGGGACGCGCCTTCAATGACCACCCATAGCAGCCTCGGATGCTATTGGGAGATGGTGTGGAGGCCGAGGTCGTCGGATTGGAGAAGCAATGCTGTGGAAGGAGGATGCCGACCATGGTCAGGCTGTTCGAAAAATCCAAGTCGCTTTGGGAGGGGAGATGCAGGGATCCAGCAACAGTGGCTTGGCTGCAGGGACGGTCGTGATTGGAGGAATCCAGGTGGGGGCCAGTGCTAGAGTTGGTGATTGTCTGAGGGAGGACTCTCATCAAGTGCACTGAAATTGCTTATTTGGAATTGCAGAGGGGCCGGGAAGCCTTCTTTCCCGGCCACCTTAAGGAGGTTAGTACACTTGAATGGACCGGATGTATGTGTTCTATTGGAGACTAGGTTGTCTGGTAGGAGTCTTCACAGGGCCATACGCCAATTTCCCCCTTCGTGATGATTTTTTGCTATTAAATCCTAGGGTTTATTTGGAGGTATTATGGTTGTGTGGAGGCTGAGCCTTGCAAAGTTTGATATTTTCAATAGATATAATCGGGAAGCAATTATTGTTATAACTGAAAACAATGACGTCCCTTAGTGTTTTTCAGCTGTGTATGCGACTACTGAGTATAGGGCCCAAAGAGAACTGTGAAGTGAGGTATCTTATATCATTCAGCAAGGCATCCCCACTCTAGTGGTTGGCAACTTCAACTGCATTGATGGGCCGATGGAGAAGCCAGGGGGTAAACGGTTCTCAAGCAAAATTGAAGTCATTGAGTTCCAAGATTTTATCTCGGCCAATAGCCTTGTGGATTTGGGTTTCTTTGGGCCAAGATTCACCAGGTGTAACAATCGGTGGGACCAAGCAAGAGTCTAGGTGAGGATTGATAGGGCCTTTGCCATGGCGGGCTAAATTCAGCGATACTCAGACTATCATGCCTGGCACTTGCCTCGCATTAGCTTGAACCACATCCCAATTCTCACCAGCACTGGTGCGCGCTACCTAGTAATGTTGCCCATTTCGATTCGAGAAGATCTGGCTCTCATATCTGCTCTCCTGGGATATTGTGAGGGAAGTGTGGCACAAGGCATTTCGGGGGAACACGATGATAGGGAGCCATGCAATCTTGAGTTGCGTAAACACCAGCTCCGGAGGTGGAATAGGGAGGAGGTAGGGAATATAATTAGAAGACTAGAAGAGACTGAAGGTTGTATTGTCGGGCTATAGACTAAGGAGGAGCAGGACGAAAGCTATCACCCGGTGACTTGGCTGGTCTGGTATCGCAGTTGGCCCTGCATCATTTGCTTCTGCACCAGCATGAGACTTTATGACGTTAGAAGTCTAGGGTGCAGTGGATTATGGAGGGAGATATAAATACTAGATTTTTTCATCAAGCTATTCTCATCAGTAGACAGAGAGACTGAACTCAAAACTTAAGGGATATCTGCGGCTAGATGACGAAGGATGCAGGGAGCATTAGCTGGGAGCTTTTGCAGTTCTTCAAATCGAGGTGGTTGGCCTAGATAGGGAGTGAGGATCACATCTTTAGACTAGGACTTGAGGTGATAATATCAAAATCTGAGAACGAAGACCTGATCAGGCTGGTGACGGCTACGGATGTCCAAGAGGCAATCTGGTTTCTAGCAGAGGATAAGACATTGGGGTTGGACCGATTTTCCCCCTTCTTCTTTAGGAGGTACTGGGCTATTTGCCAGTATGAGGTAGTGGCCTCTATTCAATAGTTCTTCCACACAACCACGATACCAAAGGAAGGATGGAGACCTTTGTTACTCTGATTCCTAAGAGGCAGGAGTGCATAGAGTCACGTCACTTTAGGCCTATCAGCCTTTGTTGCACAACATTTTGATACTTGGAGATGTAATGGCTATCTAACTTCACCTCTCCCCTCCACCACCACCTTTTTTTTGACTTTTTCGGATGTATCTATGCTAGGACAGTATGATATATCTGGATTACCAAAAAAAAATCTTGAATTCTTGATTTTTTATGGATGTTTTCTTGGACTTTTCTCGACTAAATAAATTAGTTAAGGTTTTGATTCAAAAGCTTTATGTTCTAAAAACGTACGTGTCACTTATCTAAGTTCGTAATGGCATTTGTTAATATCATTTAGGGTATATTTGATTAGGAATAAAAATATGAATTAGTGTTTTTTTATTCAAACCATTTGGTTTAGAGGTGTGAGTATCGATGCGGCTCAGAGCGAATCCGGCTCTGACCTAGGTGGACTAGGAGACATGCTGCGTTGATATATTTGAGCCGACCACAAGCTGATCGTGGTGTTTGTAATTGGACTTGAATGGATTTGAACTCTTAACTTGGCGAGGATGCTAGGACTTAAATGGGGAGAGTATGTAATGATTCATGTGGGCGTGTGCTTAGTCCCATATTAGTTATTCGATGGATAGATCTTGGAAGCTTACATAGGACCATGAACATAAATAACACCTTCCGGCTAGCCTTTTTGGATGAACTTCTAGATTGTTACAAGAGCATACTTATTCTCATTCTAATTCTAAGGAGGAACGAAATGCTCCAATCTCTTAAAATCTAATCTCAACCCTCTTCTAGTATTCAAATCCGATTCCGATTCCAATCACGAACTAAATGTATCAAAGAATATAGCCATTCCAATTTTTATTTCAATCCATTCCGATGGCAAACCAAACATACCCTTATTATTTTTATATAAATAAATATATTAATATATGAAATTTTTAATTTTGTAATGCTTTGGATATGAAACCTTTAGTTGCTCTTATCATTTGTGAGCATCAAAGTTGGACAAAGAGAATAGAGGGTCAGATTCGTATAAAAATTGGCATATTTCAAGTGATTGGAGAGGATCCAAACTCCATGCGATGGATCCCTTTCCTTTACACAACTAGTAGAGTTGTCACACTTCTCTGAACAACAAAAATCTGCATTAAAGATATTAAAAATGCATGCATAAGATGCTTTTGTAACCAAATTTAGAAAATATACTTTCACATAGTGACGCGGAATGGAAGTGGGATGGTTGCTCTGATACAAAAATCATTTCAGCCTGGACCAATCAAATTCACCAGGCACGTCCGATTCCTATTCATCTAATTTCTATTCTATATTAGGATCGAATATTTGTTTGACAGAAGGCGTAAAGCCGAGATGGAAGAAGTGGAACAAAAGGAGAAGAAATGGCAGTAAGATCATTCATTTTTTCTTCTGTGTCCAGGCACAGGGGAAGGGGATGCAAGCAGGCTATGAAATACAACATGGTCCGGCCAGTACAGCGCAGGCGCTGCAGATCATCACATCAATTCGTGACTAGGCAGATGGGACTACGCCTTAGCCTTACCTTAGCGCTAAGAAGGGGATCTCGAAATTAACGAAGAATGGAGTCCAGCCAACTTCAGCCATCATCCACAAAAAGTTAGCAGCACCCATCTTCAACTACGTCACATAGGCTAGCACAACCAGGCAAAATGTGAATTTGGTAAATAGGCTCCGTAGGTGCAATATTGCTCTCCACCATAGAGTACCATACTTGTTATGACCCAATAATGGCATAAGTCATAGATTTGACAAATGACCATGCATTCCACAAAGCCTAGTCTCACAATATAGGCAAGACTTGCCTATAATTCTCAAATTTAACAATAAAACTTTTAAAAAAGGGTAATTACAATCAAATTTTAAAGCATCTATAATCTTAAATAAAATAATTTAAACAACAACATCCAATTAATCTCAAAAACATCAAAGTTAAAGACATCCATCCGCAGCATAACTCACCAAATATTGCCTATATTATTTTTGAGTCTAATATTGGAAAGTAGATTATTTAATTGGGATGTCAGTTTTCTCTGGGGACGACCTATTTAAATTGATGCATCATTTTCTTGATCATTTATTGAACCGGGAATCAATAGTTTGCGAATATTTTTATAGTGAGATTATAGATTTGGGAAAAGCCAAAAGCAAACCAGGGTCAAGTCTTCCAAGCCATGGATCTTCCTAGAATCGCACCTCGTTACCATTTCTATCAGCATACTTGATTTTACTCCAAATTATAGTTAGAAGTTTCACAATTTTTTTCCAAACTGGGGATAAGTTCCTTCGATGCTTTCTAAAAAATATAAGGGTGAAAGTAGATCAGATGATATTCTTTCGAAACCATTCTCTTATCCAAATTTATTCGGATATAGATAAAAATTTGAGTATCCGACTAATATCCATATTCATTTTCATATCTATAAAAAAAATAGATATGGATATGGATAGATAATTACACGATTCATATCTAAATATATAATTCTATTTGTAACTTTATTTAATTTTATGTAGTACTTATAATCTTCTAAGAAAAATATATAACCATACTAACATGCTCTTAACTTGATTGACTATTAACTTACTAATATCCTTGATTTTGTGGTCGTAAAGTTTAATTATCTGACTTATATCCATATTTATATCTATACTTTTAGTGTCTGATTTGTATCCCTATCCGTTTAAAAAAAATATGAATATAAATTTTTGAATCTGACTAATATCCATAACTATATTTGTGATCATCAAACAAAATAAATGTTGAATATGCCTTAGGTTTATAAGTTTTAGAAGCTCAAATCCACATAAGTTCTAGAAGGTTGACTTAGAAAACTAGTTCAAGTCCACATTGACTTAGGACACAGTTATATATTAGTCTAAGCTGATTATTGTAGGAGTATTAGTTCAAGTCTAAATTAGTTTACTCTATTACATATATTTATTGTAACCTTATGGAATTGAGTGTCATAGAGATCGGATCTATTGGAGGCTAGAGTTTGTGAGGTAATCTTGTACTATGTAATCTATAAATTTTTTTATAATGAAGCTTTTGCATCATCTATGCTCGTAAACATAGATCAATAAACCGAACCATATAAATATTGTGTTCTTCACTTGTATTTTTCTCCTTTTTCTTGTTATTTCATTATTCTCTCTGCTTGTGGCAACAAGTGGTATTAGAGCCTTGGTCTTTTCAATTGGAGTTTCGCAATAACAGTTACAAAATTTGAAATTGAGAAGTTTAATAGAGCAAATTATGTCTACATTTGGCAGATTAAGATACAAGCCCTTTGGGAGCAATAAAGGCTGTGAAAGATATTGGAAGGCAAGAAAAAATTATTGGATAGTATGTCCGATGGAGACAAGGAGGAGCTATTGGCGAAGGCATACAATACAATTCCATTGTGTTTGGCAGATAAGGTACTCAGAGAAGTTGTTAAAGAGAAGACAGTGGTTGGACTATAATTAAAATTGAAGAGTAAATGCATGACCAAGTCACTTACAAACAGACTATACTTGAAGCATTGGCTCTACTACCTGTGCATGAAAGAAGGTATGCCTGTGAAAGATGATATAGATGAATTTAATAAAGCTATTTTGGACTTAAGAAATATTTGTGTTCCAATTGATGATGAAGATTAGGCACTTATTCTATTATGCTTACTACCACCCTCTTATGAGAACTTCATTGATACCATGCTACATAGTAGAAAATCTATTTTAGTTAGTAATGCAAAAGATACCTTGCAATGTAAAGAGTTGGAAAAAAAAAAGATGTCTGGGAGTTATGAGGAGAATCAAGGAGACAACTTGATTATTAGAGGTAGGAGCAAGAAAAGGGGTTCTAGCAATAAAGGTAAGTCTAGATGAAAATCAAAATATAGAGACACATTAGAAGATTTTGTCTAGAGAGAAAAAGAAAGGATGAAAGGATATAGCCTATCTTTGAAACTAATACTAGTGTAGCACGGAAAAATTTTGACGATGCTGGTAGTGAGATTTTCTACCTATTAGTAGTTCTAGGAGAGAGTGGATTGTAGATTCTGCTTGTTCGTTTTACATGACTCCCAATAGAAATTGATTTTCTACCTATCAGGCAAGGGAAGGCAAGGTTCTATTGGAAAACAATAAATCCAATACATTTGTTGGTGTTAGAACAATTCAAATTGAGATGTATGATGGTACTATGATGATCTTAGAAGCTTGGCATGTTCTGTAATTAAAAAAGAACTTGATTTTCTTACGTACTCTAGATTCTCAAGGGTATAAGTATATTGGTGAGAATAATTTGCTGAGAGTCTCTAAGCGAGCCTTGTAGTGATAAAAGAAAAGTTAGTTAATGGCTTGTATCACTTACTGGATGAAATAATAATAGGTACTACAATGGTTTCTTCATCATAAGGGTTGCTATATATAGATGCTACTCAGTTATAGCATGTGTTTAGGGCATATGAGTGAGAGAGGGCCTGCTTCATGGTGTGAAAATAAAAAAATTGGACTTTTATAAACATTATGTATTTGACAAGCAGTATAGAGCAAAGTCCAATACTGGTATTCACAATACTAGGGATACGCTGGATTACATCCATTCATATCTCTGAGGTCCCTCTCTAGTTGCATCAATGAGTAAACATGGTTATTTTCTAACATTCATTAATGATTATTGTAAAAAGATCTAAGTATATTCTCTAAAATACAAGAATGAAGTGTTTGTCAAATTCAAATAGTAGAAAACTTTGATTGAGAAGCAGACTGAAGAGAAGATTAAAACACTAAGAACTGATAATGGGGTGAAGTACTATTCGGGTAAATTTGATGAGTATTGCAAGAATGAAGGTATAGTAAGATACCGCACTATATGAGAAACACCATAATAGAATAGAGTTGAGGAATAGATGAATTGGACACTCATGGAAAGAGCTTGTTATATAGTCTTAAATGTCAAACTCAACAAAACCTTCTTAGCCGAAGCAATTAATACAATATAGTACCTGGTAAATTGGTCTCCATTAACTATAATTGAGTGCAAGATTCCATATGATGCTAGTCTAATCACTTTGTTAATTATTCTAATTTGAGAGTATTTGGTTGCCTTGCATAAGTTTATGTGAATGATAGGAAACTTAAACCAAGGGCGAAAAGATGCATATGTTATGCAAATGAGTGAAGGGATATAGATTGCGGTATGCAAATGATTCTAAATTACAAGAAATTATTATAAAGTTGTTAATTTTGATGAGTTTGCTATATTAAACCAGAAGAAGTAATCTGTTGACAGTGCAATTATAGATCGCACTGTCAGTAAATGGGTGGAGCTTAATGTTGAAGCTCCAAGGAGAGTGTCACAAAATTCTCCAATTTAGCCCAATGGGCCATATATGCAGGATCCTATATAGGATAATGCATCACAACAACAACAACTATATAGTAATTTAATTGGTAGGGCAGAATGTAGATTAGATCACCTTAACGATGTGCCGATATTATTGCTTATGCTCTTATAGTGGCCAAGAGTGTTGAGGATGAGGAACCTTCCTCGTAGCAGGATGCAATTAACAGCAAGAAGAGATTGAGCCACTTCTCGCTGATAAGTTCAAGCATTGCTTGGACTTGATTGATGTTTGTAGAGGTTGATGTCCTTAGGAGCAAGTGTGGAAGAGACGGTGAGAAAGATTTCGATATATTTGACTTGGTTAACTTCAAGCCAAGGTGGAGATTTATTGAGTATGTTTTAATTTTTCAAGTTCTAGAAGGTTGAGTCCACATCACTTCTAGAAGGTTGACTTAGGACAACAGTTTAAACCTACATCAACTTAGGACACCATTTATATATTGGTCTAAGCTGATTATTGTAGGAATACCAGTTCAAGTTTAAATCAGCTTACTTTATTATATATATCTCTTGTAAACCCATGGGCAGAGAGCAATTAAGTATTCTAAAAATCGGATATATTGAAGGCTAGAGTTTGTGAGGTAACTTTGTACTCTATAATCTCAACCTTTTTATTTAATTTTAAAGTGAAGTTTTTGTATCATCTCTACTGGTGAATATAGGTCAATAGACCAAACCATGCAAACATTATGTACTCTTGTTCCCTTTTTTTTCTTTTGTCTTTCTTCTTCTTGTTTTGGTTATTCTTCCTACCTATCGTAATAATAAATATGAATATGGATATTCTGGTATCATGTTAGTATCCGAACCGATTTTATCCCTATGGCAAAAGGCTTGAGTTTTATCCTTCTATGATAGATAAGTCCTTGTTAAATGATTTTTCCAAGCACAATTTTCTTGATGCAGGAACCTCCAAGCCCATTTTGCCAGCAAAGCAAGGTTCACAGACTGTAAATTCATGGCAAGAACCTCCTTACACTTTAGAATGATAGATTAAGCTCCAATTGGCAAGGCAATCAAGGTGGAGGCAGTTTTGTTATCCTTTCAGAGAAGAAAGCCCGCCGAATGCTATCATTCCTCTTTAGGACTCATTTAGGCATTTTATGATTGAAAGTTAATAGGTAAGTAGGGTTGATAACATTGAATTATGACTAGTCTCCCTCTAAAATAAAGCAAGTTACCTTTCCAATCAGTAATCTCTTTTCAAATTTATCAATCAGAGATTGCCAATATTCTTTTCAAGGAAGATAACCATGTCATCAGAGTGTTGAGTAATTACAGTGCCACTATTTTCTCCTAAACTTCAGATAACAGATCATGCAAATTCTTTAGTAACTCAAAATCTTGCTCAAGACATCACTTATCTGGTGTAAAGCATGCTAATGTGTTGGTGCCAGATCACAGCCACAGCATGCAAGAAGAGATTTCAAGCCTCTGTTTGTAGGCATAGGCTTTTCCATATTTTATTTAGAATATTTAGCAATGTTCATGCAAAACAGGCTTTTAGTTTATACAACCAGTCGACTTAACTCTTGAAGTAATGACTAATTATCCGTGCCCATCATTGGCACAGTTCCATTTAGCAGATCACTAATCAGCCTCTCCATGTTGTTATTAGATGATCCCCCTCTTAGAGTAGCCTCCTCAGCCTTCACCTTCCACTCCTTGGCCTTCAGTCTCATGTCCTTCCCCTTTTCCCCTTCCATCACTTCCCTCACCAACCCTTCAACCTCCTCCCTCCTCACATTTTCATCAATCTCCATTCCAATCCCCCACTTCATGCAAACATATCGGCAGTTCGTTGGTTGCTCGGCGAAGAAAGGCCAACATATCATTGGCACCCCCTCACAAATGCTCTCTAGAGTAGAGTTCCAACCACTGTGAGTTAGAAACAATCCAACAGAAGGGTGTGAGAGCACCTGCTCTTGTGAGCACCAACCTGCCAGCATCCTCCTCCCTCTGGTCTCTATCAAGAAGTCTTCAGGAACCATTGCCTTCTCCCCTGATACAAGATCAGGTCTTATGATCCACAAGAAGGGGTGCTTGCTGTTGGCCAGTCCCCATGCGAATTCTTCGAGCTGCTTCGCAGTCATGACTGTGATGCTTCCAAAGTTTACGTAGACAACCGAGGTGGACTCATGGCCATTCAACCACTCGAGACATCTGGCGTCTTCTTCCCAAAGATTGCCACCAATTGACTTTGATGGACATCCTGCTATTTCATTGACAAATTTCAGTAGAGGACCGAGGGTGTATAGGCGAGGAAACATGCGCTTCATGGCGTCGATAACTTCATACTCTAACTCATCGAATGTGTTCAGAATCACTCCCCAGGCCTTGAGAGCATTCTGCGCCTCGCCACCATCAAAGTTGAGCATGGTGTCATTGCGGTCGGTGGTCCTGATGAAGCTCGGGATGTCCTTGAGGCGGATTCCCGTCATACCCGGTATCCAGTCTATTGGAGTGTCCAGATATCCATTGGTCAGGTAGCTCTCATCTATGCAGCCAAACAAGGAAGATATCAGTCATCCTGTTCGTTATTGGAGTCGCAGTCATACAGATAAAGAAGCTGTGGAATGTCTACAGATGGAGAAACTTCGCTGCAAATTCTTCAAAAACTGCGGTTGAGACATGAAAATTTTCAAAGAATTTGTATAATCTTTGAATTGTGCAATCCATGTGTAGACAAGAAACTTCAGAGAGTTCCTTCACATGTGCAACTTTTTCAAAGTAACCTAACGGAAGTCCCAAGAATCAGTATGTGATTCCCCATATCTACTTCAATAGTTTTTAATGTTTCAGGTTGAATTTTGCAAACTATTTTTCTAAGGGTGACTTTGAATGGATTTACTTCAATTGTGTAGAGAATCTACTGAAGTAGGTAACTCATAGGTATCACAGTAATTAAGAATCTTGCATGAATGTTACAAGAGAGCACTAACTTTATAAGTTTGATGTTTGCATGTTTTTGAAGAATTAGACATCCCTGAAACAGAGGAATTCAGCACTAGCTGAAAATTTCTGAAGTTCGCCTAGTTATCATCTTTCAATAGAGCAAGAGGAACATTACTCAAGGAGAGTATCTGATCCCCTCCCTCCCATCCCAACTCTTTTCTAGTATATCCTTCAATTAATCGCCTCTCTATGTAAAGGCTCAACAGGTTCTTAACTTCCAAACCTTGCAGCTGTTGAGCCTTCTAAGTTCAAAAAAAAAAAAAAAAAAAGTCCGTCCATCAACTCACTTTCCCTTTCCAAAATTTTATAGATCAGGAAAAAGTTGGTAGCCAACTTACCTTCAAGTGGCGTGTAGCCTCTTCTAACGAGCTCAGAGAAGTGAAGGTAGCCCATGAACCCACAAGCACTCGTTGTCCAAAACACAAGTGCCAGGATGCCCATCTTCTCTGCCACTCTCTGCGCAAAGCTCATGACTCCATCGGCTATTACACAGCTAACCGGGGGCACTCCTGGCGAGCTATTAAGCCTTACGAGAAGATCTCTGAATGGAACCAGAGAATTCTTTGTTGTTGAGATGCATAGCTCTGCGATGTCTTGTGTGACATCGTCATCGGACTGCGGCAGGCCATCGGGTATCGCTTCAAAACGGAAGTCTTCGAGGCCATCGAGAGAATCGGGGCCTCGAGACCTTAGCAATCTCTTGTGGTTGTACTCAGAGTTCACATAGGTGATGTAGAAGCCTTTGGAGTGGAGGACCTTAGCCAGTTGAAGCATGGGAGTTACGTGGCCTTGGGCTGGTTGTGGTATGAGGACCGCATGAGGTCTCAGAGGAGAACCCATCTGAGTAGAAAGAGGTGGTGCTCTTCTCTTACAGATGGCCTCGGGCTATTGATCTCGAAGATAATTTGTGTGTCTGGGCTTCTAGCGGTGGAAATTAGGAATCAGTAGCCTCAAGTTCTCATGAAACAAGATAGGCGCTGTTTTTAGTCTTTTGTTGACCTGTAGGTGATCGCGTTTGTTCGATCTCGATGGGATCACAGGGTTAAAATATTGTACTTAGATAAAATATTGTCTTTGGTCTTTGATGGTTACGCAATGGCTGTCTCATCCGAAGACTACAGTGGAGCACTACCGAGATCATCTTAGCCTTTAGCAGGGCCAGCTAAGCAGGTCTCATTTAAGTACTCAAGGATGCATGTAGACCATTCGTCTTGCCTTTGGGCACCCGAAATGGTTAATATATATATATATATATATATATATATATATATATATATATATATATATAATGGCACAAATGGCAAAGCTGAGTCAAGTGCATGCACAGGACATGACTTTGGGCACCCGAAAGCCAACAAACGTGGTTATCAGATAGATCCAGCAGCGTCCGAGAGGTGCAGGTAACGGCTCCTTTACTTCATAATATTTGGATCATAATAAAAAAAATAAAGTGACTTTTCAAACTAAATATATTTTTTTAAAGCTAATGACGCTGTAGATTAGATGGTCGTCTATATGACCAGCCATATAGATAGTACCGTATAGGCTGAAGATGAAGAACTGTCTTAGACATTTCGAAATATTTTATTTTCTGATTTTATTAGATGTATTCATACTCGTCAGATATTAATTACCGTTCTAATATAAAAAATAAAAAAATAAAAAAAATAAAAATAAAACAAAATAAAAGGAGGAGGAGAAAAAAGAAAAAGAAAAACCCAACAAACTTAGTAGGATTGCCTGTATTTATACTTTCTATGCAGAACTAAAATAAATAGAGGGACGTTAAAGAGCCATGCCGTGGCAACCCGTGCCCGGCTACCTCGCCTTTTGACTGGTGGAGGCCAACTAGGTCTTGGTTATTTAATTTAAATTACTGAACTATCCTATCAAAGGCTATTTTGCAAGCCATCTTGCCTGCACACGTGTAGGTTAGAGCCCTAATTCACCATTAACGAGCTTTGTTAAGGGCTCGTTTGGTTCGTGGGAAAAAAAAGAGGGAAAGTATGGTGGACGGAAAAGTAATGAGATGCTTCTTATTTGGTTAAAGTTTTCAAAAAAAAAAGATGGAAAAGTTGTATTCCCATGGAAATATAATTCCCACATTTCATGTGAAAGTTACTTTCCCATGAGGCGGAAATCACTCTATTTTTATTTTTTCCCAAAAAGGCCCTTCAGCATTAAAAAAGCATTAAAGAGGCATTAAAGATCTAATTTTTATTAAGGACATAATAGGAATTATACATAACTTTCCCAGAAAAGTGGATGGCCAACCAAACATAAGCACTTTGAAAATTTGTCACTTTTCCATGATCAACCAAACATGCTAAAAGTACTTTCCTATGCATCCTCTTCGTAGGAATTTGTTTTCCAGAAATTATATTCCTAGGAGAGAAAATGCTTCCCATGAACTAAACGAGCCCTAAGTGTAGACGCTTGGTCATCTGAGAGGCTACTGGATGTCAGGATGGATCGATGTCTCGATTTATCTCAATCAAGACACAAGGATTTAAAAGGAAAAATCAAGATTCCTGATATCATAGCTGATATTATTATGACCCAGATATTGGCCTAAGATAAAAGGCTTGGGTATTGTTTAACCCCTACGTACACCACCTGACCACCCTTTGCTTTCAGGGTTAAGAAAACGGTGCACGTCAGTTTTTAACAGAAAAAAAGTGTGTGTGTATATATATATATCACTCGGATGTCTCCAAAGAGGAATTTATTTATTTGAAATGTTCACAAAATTAGAAGGAAGTATATGTTGGAGTTTGTAACTTATAAAAATATTTAAATTTCAAAAAATAAAGACTGATCTTATCCCGTATGTGTTAAAAATTTTAAAGACTTTAAAACTTTTTTGTTTTGAGCCCTATATCGGATATATGGAAACAAGTTTTCTTGCTTAATAGAATTTCTTTTTTAGGAAGCCCAAATCGAGCTTCATGGAATTAGACTGATGACTACACCTGTTGCTGGAAATTGGACCCGGGGGCAATCTTCGGTCGAGGGAGAGGGAGCTGCGGGTCACCACGGCGGGGCGGCGACCAGTCGGCGGGCGGCGTCCTTCGTCTGGGGTGGCCGGAGAGAGGGAGCTGGGGATCCTACAATCCGGTAGTTTTTCGAGTGAACTACCCAACTCGTTGTTTTACCCCGGGCTAACAACGAACCCTACAATCCCCCAATTTTAACTTAGGCTTGGGACACCTATCCTTTGTTCCAAGTCCCTTGACTGGAACAAGCTCAATATTCAAACGTTTTACAAAGATTTAAAAGCTCTTATGAAAGCAAATATAGCAATGAGAAACAATAAAATCGGAAGAACCCTTTTTGCCGTTGGAAGCGTGGATGATGGTGGTTCTTCCGATGTGGATCACGTTGGCTTGAATGCGAGCTTTGATTGCCAAGTGGGAGTGAGTAGATGAGCACGAAATCAGATGGAAAAGCTTGAATGCACTTGATTTCTCCTCTTTAAAGCACCAACTCCCTTGAACCTCTTCTTCTTTCTTCTCTCTTGAATGATCTTATGTTTGGCTTGTAAGAGTTGTTTTAAAGGCACTTAAAAGCTCCCTTTTATAGCCCTACAAGCAATAGATCCGTTAGACACAAAAATATAGCCGTTTGAAATTCAAACAAACCTGAAAAAGTGTATCAGTCGCGTCTCAGGCGCTCCGGAGACGTCTCCGCTTGAACGCGAGACGTCTCGGCTATATAAGAAATCTTTTGACGATGTTGGAGTCGACTCGGTACTTTACGGGGACGTCTCGGGATGTTTGCGCTTTTTGCATGGGGACGACTCCGCGACGTCGGGGACGACTCCGCAGTTTTATCACCGAAAAACAAGTCCTCTGGAATCTCCTGAGAGAGTCGACTCCGCGCTTTCTGGGGACGTCTCAGAAAGTTTGCTTTTTATGCGTGGGGACGACTCCGCGTCCTTCGGAGACGACTCGCGCGCATCTCTTGAAATCAGCCTTTCTGCCGCCACTGAGAGAGTCGACTCCGCTATTGAGAGAGTCGACTCCGACCCTGCGAGACGCCTCGCCAGGTGCCGGGGACGTCTCCAAACATGCCAATTCTTCCTATTTGTGCCGGAGACGTCTCTGGGATAAACCGGAGACGTCTCGGCTGTCCCTGATCTGTTTTCTTCATCTCAAAAATTCTTCAATAAATTCTTGAAAAATAAGGGAACTTGCCTAGACATTTCTTAACAATATTTTTAGATAAACACCTGAAATCCTCAAATAAATTGTTAATACATAGGGAATTATACTCTAGTGTTTTGTGTTCATCAAAATCCATTAGGGGGTCAATAGGGCAGATAGTGTAAGGAGGAGATGAACAGTACTTGTAAGGCGCGGAATTTTTTCAACCCCCTCCTGAGAAGCTAAGGCTCCCTTTTATAGGTGGGGGTCGGTTTACCTGTGATGTAACAGGGCGAGGCCATAGTACGGCTCGGCATGTGGCTCAGGTCGGCGCACGGTCAGGCGAATCATTGTGCTGATGTCGGCGGCGAGGGCGTCGTACGACCCGAACCAGTACGCTACCAGGCGAATCATTGCATTGGTGTCGGAGGTATGGCCGAGATCAAAGACTTATCATGGTTGACGAGACTCTGCTGGGCTAACTTGCCGTGGAGAGCCGAGGATCCGTAGATGTCAGGAGCCATGCGCATTAATTGTGGAGTAAGCCGGAGATCCGCATTAATGGTGGAGTAAGCCGGAGATCCGCATTAATGGTGGAGTAAGCCGGAGATCCACATTAATTGTAGAGTGAACCGGAGGGTTACAGCGGCCATGCGCAATAAATGCTGAAGCAGTGGCAGGGCATGGTCCTCAGTTGGACCTCGGAGGAGTACGGCCGTAGTAGGTGGCTGACAAGGGTAGACCTTGAGCGTCAGGATTTTCCTAGGTCGGAAGTCTCGAGGTCGGATGTCTTGAGGTCGGGCGTTCCGAGGTCGGACGCCGACTTCAGCTGTTCAGGGTCGGCGATTGTGCGGCTTCTTGGGGGCATTTGTGTCACTTGGGGGGAAAAATCTTATTCCCCCAACACTACCCCCCGACTTCCGAGTTCGAGCGGCTTGCGGGCTCGGACGTGGGAAGTAAAGTCTATCATTAAAGTTGGGGGGCGAATCTCATCTGCGCCCTCGTGTTTCTCGGAGTGTTTATGGCGAGACCCGCGCCCTTGGGCGTTTCGAGGTTGCTTTATTCAGCGAACTTATGGTGGAGCTCGTGTCTTTACGTTTCTCGGAGCGGGTGTAGCGGGGGTGGCGTCTCTTGGATCGCCAAGATCGCTTCGTGCGGCGGACTCATGATGAGGGTCCTTGGGCTCGACGAGGCGACGCCTCGATCCCGTAATCGGAATCCTCCGCTCATCAATGAGCGTGCCGTTACGAGGTTCAAAACGGACACGCGGCATGACCTAGGATCGGACGCTTCCGATCTCGTATTACTGGATCATGGATCCGGCGAGGTGAAGGCTACATCGGGGCTCCATGTGCCCCAGGGCCTTATTAAATGAGGGGAGCGGAGGTGCCGTCCGTTCGTTGTTCAAGGCGATTCGATTCTGCGGACCCATAATGAGGCCCCGAGATCCGATGGGACAGGGCTTCGATTTCGTACCCGATTTATTGATCCGGAGTGAATACGGTGCCTCGGTCTCCGAGGTCAACACGTGGCGCAATCCGATCGGGGGATGGGAACCGACCCTGCCGATCTGGACCGTCGAGGGGGTCTATATAAACCCCTTGAGGTTGCCCTAAAGGTTTTATTTGGCTGCCTCTTATTTTTGTTGTCTTTCTCCCTTGCTTCCTTCTTCAACCGAACCTCGCCGTCGGTGCCCGGAGCGATTTCCGGCAATGTCTAGTAGGTTCCTACCCTGCAACTGCTAGGGTTCTCCTTCCTTTTCCTTCCCCAGTTTTCATTCTCTGTTTTCGATTTCACTTCGCTCTTGTAAAATGGGTCTTGGTCCGGAGGAGGTAGGGTCCAGCCTGTCAGAGGAGGAGCTGGAGTTGATCCGCTCCCGCTTCTTCTTCCGGCCCGGGTTTCGCCTTGAAACCGCGGGGCCGGAGGACAGGGTGACACAGCCGCCCCCAGGTCGGATCGCGGTCTACCGCGAGACACTCTGGGCTGGTCTGCGGTTTCCCATTCACGAGTTCGTGAACAACCTGCTGGCCGAGTACCAGCTCGTCCCGGCGCAGTTGGCTCCGAACTCGTGGAGGACGATAATCGGGTTCTTGTCCCTGTACCTCGGGCACGGGATCCCGATCTCAGTGGGTCTTTTCCGCCGGTGTTTTCTGTTGAAGAAGAACCCGGCGGATGCAGGGTGGCTATACTTTGCCTTTCGGGGCGGTATGTCACTCTTCCAAGGCGCCCCTTCCTCGATTCATGAGTGGAAGGGGAAGTTTTTCTTCCTGGCGTCCGAGGCGCCTTGGGGGTTCGACCCGAGGTGGGGACACCCTCGGTTGAAGGCCCTCAACAGGCTCTCCGAACCGTCGGGGAGGGAGCTGAGGACCCTAGACTCTCTGCGAGCCCTCGGGAGGGGCAACGACCTGACCGAGCTCCTGCGGGAGGGCGCCCTGGCGAGCGTGGGTCTGAGCTCGGCGCCCCCCGAGGGTAAGGGTAGTTATATTACTTTCTTTCCTTGTCCTTTGTTTTCACTGCTACTGGTCTGACACTTAGTGAAATTTTTTGTTCAGACATTCCCCTCATGCCGACCAGCAACACATCGCTTTTTTCCCGCCTGAGGAGGCGAGAGGCCGAGGCCGGCGGAACTATGCCTCAGCCTTGGAAAAGGGCGAGATCAGACGGCGCCTCGACGTCGGCCGGGACGAGTGGCCCCGAGGCGGGGGCCTCCACAGCCGACCCGAGGCGGGCACGGGTCGTCAGCCACGTGGGCCCATCAGCCCCTCCTTGCCCTGCCCCCATTGCCCAGCGGGGGGAGCCGTCCACGATCCGGCAGCAGCGCCCGGGACCTGAGCCGACTCGAGGCCCCGAAGCGAGCGGCTCCGGGACCTCGGGCTCGGGCATGCCGAGCCCTTCCCGAGCTTCCCGGGAGGAGTCAGTCGAGCCGGACTCCCCTATTCCCGAGGGGAGCTCGGCCATTCATAACGCCGAGGTCGCACGCTCCGTGCTTCGGCGTGCGATGCTTCCAGCGGACCGGGCCGAGTTCCGGAACATTCCGCTGGAGGTGGTCGTTGACAGTGCTTTCTGCAACACCGCCCGGGTAAGTCCTTTTTTCGACTTCCTTAAAGTTGTTAGTGAATCCGTATGTTTTTCACTCATGATCATTTTGTCTTTTTCTTTACAGCATGTTCACGAGCTCGACACCCTGGTGTTCATCGCCCAGGGATGCCAGGAAGAGACCCGGCGGGTCTGCCGGGAGTTGGAACCGGCCAAGAAAAGGATCGCCGAGCTGGAGGCGGCGTTGGCCGAGGCCGAGGCTCGGAGGGCGGCCACCGAGGCCGAGCGCCTCGCTATGGCGGAGGGCTCAAGGAGGAGAAGGCCGCTCACGCCCTAACCAGGTCGGCCTTGCGCGCCTCGGAGGCGCGCCTGGGGGAGGTCCAATCCGAGGTCGCGGGCCTCAAGTATGAGGACGGGATTTCCCGCCTCCGAATCGAGCAGCTCGAGGCCCGAGAGAGGAGGGCACTCGAGCGAGCTGATCATGCCGTGGAGCTCTTCAAGGGGTCACAGGAGTTCCGCGACATGTTAGAGGAGGAGACGGTCGACGGGTTTCTCCGGGGTTTCGAGAACTTCCGGCTGCAGGTGACCCGGTACTGCCCCCAGTACGACTTTTCGACGGTCCGCCCGAGGATGGACGCGGGCTACGGGTCCGACATGGAAGACCTTCCTGCCATTTTGACATCCGAGGCAGGATTGTACGAACAAGACCCCGCCGAGCCTTCGACGAGGGCGGCCGAGACGGAGGGTGTCCCGGAGGCGGCACCGGCGGCTGAGACGGTCGACGTCCCAGAGGCGGCACCCGAGGCCCCTGCCCCCGACCCCGAGCCTGTGCCGGCTGAAGATCCCGAGGTCATCACAGTGCCAGACAATCCCCCGGATGTAGCTGCCGCCGCTTAAGGCTTGGCGTATTTTTTCTTTTTCACTGTATCCGAGGTCGGCTCTTGAATGGCCGACATCCAATTTTGTAATTGGCCTTCCGGCCCTTTGTCAATGAAAAATACTTTTGTCATTTTGTGCTCGTCTTTCCCTTTCTTGTCGTGAATGAGGCTAGGGTCTTAGCTAACCGCCTTGACGACCTCTAACTCTGTATTTTAGTTCTCGGGCCACTTAACGAAGTTGCCCTTTTCCTGAGTTATACCTTAGCCTTCTCGGATCTTAGTCATTCCGAGCAAAGGGAGCTCCGAGCTTAGGTTTCCAGAAAATTTTCTAAGTCCTATAACTCGGATCTTAGAATCGCGAAAGTCGTCACGTTCGGCCTTTAGGAAAATCCAAGGCATTGAGGTCGGGCCTTAGCCCTTCGAGTAGGACCGGGCTAGGTCTGTTCGTGCCGCTATTCGGGGGAGTCTAGTCGGGTTTCCGAACTTGACTTCCGGGTCCTTTGTAGGGAGCGCGGGCTAATAGTCGAATTATCGCCGATGGTTTTCATAGTTATCGCTCTCGGACTCTGCCGAGATTTCAGTGAGTAAGGCTGGAATCTCTGAAGATCGCCTTAGTATCTGTGTTCGGCTGGTGCACTTGCGGCCGGGACCGCTTTCTCAGCTAGACATCGGAGTCTATGTATGGGGGCCGAGTTGGGCCCTAACTTACGGAGACTTTGTTCAAGTTGAGACTTGACTTTGGGGCGAACGGAGCATGCATAATGTAGTTAGGAGATCGGTCTTAAGCCGACCCATTGGAGTAGCCCGACTTTGGGGCGATATAGGACTCCAACGTTAGATGATTAGCGGTATGTAGATAAAATTTAACAAGGAGGGCATCGAGTTGGATGTACCTCTTGCATTCTCGGAGTTGTGTTTCACATGGCGGGGTAGGTTGCTTCCCTTCCTCGTCGTCCTCCGGAGTCATTTTGACTTGTAAGGGGGCTCGGGCTTCTCACGGACCCGACGACACCCACCGAAGTTGAGAGGATCTGGGGAGGCTTTATCGATCTACAGTTCTTTTCGAGGCCGAGGGAGCTTGAGACCCTCTGGTCGGACCCCGGGGCGCCTCAACCTTAGTCGAGGAGTCTTGTGTCAGGTCGGCGGGCCTGTGGGCGCTCTACCGAAGTAGGGTGCGCGCTAGTTCAATGGCAGAGCTCTGCTTCAGAAAGTATTGTCCGCTTCGGGGATCGAGGATCGTCGACCGCTCCCGGGGGTCCACTTTGTGGCGCCCCGGGTGGAACCACCCTTTCCACCCCTCACGGCTTCTTCCCGAGGTCGAGGGAGTCTGGTTCTCTACGGTCGACCCTCGGGGCATCCCGACCTTAGTCGAGGGAAAGTATTGTCCGCTTCGGGGATCGGGGATCGTCGACCGCTCCCGGGGGTCCACTTTGTGGCGCCCCGGGTGGAACCACCCTTTCCACCCCTCACGGCTTCTTCCCGAGGTCGAGGGAGTCTGGTTCTCTACGGTCGACCCTCGGGGCATCCCGACCTTAGTCGAGGGAAAGTATTGTCCGCTTCGGGGATCGGAGATCGTCGACCGCTCCCGGGGGTCCACTTTGTGGCGCCCCGGGTGGAACCACCCTTTCCACCCCTCACGGCTTCTTCCTGAGGTCGAGGGAGTCTGGTTCTCTACGGTCGACCCTCGGGGCATCCCGACCTTAGTCGAGGGAAAGCATTGTCCGCTTCGGGGATCGGGGATCGTCGACCGCTCCCGGGGGTCCACTTTGTGGCGCCCCGGGTGGAACCACCCTTTCCACCCCTCACGGCTTCTTCCCGAGGTCGAGGGAGTCTGGTTCTCTACGGTCGACCCTCGGGGCATCCCGACCTTAGTCGAGGGAAAGTATTGTCCGCTTCGGGGATCGGAGATCGTCGACCGCTCCCGGGGGTCCACTTTGTGACGCCCCGGGTGGAACCACCCTTTCCACCCCTCACGGCTTCTTCCCGAGGTCGAGGGAGTCTGGTTCTCTACGGTCGACCCTCGGGGCATCCCGACCTTAGTCGAGGGAAAGTATTGTCCGCTTCGGGGATCGGGGATCGTCGACCGCTCCCGGGGGTCCACTTTGTGGCGCCCCGGGTGGAACCACCCTTTCCACCCCTCACGGCTTCTTCCCGAGGTCGAGGGAGTCTGGTTCTCTACGGTCGACCCTCGGGGCATCCCGACCTTAGTCGAGGAAAAGTATTGTCTGCTTCGGGGATCGGGGATCGTCGACCGCTCCCGGGGGTCCACTTTGTGGCGCCCCGGGTGGAACCACCCTTTCCACCCCTCATGGCTTCTTCCCGAGGTCGAGGGAGTCTGGTTCTCTACAGTCGACCCTCGGGGCATCCCGACCTTAGTCGAGGGATCCTTGCGTCAAGCCGATGTTTCATCGTCCTGCGATACTTCTCGAGGTCGAGGGAGTTTGGAACTCTACGGTCGAGTCTCGAGGCATCCCGATTTTGGCCGGGAAATCTGGGAATCACAGACGGCCCAACATTAGAAGAGAATTACAGTCGTCAAGATAAGAGAATTATTTGCAGAAAAGAAACTGAGCCCATTGTCCTGATTGTCTTGAACCCCTAGGGGTTTTACTGGTAGTACATTCGTAGATTCTCAGAGTTCCAGCTTCGCGGGATCAGGGTCCCCTCTAGGGACTTTAATTTATACGCCCCTGGTCGTTGCACCCGGGCGATTTGATACGGCCCTTCCCAATTTGGGGCGAGCTTTCCTTGCTCGGTTGGTTGAGAAGCCTCGGCTCTCCTGAGGACGAGGTCTCCTACTTTGAAGAGCTTGGGCTTGACTCTGGAGTTGTAGTATTGGGCCGTTCGCTGTTGGTATCTTGCCATGCGGACCCGGGCGACCTCTCGTGTCTCTTCGACGAGGTCCAAGTTGCTCCTGAGCTGGGAGGAATTGGTGTCGGGGTCATAATGCTCCACCCTTGGAGAAGGCAGGCCGATCTCCAACGGGATGACGGCCTCAGTGCCGTATGCTAGGTTGAAGGGGGTCTCTCCTGTGGGCAGTCGGAACGTGGTCCGGTACGCCCAAAGGACATTGTACAAGTCCTCGACCCACTGTCCTTTGGACCGATCAAGCCTAGCCTTGAGTCCCTGCAAAATAGTGCGATTGGTTACCTCAGTTTCCCCGTTTGTCTGGGGGTGAGCGACCGAGGTGAAACGGTGATCAATGCCGAGCTCAGAGCAAAATTCCCTGAAATGAACATTATCAAATTGTCGACCATTGTCGGATATAAGAATACGGGGTAGTCCGAATCTGCAGATTATGGACTTCCACACGAAGTCCCGCATCTTTTGCTCGGTGATCCGGGCGACGGGTTCGGCCTCGACCCATTTGGTGAAGTAGTCGATGGAGACGACCAGGAACTTCCTTTGTCCGGAGGCTTGGGGAAAGGGCCCCAGGATGTCGATCCCCCATTGGGCAAACGGCCGGGGGGTGATGATAGAAGTCAGCAGGGCCGAAGGTCGGCGCTGGATATTGGCGTTTCGCTGGCACCGATCGCATTTTCGGACGAAATCCGTCGCATCCTTCTGGAGTGTGGGCCAGTAATATCCTTGCCGCAGGATCTTGTGGGCCAGTGCCCGACTCTCCATGTGATTTCCGCAGATCCCTTCATGGACCTCTCGGAGGGCATAGTCCGCCTCGGAGGGGCGGAGGCATCTGAGAATGGGAGAAGTGAATGATCGACGATAAAGTCTATTCTCGTACAGGACATACCGGGGGGCTTGGTGCTTGATTCGGCGAGCCTCCGTCTCGTCATGAGGTAAGGTCCCGTCTTGGAGATAGCAGACGAGCCCATCGATCCAGCTTGGCTCGGAGTCGATGCACATGGTGGGCTCGGGTTCTTCCGTGCTGGGGATCTGAAGATACTCGAGCGTTGTTCTCTTGGGAAGCTCGCTCATGCGGGAGGTTGCTAATTTGGACAGCTGGTCTGCCCTGAAGTTTTCCGCCCTGGGAATGTACTGAATATTGAAAGAATTCAGGGCAGACATAAGTTCCCGCACCTTTTGGAGATACTTTTGCATGGATGGCTCTTTAGCTTCAAAGTCTCCTTGAATCTGGTTCACTACCAGCTGGGAGTCGCTGAAGGCCGTCAGGTCTTTCACTTTCAGTTCTTTCGCCAGCTTGAGCCCGGCGATGAGGGCCTCATACTCGGCCTCGTTGTTCGAAGCCGGGAACTCGAGGCGCAAGGCTTGCTCGGCCACCACTCCGTCTGGACTGGTGAGGATGAGTCCGGCTCCACTACCCCCCGAGGTTGAAGACCCGTCCGAGTGCAGGACCCATGGTTGCCTCGGGGCTTCCTCCGCGGATACGGGTGGCAACTCGAGGTCGTCCGGCAGGGTACACTCCACGATGAAGTCGGCGAGTATTTGGGCCTTGATAGCCGGCCTGGGCCGATACTCGAGGTCAAATTCTCCGAGCTCAACCGCCCATTTGGCGATCCTCCCCGCACGGTCCGACCTTTGCAATATTTGCTTCATAGGCTGGTCGGTCAATATAGCTATTGTGTGGGCTTGGAAGTAAGGCCTGAGTCTCCGAGCCGAGATGATGAAAGCGAAGATAGTCTTCTCAAGTTTAGAATATCGGGACTCCGCATCCCTGAGAACCCGGCTGGTGTAATAGACAGGCTTTTGGAGCTTGTCCTCTTCCCGGACGAGGACTGAGCTCACTGCGGCCGGGGAGACGGCCAGGTATAGATAAAGAACCTCGCCCTTCTGGGGCTTGGTGAGCAGCGGGGGAGAGGCCAGAAGGCTCCGGAGCTCTTCAAAGGCTCGCTGGCATTGTTCTGACCACCGGAAGTCTTTCGGCCGTTTGAGGCTTTTGAAGAAAGGGAGGCAGCGCTCGGCTGACCGAGAGACGAACCTTCCCAAGGCGGCAACTCGCCCTGCGAGCCGCTGCACCTCCTTGACTGTCTTCGGAGGCGACATCTCTTGCAGTGCCCGAATTTTCTCCAGGTTGGCTTCAATTCCGCGCTGGGTCACTATGAAACCCAGGAACTTGCCCGAGGTGACCCCGAACGCACATTTCGCCGGGTTGAGCTTCATTTTGTATCTTCTGAGCTTGGCGAATGTCTCGTCGAGATCGGCTATGTGGTGTTCTGCCGCTCGGCTTTTCACCAGCATGTCGTCCACGTAGACTTCCATATTTCGGCCGATCTGGTCTTTGAAAATTTGGCTAACCGGTCTCTGATAGGTGGCCCCAGCATTTTTTAGGCCAAAGGGCATCACCTTGTAGCAGTAGGTGCCCTTGTCGGTGATGAAGGCCGTCTTCTCCTCGTCTTCTGGCGCCATTCGGATTTGATTGTACCCTGAAAAGGCGTCCATAAAAGTTAGCAGTTGGTGCCCTGAAGTAGAGTCGACGAGCTGGTCGATGCTTGGAAGGGGAAAGCTGTCTTTCGGGCAGGCCTTGTTCAGGTCGGTGTAGTCCACGCACATACGCCATTTCCCGTTGGCCTTCTTTACGAGGACTACGTTGGCGAGCCAGTCCGGATAGGAGACCTCCCGGATGAAGCCGACTTCGAGGAGTTTGTCCACCTCCTCGGCCGCAGCACGTTGCCGCTCCGGGGCGGAGCCCCTTTTCTTCTGCTTTACAGGCCTGCTGGTTGGCCTCACCTGGAGTCGGTGAACCATGACCTCAGGGTCAATTCCCGGCACGTCCGCAGGCGACCAGGCGAAGACGTCAGCATTGTCCCGCAGGAAGCTGACGAGGCGATCCCTCTCGCGGGCGCCGAGGCCGGAGCCGACCTGCACGGTTAGCTCGGAAAAATTTTCTTTTAGTGGAACTTGAACCAGGAGCTCACCGGGCTCTACTTGCTTCTTCCAGAGGGTGTCCCTCGCATCGAGGGTTTCTATGGGCAGTGAAGGGCCTGTTGGCTAGATTGTCGCCTCGGTCGGTTGCTTTACTCCGTGGGCCGCCGTGTAGCATTGCTTGGCGACCAGCTGGTCTCCTCGGACCTCGCCTACTCCTTGGCCGGTGGGGAACCGCATGAGCAGATGGTGGGTTGAAACTATGGCTCGAAGGGCATTCAGCCCTGGCCGCCCAAGGATGGCGTTGTAGACCGAGGGCAGTCGGACCACCAGGAAGTCCGTCCTCACAGTGCTCTCCCGGGGGGCGAGGCCAACTGTGACAAGGAAGCTGGTCTCACCTTCGACCGGGACCGAATCTCCGGTGAACCCGACCAGTGGGGCGTTGATCCTCCGGAGATGTCCTTCTGTCAACCCCATTTTTTGGTAGGCATGATAATACAAAATGTTGGCTGAGCTTCCATTGTCAACTAGGACACGCTTTACATCGAACTTATTTACAATCATTGAGATGACCACAGCGTCATCGTGAGGGGTCTCGACCCCTTCTAAGTCCTCGTCCGAGAACGAGATGACTTCATCAGTGCGTGGGCGTTTCGGGGGTGCTCCCGGGGCGGCTGCTCCTGCTGAGGCCCTTCCAATCATGTTGATGGTGCCGGCAATGGGCCTGTTGTCATCCGGATTTTCGGTTGGTACGACATCCTCCGCCGGCCTCCTTTCCTCGCGCCGGTTTCTCACGAACCGGTTGAGTACTCCTCGACGGATGAGTGCTTCTATCTCGTCCCGGAGCTGGAAGCAGTCCTCCGTGTCGTGCCCACGGTCTCGGTGGAAGCGACAGTACTTCCTGGGATTACGGGGAAATCTCGTGTCTCGCATAGGCGGCGGGGGTCGGAAGAAGTCTCGACCCTCAATTTTCATCAGGATCTCGGCCCGGGGGGCGTTGACGGGTGTATAGTTCTCGTACTTTCCCGGGTACGTCCGAGGCCGCGGTGGGGACCTCGGTCGAGGAGGGGTCCTCTGCTGAGGTCGCCCCTGCTGACGAGGCGGGCTCCTCAGTCTGGGGAGATTCTTCTCATGGCGAGGGGATCGGCTCCTCTGTTGGCCGCGCTCCTCGCGGCGCTTCTTCTGCTTCTTAGAGGCGGGCTCGATTGCTCCCCGCCTAGAGGCAACTGCCTCCTCGGCCTTGGCATACTTCCGGGCCCGGGCCAACATTTCGGTGAAGTCGGCCGGGAAGCTCTTCTCGATGGAGAAGAGGAATCGGTAGGAGCGAACCCCAGTCTTCAGAGCCGACATGGCTATCGACTGGTCTAGCTCGCGGACCTCCCATGTGGCGGCGGTGAAGCGGTCCAGGTATTCCTTGAGGGACTCCCCCTCTTTCTGTTTGATGTCGAGGAGGGAGTCTGACGTCCGTTGCTGGCGCCGGCTGGCAGCAAAGTTGGTGGCGAACTGCCTGCCGAGTTGCTCAAAAGAGGACACCGTGTTCGGCTTCAGTCCAGAAAACCAAAGCCGAGCGGTCCCTCGGAGGGTTGCTGGGAAGGCCTTGCAAAGTATGGCCTCCGAGGACCCTTGTAGGGCCATGAGGGCCCGATAGCTCTCCAAGTGGTCGAGAGGGTCGGTGGTTCCGCTGTAGGGCTCCACCTGAGGCATTTTGAACCTTGCGGGAACCGGCTCATCCTCGATCCGGCAAGAGAAGGGGGACTTGGTAGTGAACTCAAAGTCTCCCTCCTGCCTCGCCTTCTTACTGTGGAGCGCTGCAATTTGGCGCTCCAAGTGCTCAACCTTTCTGTCGAGCTCCCCCACCCGCGGGATTGTCGCCGCGGTTTGCGCCGGCTCACGGCGGTCTGGGGCTGACTCAGCCTCAGAAGGCTGGAGTCTTCTGTTGAGATCCTCCCCCGGTAGCTCTCTCTGGGGGGAAGTCCGTTCTTCGTTATTGGCTCTGGAGGAGCCATGTAGATTCTGGCCGGAGAGAACCGGGCCGTTAGGAAGAAATTCCGGCGGGACCTGGGCCCACGGGGGAAGCGTTGGTAAAGCTTCCTCGTGTCGCAGGCCCTGAACGGCGGCGGCCAGGGCCTGGACTTGCTGTACTAAGGCGTTGAACTGTTCCGGCTGGACCTGAGGAACTGGGTCAGCCGGAGGTGGAGAATTCTGGACAGAGCGTCCAGGACTTTGCGGGGGATGCCGGGAGACGTTGGAGGCTCCCTTACTTCTCAACTTCATGACTGCTACTCGGGCCCTTCCTCTAGCGCCAACTGTTGCTGGAAATTGGACCCGAGGGCAATCTTCGGTCGAGGGAGAGGGAGCTGCGGGTCACCACGGCGGGGCGGCGACCAGTCGGCGGGCGGCGTCCTTCGTCTGGGGTGGCCGGAGAGAGGGAGCTGGGGATCCTCACGGCGGGGCAGCGATCCATCAGCGGGCGGCGTCCTCCGTCTGGGTGCCTGCAGACAAGCCGATGGCCGGGTTTTCCGGCGCCGGCCCTCCGACGCTCAAGTCAGGGAGGGGGCATGTTGCCCAGTAGATACAACCCAAGAGGGGGGGTGAATTGGGTCTTTTAAAACTTTTAGGCTACTTCTAACACTTTTCAATTAATTATGCTAAGTTGTATAGATGCACAGAGGAATTTAAACTTAGCAACAGTTTGATTCATTGAATGAGACTTGATTAAGTAAATTGAATATGCTTGCAACTAAAGGATGTGCGGATAAGAGTTAAGCAAGCAATTTATCTAAGTAAGTAAGTGAGCAAGTTAGACAATGACAAAAAGCATCACAAACACAACAAACATATAGTGGTTCAGTGCACCCCAGCACCTACATCCACTCCCCAAGACCTCTTGGGAATTTCACTATAATCCTCCAGATTACAGTCCGGTAGTTTTGCGAGTGCACTACCCAACTCGTTGTTTTACACCGGGCTAACAACGAACCCTACAATCCGGTAGTTTTTCGAGTGAACTACCCAACTCGTTGTTTTACCCCGGGCTAACAACGAACCCTACAATCCCCCAATTTTAACTTAGGCTTGGGACACCTATCCTTTGTTCCAAGTCCCTTGACTAGAACAAGCTCAATATTCAAACGTTTTACAAAGATTTAAAAGCTCTTATGAAAGCAAATATAGCAATGAGAAACAATAAAATCGGAAGAACCCTTTTTGCCGTTGGAAGCGTGGATGATGGTGGTTCTTCCGATGTGGATCACGTTGGCTTGAATGCGAGCTTTGATTGCCAAGTGGGAGTGAGTAGATGAGCACGAAATCAGATGGGAAAGCTTGAATGCACTTGATTTCTCCTCTTTAAAGCACCAACTCCCTTGAACCTCTTCTTCTTTCTTCTCTCTTGAATGATCTTATGTTTGGCTTGTAAGAGTTGTTTTAAAGGCACTTAAAAGCTCCCTTTTATAGCCCTACAAGCAATAGATCCGTTAGACACAAAAATATAGCCGTTTGAAATTCAAACAAACCTGAAAAAGTGTGTCAGTCGCATCCCAGGCGCTCCGGAGACGTCTCCGCTTGAACGCGAGACGTCTCGGCTATATAAGAAATCTTTTGACGATGTTGGAGTCGACTCGGTACTTTACGGGGACGTCTCGGGATGTTTGCGCTTTTTGCATGGGGACGACTCCGCGACGTCGGGGACGACTCCGCAGTTTTATCACCGAAAAACAAGTCCTCTGGAATCTCCTGAGAGAGTCGACTCCGCGCTTTCTGGGGACATCTCGGAAAGTTTGCTTTTTATGCGTGGGGACGACTCCGCGTCCTTCGGAGATGACTCGCGCGCATCTCTTGAAATCAGCCTTTCTGCCGCCACTGAGAGAGTCGACTCCGCTATTGAGAGAGTCGACTCCGACCCTGCGAGACGCCTCGCCAGGTGCCGGGGACGTCTCCAAACGTGCCAATTCTTCCTATTCGTGCCGGAGACGTCTCTGGGATAAACCGGAGACGTCTCGGCTGTCCCTGATCTGTTTTCTTCATCTCAAAAATTCTTCAATAAATCCTTGAAAAATAAGGGAACTTGCCTAGACATTTCTTAACAATATTTTTAGATAAACACCTGAAATCCTCAAATAAATTGTTAATACATAGGGAATTATACTCTAGTGTTTTGTGTTCATCAAAATCCATTAGGGGGTCAACAATCTCCCCCTTTTTGATTATGACAAAACACTGAGTATATGCAAAATTCGAAATTTAAACATATACACAGTATTTGATCAGATGTACAAGTATTGTGTTTTGGTTAGAGCTAGATACAGTGTGCATAATTCAAAATAGTCAACTTTCAGTTCTATCCTTATGCATAAGTATTGATCTTAGTAGCTCTTGAGCAATTTTAGCATATCAACTGAATTTGAATCAAGTTAAGATGTAAATTAATGAAATATTGATGCTAACAACAATTAAAAACCAAATACTTTTGACTCCCCCTTTCTTTTCCAGAAGGACAATTGTCTTAAAGCCAATATTCTTCAATTTTATCTTTACATTTTGTTGATTCTAATTAAAATTTCAAGTATGAGTTTAAATTTTGCATTTTGCATTCCATATTGGTTCTACTCCCCCTTTTTGACAAAAACTTGGAGTAAATACAACACATAAAGCATTATGAGCATATACTCAGATATTTCTCCCCCTTTTTGACAATATCAAAAAGATAGTGAAACATTAAGCACAAAGATAAGAATGCTCAAGGCAATAATGTTAGAAAAAGATAAATGAGCATAGATCAGAGCCATTTCGGATAATTTCAGAGCAAATTATGATGAGAGCACATCTAATGTGATTCCAAAGATAGTTTTCAACTCAAGTGTAGATGGAATCTTTCTTAAGTTAATTCAAGAAGTACCACAAATGATATTCAAGGAAAGCACGAATGGAAATCTAACCTCTTTTCAATAATAAGTATGAGAGCTTGTTCATTTAAGATCTTTTGCCCAATATATTAAGTATTTTATTAATATGAGAGCAATTTAATTAATTTTCTGAGTATAAGATCAAAACTTATATACTTGAAAAACATATCATCATGTTGGATCATTAATTCTTAATGACTACAAAGTTCTTTTATGATAATAAGAGCATTGGGGCACAAATACCAAAATATGTATTCATGCAATTTTTTTTTTTTTTATCATTCTCCCCCTTTTTCATTAAATTAGAGGCTCTTAAGATCAACTATTTGAATTGCAACTTGGTTCATGATTGATGCATAAGATATACTAATCCAATAACAAGCCTCAAGGTGTATCATAAGGATTTTCAGATTTAAATTTCAGATGATACATATTGGAGAGCATTAGGATCACTTTTCATTTAGTATGCTTTCTCTCTCCTTTAGTTATAGATTTATGCGATTAAGTTCCATAAGATCTCTCCTTCTGAGATTTTCTTTCTTCCCCTCAATTGATTATTCCATTTAAGAGTTTAGAATTTGAAGATAATGTTCAATAAAATTGTCAATCTAAAAAAATATATTTTCTATAAGTTTCAGCTTATTTTCATAAGACTCAATGTTTGAGATAAGACAGCCTTTATAGAACTCATCTCAAGGTATAAACTTATTATATAATTAAAGCAAGTCTTGCAATATAAGGAGGTTCATCAAAATCAATCCATAAAAATCAAGGTATGAGATACTGAATATCTAAAGCTCCCCCTCAAAAGATGCATTCTTCTTTAATCATTCTTTTCTATTGTTGAATTTCAGATTTTAGTGATAAACGTGAATAAAACTGAAATTCTATGATATCGAGAATGTAGAGTAATCTAGTATTATTCAAAATTTGTAGCAATTACTCTTTCTAATCCTTCAAGAACAAGTTATGCTTTCTCTTAATCTTAGAGAAAATGTATAGAAATATTAATCAGAAAATGATTCATTTGAAGCTCAGTTTCTTTCAAAAGCATTTACATTTTCTTTCTTTTAGACTCGTTTGAGTGAGCTGAAATATTTCTAGCTTTAAGATCATTCACTCTATATATATTCTTATGGAAGTCTTTGAGAATGTAGGAGAGAAAAACATATAGATTACCATTGGGATATATATATTTATAGAGCTCAATTTCTTAATCACAATTTTTCAGCAATGTATACATGAAACACAATAAATTTTTTAATATCAAAATAAAGTCATATATTTAGAAATTTTTGTTTGTAATCAAGATCATCGAAAGACACATCATTTGGACCAATATTGGTACATGCTAAAGATAAGAAATGATATATTTCTGATGCGTATCGGAGCAATCAACCAAGGCATCAAGATTAGTTCTGTTTTTCTTACATTAAGATTTTATTTAGAAATCATATTGAGTTTAAGCTTTTATACAAAATCAGATTTTGAATTTCATAAAGATTTTCAATAAAGGCTTTCGAAGTCATAATTTGAGATATGTATCTTCCACATTGTAGCTCATCTTAAATCATTACGATTGAAAACACATATTTCAAACATATAAGAGCATATTCAGAATATTTGTATTTATGTTGAGTTTTGGTATGAGTTAGAACATTATATACTAAAGTCATTGCCTAAATAGAGATATCCTTCTCTTCTCCTTTTTACAAATTTATTCAACTTTCAGATTTTGACGATGATTGTGTACGACAAATCTGGAATTTCTTTTCAATATTACCAAACAAAAATTTTATGTAGTATTCCAAACATTCAATCAAATTGTCCAAGCATGGAGCATTACAAAATATTGAGAACTCATAATTCAAGACATCATGCCACATGCAAAATATATTATGTGTTAAGTCATGCATTAAAATAATAAGAAAAAGAATGTCAAGGATCAAAATCAATTCTTTTCAAATAAACTCTCCCTATTTAAATATAATTTTGCACTGATTTCATCCTTGAAATGTGTTTTCAAGTGATTAATGCTTGACTTGATTCTTCTTATATACTTTCATTTACTTTGTCATTTATTTTTACTTTCTTATGCTCCATACTCTATTTGCTCCCTATCCGGTGGAGTTGGAAGGGGCACGAGGTACTACCACTAGCCTCCCTCTTGTGCCGTCCCTAATATGCCCTACACCGAATAGTTGGGTCAAATAGTGCCGGGTACTACCACTAGCCTCCCCATTGGCACCATCCCTATGATGAGCAATATAGAAGGTTAAAATATTTACTTTAAACTCTCCCTCTATTTAAGTGTAATTCATTACGGATTTTATCCTTCCAAAAGAATGCTCACACAAGTCTTACAAATGTGCTGAATATATTACGCTTGTTTTGCTTTTTCTTAAGATTGGAGTATTTGCCTTTACTTAGATTTTACTTCTCTTGAATAATATCTATTATCTTTTCTTTATCTCTCTTTCTTTTTGTTATTCTCAAGTAATTTTCTTGAAAGAGCATAATAAAGAAATAATCAAATGTATCATATAGAGGTATATCATGCAAACACATTTTCATTATGCTCAAGAATTCATAGCTTCTCACAAGTCATTTTAAATCAAAATTTTAAGCATAAACTTGTGTAGTTCATGGTTGTGACATAGGTAAAGATATATTTTAGTTTGGGCAAACCATGAAACAATTTCTAAAAGCACAAGTCAATCAATACATATATAGACATGATATTAAGAAATTAATAATTAAAGACTTTAATCATGCCATAGTAAGATTTAAGTTAATGACTTTGCTCAGCTAATTTATGAGAAAGGTATCTAAAATTACCGAATCATTCTGCATTCTTCAAGTCAAATACCTACTAGATTTCTTATGTGTAACCTTTTGGCTGAAGAAAGTCCTCTCTCTTGTTTGCATGTGAATGTTTATTGTACCTTTTATGGAGGTGTCCTTCAAGCTGAAATCTCTCATTTTCTTGCTCAAGGATCCTGCAAACTCCTTTTCTTTCTTGAAAGAAAGTCATTAGTTTCTTCAAGATACAAAACATTCATCTACCATATTTTTAACTAGATGACTCAATACAAGATATGACACTAGTTGAATGTTGAGTCACTTTACTCAAGAGATTGCCTAAGTATAAGCAAGCACATATCACTTGAACTAAAGAGATAGTTTCATTAACCAAGATGGTTCAAGGACAAGCATGTGAGGCAAAAGAAAGATTTATCAAGGTAAAATCAATTTCTTATTTTCAAAATCAATTTAGTTTAGATTTTATTTGCTTAAGATAATTATCAATAAGACACGCTAGCTAAGTTTTAATCCACTTATCTTAAACAGTTGTTTCTATCAAAATTCAGTTTATGATTTATTTGTTATCAATAAATTATAATTCATTAGAGTTAGATTGAGATCTTGCACATAATGAGCATACAATCTGGTCTACTAGCTGTATGATAAAATAAGTATTCTATCATGCTTCAATACAGCTTTAAAAACAATAGATCTACCTTGCTCATTCTTTTCAAGTTCTACAAGATGAGGTCATAGAATACCTTCTTCATGCCAATCTTCTATAAGAGTTTTCTTGTGGACTAACTTTGGTCAATGAAGATCCTCTTTCTTGTTTCTCTTAATTTGGAGTTTGAGAGAAGATGTTAATTCATTCATCATACATTTTTCAAACTCACCTTGCATGAGCTTAGTAAAATCTTCATATAAATCCTCGTTTGTAGAACCAAAAAGTGATATCATCAATGTATACTTTGAGCAAATAAGATATCACAAATTCTTCTTTTTGATGCATAGATTTATCACTATTACTTTCTATCAAAAAGTCACTCAAGCTTTTATGTCATGTATATTGGTGCATGTTCCAAATCACATATTGTTTTATCATATTTGTAATGAGTGTTTTCTACACATTCATTTGACAGACTATAAAGCTCATGAAGCAAGCAAATGATAATGGTGATCTTTACTTCTAATCATGCAAGAATTTCATCAAGATCTAATTCATCTTTTCTTGATTGAATCTTTTAGTAGTCACCAATTTTTCTTCATCAAGTGCATTTCTGAAAACTCAATTTGGTTCTAATTATTAACAAGTTTTCAGATTTTATCGACAAGATTTCAAATTCTCTTTCTTTTAAAAATGATTTAGTTTAACTTGACCAATTCTAATCTTATTCATTCTTCTTAAGGTGTTTTAGTTTTAGATTGTTATATGTCAGAAAAAAGATTAACATATACATATATAATCTGATTTTAGTGACTTGATGAAAGATCATTAGTCTCATAAAATGAATTGATATTTCTACAACTAGGATCTTTTCATTGAATATTCTATATGCATTGCTTGATGAATGATACCCAAAGATAGAAGTATCTTTATCAGATTTGGCATTATTTTCATAAGAACATATCAAGCATAACATGTACGACTGAAAAATATGAAAGATATGCAATAGTTCATTTTCTATTTTTCAGAAGATCAAATGGAGTTTTCATCAAAAATAGACCTAATAGAAACCATATATATGACAAGCAATGATGATAGCTTTTAACAAAAAAATAAGTAGATGACTATCATACAACATTGCCTTTTTCATTTCTTCAAGGATTCTATTAATCCTATTTTACTTATGGTGTTCTTGGTGCAGAAACAATTGTATTCAATTTTACTTTCTATGCACAAGTTAATACAAAATTGGTTTTCAAAACTATGCCATGATACTTCTTTTACTTTCATAGTTTGCAAACCTTTTTCATTTAATCCCTTTCACAAGATTTAGCAAATGCAGAAAATACTTTAATTTTACTTGCCAAGAACAAATCCAATGTAAGCTTGTGAAAACTTAGTGATGGAAACAACATCTTTAGATTTAGAAATTGATTCTTGTTTGTTTCCTTAGTTAACATGCATAGCAAACTTTGACCTTGCAGAAGATAATCTAAGTAAACCAATGACAAGATCTTTTGAGATTAGGTCCATACTAGCATAAGTTAATTTTATATGCCAAAAAGAATTCTTTGATCATAGTATTTATAATGCATATATTCAAAGATATACCAAGTACACATTTTCATATCTATGATCAATGAACAATAATGCCATGGATAAAAACTCTCAGTCAAGCATATAGAGAATTCATAGAGTTATTCTTAGGAGAATTGATTTACCAAATTATCCATCTATAAGTAAAGCATAATCTAGAAAGATGGAGTGATTTGGATATATTTTCTTTTCATATCAGAAATATCACTTATATCACAAGAAAAGAATGATTAATACTTGCAAGTTATGTTTTAATCAACTAATAAAACAATTTCAGTATGAGAGGATGCAAGAATTACTAATTTTATTATTTCTTCCATTTTAGTCACTTTTCTTAAGTATATTTTAAGTTTCACTCTTTAATATATGTCTAGAGCACCCAATGTCCAATTTAACATCTTTTGTTGGAGCCTTGAGTGCTAGACACACCTGCAGAAAATATTTAGATTTTCAACTTAGGAACCCAAGCTCTTTTGGGTCCTTGCAGGTTAGCTATTATTGTTCCTTTTGGAACCCATATTTTCTTAATAGCTATTTTGTCCATAGGCTTGCAGATTTTAGAACTACAAGAAGTGTATTTCTGCATCTTCTTATTAAATTTAACAAACATGGATTTAACATGAGTGGTAGATAACCCTTCAGTTTTCTGTTTTTGCCTTTTAGGTTTATCAAATTTGTAATGTACAGATTTAGGAACAGAAGAGATTTTGCATAACCTTTGTTCCTGTTTATCAGCATTATAAGAATCTATTTTAAAATGATTCGAAACTGTTTTAACAACCATATTCTTGAAAGATTTTTGGGTGTACCAAGGTTGACATCCCAATCCAATATTATCAAATTCAGCTCTTTGATTATTTATCATTAGATTCAACTTTTCAGAGCTCAAAGTAAATCTTTCAATAACAGGTTTTAATTTGTCAACTTCTTTAGTTAATCTTTTATTATCTTCTGAAAGCAATTCATTATTTTTCTTAAGTTTATCATGGCTTTCAGTGAGAAGTTGGTTTTTCTGATTTAGTTCTTTATTTTCCTTAATTAAGATTTCAGTTTCATTTGCTAGGATTTTCTTTTCATTCTTCAGGTTCTTGTTTTTACAAATGAGTTTCTTATGTTCTTTTATTAGATCAAGAAATGCATCATGTAACTCATCAAGTGTAAAATCATTTTCAAGTTTATCATATACTTCATATTCAGAAGAGAAGACACTTTGCATTTCAATACATACCTCATCCTTGTGTGCCACAAGGCATAGGTTTTCAATATCACCTTGTCTCTCTTTTTCTTTAGAGCTAATTTCAGATTCACTAAAAATATTAGTGCTTTCATATTTAGCCTCTAGCATATTCCATATGTCTTTAGCAGTTATGCAAGAAGATATGCAATTAAACTCATTCCTATCTAATGCACAATATAATAGGTTCATGGCTTTTGAATTTTGTTGAGCCATTTTCTCATTATGATTAGTGTTTGTGTGTGTTCCATTGACTATAATACTCCATAAATTATAATCAAGCGATTGTATGAAAACGCGCATGCGTGCTTTCCAATGTGTATAGTTTATGCCATTAAATAGTGGAGGTCTATCAATTAATTGTCCCTCTCCTAGAAAACTATCTATTTGAGTTGTCATGATCTTTGGCTCTTTGACGGTTAGGTCAAAAACACAAGGCAAGAAATTATAGAGCACCGGCTCTGATACCACTTGTTGCCCAGTAGATACAACCCAAGAGGGGGGGGTGAATTGGGTCTTTTAAAACTTTTAGGCTACTTCTAACACTTTTCAATTAATTATGCTAAGTTGTATAGATGCACAGTGGAATTTAAACTTAGCAACAGTTTGATTCATTGAATGAGACTTGATTAAGTAAATTGAATATGCTTGCAACTAAAGGATGTGCGGATAAGAGTTAAGCAAGCAATTTATCTAAGTAAGTAAGTGAGCAAGTTAGACAATGACAAAAAGCATCACAAACACAACAAACATATAGTGGTTCAGTGCACCCCAGCACCTACATCCACTCCCCAAGATCTCTTGGAAATTTTACTATAATCCTCCAGATTACAGTCCGGTAGTTTTGCGAGTGCACTACCCAACTCGTTGTTTTACACCGGGCTAACAACGAACCCTACAATCCGGTAGTTTTTCGAGTGAACTACCCAACTCGTTGTTTTACCCCGGGCTAACAACGAACCCTACAATCCCCCAATTTTAACTTAGGCTTGGGACACCTATCCTTTGTTCCAAGTCCCTTGACTGGAACAAGCTCAATATTCAAACGTTTTACAAAGATTTAAAAGCTCTTATGAAAGCAAATATAGCAATGAGAAACAATAAAATCGGAAGAACCCTTTTTGCCGTTGGAAGCGTGGATGATGGTGGTTCTTCCGATGTGGATCACGTTGGCTTGAATGCGAGCTTTGATTGCCAAGTGGGAGTGAGTAGATGAGCACGAAATCAGATGGGAAAGCTTGAATGCACTTGATTTCTCCTCTTTAAAGCACCAACTCCCTTGAACCTCTTCTTCTTTCTTCTCTCTTGAATGATCTTATGTTTGGCTTGTAAGAGTTGTTTTAAAGGCACTTAAAAGCTCCCTTTTATAGCCCTACAAGCAATAGATCCGTTAGACACAAAAATATAGCCGTTTGAAATTCAAACAAACCTGAAAAAGTGTGTCAGTCGCATCCCAGGCGCTCCGGAGACGTCTCCGCTTGAACGCGAGACGTCTCGGCTATATAAGAAATCTTTTGACGATGTTGGAGTCGACTCGGTACTTTACGGGGACGTCTCGGGATGTTTGCGCTTTTTGCATGGGGACGACTCCGCGACGTCGGGGACGACTCCGCAGTTTTATCACCGAAAAACAAGTTCTCTGGAATCTCCTGAGAGAGTCGACTCCGCGCTTTCTGGGGACGTCTCGGAAAGTTTGCTTTTTATGCGTGGGGACGACTCCGCGTCCTTCGGAGACGACTCGCGCGCATCTCTTGAAATCAGCCTTTCTGCCGCCACTGAGAGAGTCGACTCCGCTATTGAGAGAGTCGACTCCGACCCTGCGAGACGCCTTGCCAGGTGCCGGGGACGTCTCCAAACGTGCCAATTCTTCCTATTCGTGCCGGAGACGTCTCTGGGATAAACCGGAGACGTCTCGGCTGTCCCTGATCTGTTTTCTTCATCTCAAAAATTCTTCAATAAATCCTTGAAAAATAAGGGAACTTGCCTAGACATTTCTTAACAATATTTTTAGATAAACACCGGAAATCCTCAAATAAATTGTTAATACATAGGGAATTATACTCTAGTGTTTTGTGTTCATCAAAATCCATTAGGGGGTCAACAGGGCAGATAGTGTAAGGAGGAGATGAACAGTACTTGTAAGGCGCGGAATTTTTTCAACCCCCTCCTGAGAAGCTAAGGCTCCCTTTTATAGGTGGGGGTCGGTTTACCTGTGATGTAACAGGGCGAGGCCATAGAACGGCTCGGCATGTGGCTCAGGTCGGCGCACGGTCAGGCGAATCATTGTGCTGATGTCGGCGGCGAGGGCGTCGTACGACCCGAACCAGTACGCTACCAGGCGAATCATTGCATTGGTGTCGGAGGTATGGCCGAGATCAGAGACTTATCATGGTTGACGAGACTCTGCTGGGCTAACTTGCCGTGGAGAGCCGAGGATCCGTAGATGTCAGGAGCCATGCGCATTAATTGTGGAGTAAGCCGGAGATCCGCATTAATGGTGGAGTAAGCCGGAGATCCGCATTAATGGTGGAGTAAGCCGGAGATCCGCATTAATGGTGGAGTAAGCCGGAGATCCACATTAATTGTAGAGTGAACCGGAGGGTTACAGCGGCCATGCGCAATAAATGCTGAAGCAGTGGCAGGGCATGGTCCTCAGTTGGACCTCGGAGGAGTACGGCCGTAGTAGGTGGCTGACAAGGGTAGACCTTGAGCGTCAGGATTTTCCTAGGTCGGAAGTCTCGAGGTCGGATGTCTTGAGGTCGGGCGTTCTGAGGTCGGACGCCGACTTCAGCTGTTCAGGGTCGGCGATTGTGCGGCTTCTTGGGGGCATTTGTGTCACTTGGGGGGAAAAATCTTATTCCCCCAACAACACCCACGCTCAGCTTAGCCAACCGTGCCGTGCACGTTGCGGTTTTTAGATCAATCTATACGGTTTTTGGATCAATCTATACACCCTCCTCTCTTTTCTTTATGGATCAGGCTGAGGAGAATTGTTTTCGTTAACGGGGGCTACAGACCTGCACACAAAGGGCACAAAAATTTTCTATAGACTAAAAATCTATATAAAAAACTACTGCAGCTTTAAGATCTATGAAGATTTTCCATAGCTTTAAATTTTATGTAAACTATTTTATACAGAATTTTCTATATTTTTAAAATCCGTGCAGAAATTTTTTGTATCTTTTAAAAATTGTGCAGAAATTACTATTTTTTTAGATATTGTTATTAGTTGTTTTTCCAAAATATTAACTGTGCAAATTTCTTAGTATAGTTATTTAATTTTATTTTTGTTGTAATCCTTTATTGCATTTATTTTAAAATTTAGAATTATATTATTGAAAGTCATTAATTAACTATTCAAATATATAGGGCTAAACTTCTTGAAACTTGTATTTGCAGAATAAATTAAGCAACTAAAATTTATGAATAGCTTCTTTTGATGATCATAGTGGAATCAAACCTAAAAAATTGAGTGGTTTCTCTTTTGGAAAGTGACAAAGCCAAGTAAAATATTGGCTCAATATATTAGAATTTATTTCAGTCATAGAATTCTTTGATCCTAGACCATCATCTGGATCAACCTCTCAACCCTCTCCCAATCCTTAAGATTCCAGATCCTCTGGTCTTACCCTAAAACTCTTGAAGAAATTGATTTCTATTATTGTCATAGGATCCTTAGTGCCTTTGCTGATTCTCTACATGATGTGTACCTTCCCACTAATTCGGCTAAGGAGATTTGGGATGCTCTTGAAGCATAATATAGATTGGATGATGCTGGTCATGATTGATTCGCCATATCAAATCCATAAATATGCCATGGTGTATTCCAAATCTATTAGTATCCAAATTCATAAATTTCAGGATCCTTTTAGAAAGGCTAAACTGACAGGTTGCAAATTCTCTGAAAGCTATAGAGTCCAAATCTTGGTTGAGTCTCTCCCTCCATCTTAGTTGAGTTTTTCTCATGTGTTAAGTCATAAGTAAGGTGACTTAACCCTATTGGAGGTTATAAACTTTATCAGGATCGAAGAAGAGCATCGACTTAAACATAAGCCCAAATCTAATTTTGGATCCAAGATCAATTTGACTAGATCAGATCAAACCTATTCCAAACCTTGAGTAATTTTTTTTAAAAAGAAAAAACCATAGAATCCTTCAAACCTTGTCCCGTCCAAACCTCCTAGAAGCCAAAATCGTCCAATTCAGAAGCCAAAACTGAAGGAAACCTTATACTTCATATGCAAACGAACCAATCATATGGCAAAGGATTGCTACCATAGGGAAACTAAACCTTGAAAGAAAAAATACCTAAAGCTCAAGTAAACATAGTTAAAAATGGTTGTGGATCTTCCTTCAAGTCAAAAAGTCAAAACACTTTAGTATTTTTTGTCCATTCATCTTGTAATTGGTGGCTTGATTCTGAAGGTTGAATGTTTGTTTTGATCGCTTATTGTTCTCTACCTTTCAGGAATCAAGTGGAGAAGATGTAATGCTTGGGAATGACTCCTCAGCACAAGTGTTAGAAAAAGGATGAGCGGACCTAAAGATGACATCTGAAAAAACTCTAATTCTTCATGAAGCGTTGCTTGTTCCCAACGTTAGGAAGAGCCTCATCGGTGGATCTCTTCTTGTATCAAGAGCCATAAGATTATATTAGAATCTAATAAGTTTGTAATCAGTCGTAATAATGAGTTTGTTGGAAAAGGCTTTATATCTAAAGGTCTATTCAAATTAAGTGTAATTCCTAATGATTCTAATAAAAATTATCCTTTTGTTCTAAATCTTGAATCCTCTAATGTTTGGCATGGTAGGTTTAGTCATGTGAATTTTGATCGGATCCATCAGATAACTAACTTGAATATGATCCCTAAGATCCATCTGAATAAAAAGATCAAATGTGAAGTTCAACCCTAAATATCCAAAAACCTTTCAAATCTATTAATAGAAGTTCTAACCTTCTTGATCTAATTCATAGCGATGTGTGTGACTCTACCAAAATTTTAACTTACAGAGAAAATTATTACTTTGTAACATTCCTTGATGATTTCTCTCGATATTGTTACATATATCTAATAAAATAAAAAATAAAGTCTTAGATAAGTTTAAAATCTATAAAGCTGAAGTTGAAACCCAAATTGAAAAAATCCTCAAAAGACTTAAGTTTAATTGAGGTGGAGAATTTCTTTGAATGAAATAGCTCTATTTTGTCGAAAGCATGAGATTATTCGTGAGATTACTCCTCCTTACTCCCTACAGTGGAATGATCATATCTTCAACTTCAGAGAGTTGGTGAAGCGCCTTTAAAAAGTATTCAAGTTAACCAACCTAGTACAGCTCCATTTATTGTTTTTGTATTTACTGTCTTCAGGCTATATTTATTGTAACAACATTTAATTCTTTTTGTCATTTGTTGTAACAAGTTTTTGGACTGAAATTTAGGGGAAAGGTTTGTCCAAATCATGAATTAGATTTGTGTTGGGCCTGAAAAAGGCTTGGGGTTGGTTGTAGTTGATTGGCTTAGAGAATCAACTGGGGTGATTGTGAATCCGAAAAATAATCAGTAAAAATTTTTTTTGATTGACCTAAAAAAAAAATCAATTGAGTTTCATTGTGAACCTAAAGAATAACTGGGTTGTAATCTAGCTATAGATTATAGTAAAATTTTTAAGAAGTCTTGAGAAGTGGATACAGGTACAAAGTTTGCATTGAACCATTATAAACTTCTTATATTTGCCTTGCTTGTTTTCTTGTTTTAACATGTTATATATTTATTTACTGCTTTCCTTGTTGAAATCATTATTAATTTGTTAGGTATTTAATTCCACTGCATTATTTATCAAAGATTTTTTAAAAACCCAATTCATCCCCCTCTCCTTACATCTTGGGCTGCATAGCTGGGCAACACTATCTATCCCTTATGATCCAATTATTCATCCTAAAACGAATTTATGTGAACTAGTTGATGGCAAATAGGATAGAGCTGATATTGCTTATGATGTAGGGAGACTAAGTAGATATACTTAAAATCTAAATCAATCTCATTGTTGGACATATTCTGCCGTTGTGCGGGCCATACCTTGCGGGGTCCCTGAGCAGCACAGGGAGGGTCACTGTCAGCATGTCCTGCCGCCTGCCAACGGCGATGGCTTGGTTAGTAGGTGGGTTATACCCAAGGGTCCCTGAACCCATGACGAGGCCAAGTCGGAGTTCGAGGTGGGCGAGGTCTGGTCGGAGTCGACTCATGGCGCTGCTTTTGGTGGGGTTTAAGGAAATAGAGTTGCGCCTTCACTAAAAATCGGTCGGTTTTGGTGTCATGGTAGCGCTTGATCCTGACAACTGGTATCAGAGCCAGAGGTCTCGAGTTCGAAACCCAGGCATCGCGTTGGGGGGAGGGAATGTTGGACATATTCTACCGCTGTGCGGGCCATACCTTGCGGGGTCCCTGAGCAGCACAGGGAGAGTTACTGTCAGCATGTCCTGCCGCCTGCCAACGGCGATAGCTTGGTTAGTACGTGGGTTATACCCGAGGGTCCCTGAACCCATGGCGAGGTCAGGTCGGAGTCCGGGGTGGGCGAGGCCAGGTCGGAGTCAACTCGTGGCGCTGCCTTTGGTGGGGTTTAAGGAAATAGAGTTGCGCCTTCACTAAAAACCGGTCGGTTTTGGTGTAATGGTAGCGCTTGATCCTGACACTCATTGTTTGGTTGTTGAAAGAATATTTCGATATTTTAAGAAAATCCTTAATCTATTTCGCTTATACATAGGATACCCTAATGTGGTTGAGGGTTATAGTAATGCAAATTGGATTACTGATTCTGTTTGTCTTAAATAAACCACCAGATATCTCTTTCTTCTCAATGGTGTTGTTGTTGCTTAGCTATCATCCATGCAACTATTATATCTCGGAGCATCATGGAGGCCGAGTTGATTGCTCTAGATATTGTCTATACTGAGGCAAAGTAGATTAAAAATCTCATCTTAGAGCTATCTTTACTATCTAAGTTGTTTCAGCCATATCAATTCATTATGATATTAAGGCCTTGATGGAACTGACAAATCAAAAGAATACAAATAAAAAGATAAGCCGGCATATTCAGATTCGTTGTAAGTTTGTAAGACAACTTAAAAGAGTAATATCATTTTCTTAAAATTTGTCAAGTCTAAGAAAAACTTGAATTAACCAAAGATTTGCCTAGGAGTGGAGTCCTAGAATTATCTAGGGTGATAGGGCTTAAGCCCACTATTTGGTCATCGATAATGGATACCCAATCTTTGTGATTGGAGATCTTATAAAGGAGATTCAATATGGGAGAAATGAAGCTGATTGAGTGATCGTATCAGAGCATAGTTTTTGGAGTATATCTCCTCCCATCCTTATAACGAGTGCTCTTATCAGTGACAAAATATATTAGAAAGATCGAGTTATACTATTAATGAGTCCAAGATAGAAAATCTTTAGGGTATTAGGTGACAAAAATCCTTGGAGCACTTACCAATATGAGAATTGTCGTATAGATAGTGACTAGGGATTTGGGCTCACCCTAAGAAAATTCTCATAAAAAATAAGGTTCTAAGCGCAAAGCTTTGAAGTGGCGTTGACCACATAAAGATCCAACTGATCCATACTGTGTGCTTGCTAAGTAAAAGTCCGAGACAAAAGACCTAGTTTAATATCTAATCTACTATGATTCTTTCAAATGAATACTATCAATACTAAGTAAGATTCAAGACTACAGAACACTTCAGCCATTTCATAGTATAAGTTGCCCATTCTTTATATTTTTTTCTAGACTTAAATCTTTTGTAGGGGATTGTTAGAGTTTTTAACGTATAAAAAGTTTTAAATTTCAAAAAATTAAAACCAATCTTATCCCTTATGTATTAAGTATTTCAAAAACTTTAGAACTTTTTCTTTTTTAGTCCCACATCGAATATGTGGAAGCAAGTCTTCTTGCCTAAATAGAATTCCTTTCCCAAATAGCACAAATCAGGCTTTATGGGATTGAGCTGGGGACCGTGCGCACGCACTTGGCTCAGCTTGACCGGTCGTGCTATGCACGTCCCATGGCAAGGCGAGGTGTGTCGTGTATGCATACCGCATACTGTTTTGCCAAGCCTTCCTCTCTAAAGTGCTGCGACTCTTCAGAAGCAAACATTGGTTTCCGAATGGGATGTGATGTTTCCGACCGCATCCCTCGGAAATGCAGCGTCTTATCAGTAATAAGACAAAGTCTATAAGTAGGCTCTAGGTCTGAGATCTTGGATCAATAAATACAGGATAGAGAATTCCACTTTTTTTTTTCGATTTTTCTTCTTCTATTTTTTTTCTAGGCATTTGAAGGAGTCATTCGGGTCAAGCCACCCCAATGATCGTACTCGTTAGAGGAGGATCGGTCTGAGCCGGATTGTTATATCTTAGAGATGAGATACAACATTTTAGGGCAGTGTGCATCATATGCCTCGATCCAGAAAAGCTTTCTACCAATTGATTTTGAAAATATTTTGTAGGTATTAAGTTTTTAATTTTAGTTTATTATTCCATATCACAAATTGCAATTTCTAGATACAATTTATTTTCAACAGTATAAGCTAATAAGCAAATCAATTATTGAATGATTACCGTGCTCCTTTAAATGCTTCGGAGCGGACTTACAGACGTGGAGCAACTTGGGAACCTTATAACCATAGCTAAAAACATGAGAAGCATGTTTTGGGTCTGTTTGTTTAATCATTGGCAGTCCAACTGGATCACAGGCCTGGGTCGATCCTATATACATAGAATTTTCAAGAACAGCTTTGGAATGGGCTGGCTCAAATCTCATAAGGACAATTTTTTTTTTCCTCCGAGGAATAGATTGGGAAAGATATGGTTGATATGAGCTGGGTAGGACTTAAATTCTATAGTATTGTAAATCTTATTTCCGACCCTGAGGGTCCGATAGGATTATCCAAACCGGCTCTTGTACTTTTTGTCCCCTTTTTTTGAAAAAGTGGTCCCTGTTTATATCCCTAGTTTTAAACCTAAGCTGCCTCACTCTACGTTTGAGAGCTTTTCAAAACAAATTCAGCATAGAGGTGAGCAGGTACCTTTGAGAGGCGTGCAGCCTCTTTCAACAAGCTCGAAGAAGTGGAGGTAGCCCATGAGGCCACAAGCACTTGTGGTCCAGAAGAGAAGCTCCGGAATACCCATCTCCTTTGCAACCTCTAGTGTAAAGCTCATGACTCCATCAGCTATGAAACAACTAATGGGAGGTGCATCCATAGACATACTAATCTTCATCACAAGGTCTCGAAATGGAGCCAAGCAATTCTCCCTGGTTGAGATACAAAGTTCTGGGATGTTCTGCGTCACGTCATCATTTTCGGGTGGAGGCAAACCATCTGGAATGGCCTCGAAATGGAAATCTCTCGAACCATTCAAAGAATCTGCGCCTCGAGACCTTAACAAGCGTTGATGGTTGTATATGGTATTGATATAGGTGATGTGAAAACCTCTAGAATGAAGGACCTTGGCGAGATGAAGCAGGGGAGTTACGTGGCCTTGGGCTGGGAATGGAATGACAACTGCATGGGGCCTTGGAGAAGCCATCTTACTAGAAGAGATGGTAGTCCCACGAAAAAAAAAAGAGAAATGGCCACTAACTCTTGAAGTTCTCCCAACTACATGGGCAAGGCCATATAGCATTTAGGGGGGGAGATGAAGAAGGGGGCCATGGCATGGAAGAAGGGTGCAGTTAGGGAAACCCAGCCTGGTGGGCCCACCCTGAAATATTTAAAGGGGCCTAGGATTTACCAAAAAAAAAAAAGAAAGAGAAGAAAGTGCCCTAGATGTGGGATCTTATCTTTGGTGAAGTATTTAGAGTTGTTTGACGAGTTACACGTAATTGTTTATGGGATCATTGACCATTTGACGTGGTCCCAAATGTGCTTTTGTGGACTTTTCTTCATAGTATACCTCGTTATTAGTTATGAATGGGACACATTGTCCTGCTCTAGTGGATTTACCTGGCATCTGATGTTATTGTAATCTGTTTTTTGCGAGCATATGATCATATTAAATTCAAGAGTTTTATAGAGAAATAATAGATTAACGTACTCGTCTTGTGTTGGGTAAAACAAGTTTAGAAAGAGAGGTGCCGTGACGAGTAAATTTATCAGTTATCATATACAAATGTTCCGTTGAAGAGTTTCTGTTTGTCCTAAATGGAATATTATTTTCCCAAGCTTAGAGCAATTGTCTAACATGTGTGTGATAGCTTTCGTGGGTGAATGAACTGCAGAAAAGAGAACAATAATAATCAAATCAAAAAATCATATTAAATTTTATGGTGACAGTATAGCTGCAATGATCTTGAGATTGACCCACTGCTTATGTGGTTATCTTTTAACCTGTTTTAAAACAAAAAAACAAAACTTATTACTTTTGTTAAGACTTTTATGTACGTCCGTTCTCATTATATCATTTTACAACTTACTGGTCAAGGTTGGATTATTCCTTTCAAGTGATAATGATCCCATGTCACATCCTTTTTCAATTATTATGGTCGCTATCAAGTTCTCATCCACTAATATTAAATTTTTTTTTCTTTTTACTTTTATTATTATTATTTTATTGCAATAATTAATGTGAATACGAATATAGTAGCATCGATCAATATCCGGATCAGCTTAGCAAGAATAATTTGAGAAAAAATTGGTTAACATGAACCGGGCCAGCCTTTATATTCTATAGTGTTAAAAATTTTATTTTCAATCGTAAAAATCCAAACAAAATTATCCAAACAGACACTTATATTTTTTTTTTCTTCTTTGAGAAATTTGTCTTGCTTGTGTCCCTCGTTTTGAACCTGAACTGCCTCACTCTACCATGCTCGAAGAGGTAGAGGTACCTTTTAAAGGCGTAAAGCCTCTTTCAACATGCTCGAAGAAGTAGAGGTAGCCTATGGATCACAAGCACTTGTGGTTCAGTACAGAAGCTCCAGTATATCTAGCTCCTTTGCAACCTCTAGTGTATAGCTCATGACTCCATCAGCTATGAAACAACTTGTGGGAGTTGCATCCATGGACATGCCAATCTTGTTATCCAATCTTGATCATAAGATTTCTAGATGGAAAGCCAAGCAATTCTCCCTAGTCGAGATACAAAGTACTGGGATGTTTTGCATCATGTCATAATTATTGGATAGAGGCAAACCTTCTGGATGACAGCAAATTTGATTCATGCTAGCTACAATCACAAAATATGGCAACATGATTACCAATTTTTAGTGCATTTGAAATTTGAAATTTGAATTTTAAACATCAGCCCTGCAATCGTGTTCCTCAATGTTGGGATATGCAAAATTATCATTTTCGTTGTATTTTAATTTGAATTGAAAATTTGTAATTTAAACCCAAATCAATTGGGTCAAACTTTCTATATGTATTCTTATATGTCTATAAATACAATCCAATACAACAGTGGTAAATATGACCACTATTCTCATTCTCAAAATTTTTCTATTCTTTCTCCATAATCTTCTTCTTTTTCTTAGTATCAGAGCAGTATTGGACTCACACCACTTGTGCCTAAGATCAAACATCCGAAGGTCATGGAAGGATTAATTATCATATTCAGCCACTTCATTAGAAACATCATCAGTTCCTCTGGTAATCACCAACATCACCGATCTAACTCCTATTAAGCTTGATTCAAACAATTATCTTATATAGAGTTTCTCCCAATCCTAAGAGGTCATAAATTAATGGGTATCGTAGATGGGAGAACTTTTGCTCCTCTAGAAACCATCTTAGAAGGTGATAAAAGAATAGTTAATATTATCTTTGATAAGTGGTCTGAAAAAGATTAAATGGTGTTATCCTGGATTAATACTACCCTTTCAGAAACCGCCATTACATACACTGTGGGTGTCAAGTCTGCTGGGAAGGCATGGGAAGCACTTGAGAGACGCTTTCGAACCATTACCCACTCCTATATCATTCATCTGAAGCAACAATTGGGTGAAATTAAGAAAGCTCCACCCTCAATGCAAGCTTATTTACACAAAATTAAACAAATCAAGGACCAAGTAGCTGCTAGTGGGGAACCTATAAATGATATAGATATTCTTATATACACCCTAAAAGGTCTTATAAAATCTTATAGACCATTCCAAACTGCAATTCGAACCCATGCAAAATATGCACCAGTCACTATATAAGAACTCCATAGCCTTCTTCCAGCAAAAGAGTTAAGTCTCGGCAAGCCATCCAAACCCACACAACCCAATGCTACTACATTTACTATAAATCATAATGGGTTCAAAAATAAAATAATGGTCATTGTCTATTCAACAACCAGCAACAATAATGCTCCAACAATTATCAATAGCAATAGTAAGCATTTGACACTCAAAGTTGATCTCGGCAACATCATAAAGGGCCTAACAATTAGGCAAAAAATAGTGTAGCACCAATCTAACAAAACACTATATAGCCCACCTATCAAATATGTAACAAAGCTGGGTATACAAGTTTGGATTGCTATCACCATCTTGATCTTGCCTTCTAAGGTTGACATCCTCCCCAGCAATTAGCTGCAATGATAGCCACACCACATCTCATGAATGAGTCTACATGGTACATGGATACCAAAGCTACTCACCACATTACTTTTGATCTTAGAATTCTGATCATCAACTCTTTATACCATGGCTCAAATAATGTTCAAGTCAGAAATGGTGAAGGTTTGGTTATTAAACACACCGAATCTTCTCATGTCACTACTTCATCCCAATCATTTATATTAAAAGATATCCTCCAATGTCCAAATGTATCAGCCAATTTACTTTCAATCAAAAAATTTACTCATGATAATAAATAACTCCTTTACATTTGATGTTAATGGCTTTGTAGTACAGGACAACGCTACGGGGAGGATGCTCCACCGTGGGTTACTTGAGAATGGACTCGACATCTTTCGCCCACTCCAACCATCAAATAAGAAGATCTCTTCAACATCATTTATCCAGCATCGGGTCTCAGATGAGGTATGGCACCATCTGCTGGGGCATCCATCTTCTTCTCTACAATATTTAATCTTGTCGCAAATTTCTCCTTCAATAAAGTCATCCAAGAACATTTGCCCATCTTGTCAACTTAGAAAGAGTCACAAAATTCTCTTTTCTCCTTCTAGTTCCAGGTCTTCGGAACTTTTGAGACTAATACATTGTGATATATGCGGCCCTACTCCTATTGCTTCGATTTCAAACCTTAAGTATTATCTTATTTTTCTTGATGATTATAGTTGTTATACATGGTTATTTCTGCTTAAGTGCAAGTTTGATGTGTGCATCACATTTGTTCACTTCAAACAGCAAGTAGAAAATCTTTTTGAAACAAAAATCAAAATTTACATTTGAATGGGGGGTGCGAATTCACGGGATATGCATTGACTAATTTTCTTAAATCTCATGGTACTGATCATCATTTAACCTATCCATACACGCTTGAACAAAATAGTGTTTCCAAATGAAAACATCGTCATATTGTTGAAACAGCCCTAAGTTTATTGGTCCACTCTAATTTACCTTTAAAATATTATCTTGAAGCTTTTTTAACAACTACATATCTTATTAACAGGCTGCCTATTTTTCCTTACACCTCGCAAATCACCTAATAAAATTTTAATTGGAAAATCACCAAACTATACCCATCTCAAAGTCTTTGGATGTGCATGCTATCCGTATCTTTGCTCTTATCGATCTCATAAACTAGAATTTAGGTCCTCCTGCTGTATTTTTCTTGTTTACAGTACCAATCAAAAGGAACATCGATGTCTTGATATTAAATCAAGTCATGTTTTTTTATCAAGACATGTGGTCTATGGTGAGTCTTTTTTTTTTCCATATCGCAATGTTACCACTCTTCCCTCCACCTTATCCCTATCACTTTCAGATTTGCAAACATAGCCTCAGCCAGTGGAGCAACACAAAAATGCTACCCAATGTTCAAGCTCTACTTCAAATCTCCAGCCTGTTTTAAAATACAAAAATTGATGTCCGACTACGATGAGTTGCAAAGGGAGGTTACTAGGTATAAAAAAAAATATTTCAACCTAACTCTGAATCACCAGTAGTTGACAATGGCTGTAGAAGTGTTGGACCACTTCTTTGTATAGTGGCACTAAGCTTGCCTAGAAAAGAATATTAATATTTTCTAAGGTTTGTAACTCCGATCTTTGCTTTTATTTTTCCTATAAAATAAAAGGTTGTAATATATTTTACTTTACCTAATGTAATCAATTGGATTGCATCATCAATGCATGTTGATATATTTTGTAGACCCATCGTGCATCGCGGGTTACTTAGTAGTATAGCATGTAGATACAGGATCAAAATTTGTGTACTTCATATCTTAATCTCTTAATAGTTTCTCAAATTAGCTGGAACCTTGAAACCCCGCACACCCCCCCCCCCCCCCCCCAAAAAAAAAAAAAGATTTATTTTTTTCAAAAAAACATTTCTGTTTAGCACTCTCTCTCTCTCTCTCATCAGCCTTCTTTTCGAATAGAATTCTTGCCAAATCCATAAAAATCAATCTCGAAGTTGGCAGGGGTTGGGGGTGTCATGAGTCTAGAGCTCATTGGTGCGTATAATACTAATAGATATCTTCAACGAAAGATGCTATACGGCACCTTTGTATTCAACGCTCCATTCCTCCTCTGATGCCGTGCCGGCCGTTTGAGCAAATAGGGAGAGGACTCGCGAGCACTAGTCCCTTTCTACCGTTTTGGGCAGAAGAACATGGAGATATCTTGTCCCTATTTGCTCATCTAAGCTTTACCCAACGACTAATATAGAATTGCATGTGATTGGAGATATCTGGTCCTTATTTGCTCATCTAAGCTTACCCAGCAATTAATAGAGAAATGCAAGTGATTGGCCGAGTACTAGCGCATGGGGCACTTACTCAAATGCCAACTTACTTAAAACGAAGGCTACATTAATTATTCTCAAGGGTTCAGTCTTTTACCAATATGCCAATAGCTAGCACTACTACTCGCATGTGGTGTACATTGAGTAATGCACCTCCACGCCAACCTCGCGACTTTTTGTTTTTGTTTGATTAAAACCTAGCGACTCCTAAACAAATATATGTACGATCAATACCGGGAGTTTGTAGTATGGTTCTCATTTATTCTTTGGCCATTTCTTTCCATGGTCTTGATTTTTTCCCCTCCAAACATACATAAGATTATGACTCATGGTTTAAATAATAGATATTATTATAATGTCATGATATCCGTAATTTTTGAAATTTTGGACATCCCCAATCTCAATTCACATGCGCAACACCATCTAAATAACTACAATCATAAAGGCGCTGTTCTAAGCAATTGTTGCCTATGGCTCCTCACTAATGAGAAAGAACTGAAAGCCATTGGACCACTCTTCTCTGCTTATAAAGCATTACATAGGCAAGGCCCAAGGTCCCTCAAACACACACACACACACACACACACACAGACTCACACTTACGGAGGGAGGGGGGGAGGGAGGGGGAGAGAGAGATGGGTTCCGTAGCATTTGAGAAGCCTCATGTCGTCTGCATTCCTTACCCAGCCCAAGGCCATGTAACGCCAATGCTTAAGCTCGCCAAGCTCCTCCACTCCAAGGGCTTCCACATCACCTTCGTCAACACCGAGTTCAACCACCGCCGCCTCCTCAAGTCTCGAGGCCCCTCTGCTCTCGACGGTCTCCCCGACTTCCGCTTCGCCACCATCCCAGATGGCCTCCCCCCTTCCGACGCGGACGCGACCCAAGACATCCCTTCTCTTTGCTATTCCACCATGACTACCTGCCTTCCCCACTTCCGCCGCCTCCTCTCGATGCTCGATGGCCCCCCACTGACCTGCATCATCTCCGATGGTGTCATGAGCTTCACTTTGGATGCTGCGAAGGAGCTCGGAGTCCCTGAGGTCTTGTTCTGGACCACAAGTGCTTGTGGCTTCATGAGCTACCTCCACTACCGCCACCTTATCGAGAAAGGCCTTGTGCCGCTCAAAGGTAAACAACTCCGCACTGCAGCTAGAAGTTGGCCCTTGCTACGTACCTCTAATTGCTTTCTTTCTTTCTTTCTTTCTTTCTTTTTTCGTCCTTGTTTCTAAAATCTTTACATTCTTGCGAACAGATGCGAGTGATCTTACCAATGGATATCTCGACACACCATTGGACTGGATACCAGGATTGAAGAATATGCGGCTAAGGGACATTCCGAGCTTCATCCGAACAACGGATCCTGACGACACCATGATCAACTTCGCTTTGCATGAATGCGAGAGGACAGCCATGGCGTCGGCGATCATTCTAAATACCTTCGATGAATTGGAACAACCCGTCCTCGCTGCCATGGCAGCAGTACTCCCACCCATCTACACCATAGGACCGCTAACCTTGCTCGCTCGCCAGGTTCCTACAAGTCCAGTCGCCGCCTTGGGCTCGAACCTATGGAAGGAAGAGACGGCTTGTTTGAACTGGCTCGCCGGCAAAAATCCCAAGTCCGTAGTATACGTCAATTTTGGTAGCATAACGGTCATGACAAATCAACAACTGATAGAGTTTGCATGGGGACTGGCCAATACTGGCCATGAGTTCCTGTGGATAACTAGACCTGACCTTGTCAAGGGTGATGCTGCTGTGCTTCCACAGGAGTTCTTGGAGGAGACCAAGGAGAGGGGTCTCCTTGCAAGCTGGTGCCCCCAGGAGGAGATACTATCGAACCCGGCAATCGGAGGGTTCTTGACGCACAGCGGGTGGAATTCGACGGTGGAGAGCATATGCGAAGGGGTGCCGATGGTAAGCTGGCCGTTCTTCGCCGAGCAGCCGACAAACTGCCGGTACGTGTGCACCGAGTGGGGCATCGGCATGGAGATTGACAGCAATGTGAAGAGAGAGGTGGTGGAAGGGATGATAAGGGAGCTGATGAGGGGGGAGAAGGGGGAGGAGATGAAGGAGAGGGCGGTGGGGTGGAAGGAGAGCGCAGTTAGGGCGACCCGGCCTGGTGGGCCCTCTTCCCTCAATTTGGAGAGGTTGGTCACGGAGGTGCTTCTCTCAAAGAAAGGGGCCTAGGATCCACCAAAATGTGGGACCTTATCTTTGGTGAATTATTTAAGAGTTGTCTGTCGACGAGCTATATGTAATCGTTCACGGGGATCATTCACCATGTGAAGTGGTCCCAAATGTGCCGTTTTGGATTTTTCTTCAAAGTATTCCTCGTTCTTAGTTATGGATGGATGGGGCTGGAATCGAATGGAATATAAATCGGATACTAGCAAATCTATATGCATATTTATTTTATTTGATAAATACAGATATGAATCAAAGATATTATTAAGTAGATTATAGACCAAGATAATAGCATGTTAATGTAGTCATTTATTTTTTAAAAAAAATTATAATTTTTATATAAAATTAAATAGGGTTATAAATAAAATCTGATATTCGGATACGGGTCGAATAGTTGTCTATCCATATCTGTATCTATTTTTGTCTGATGGATATGGATACGAGTATGGATATTAGTCGGATGCACAAATTTCTATCCATATCCAGATAAATTCGGATACGAAAATGAATTCGGATGAATATGATCTAATCCACTTTTACCCATGGGACATATTGTCATTGCATTCTGTTTGTTGCAATCGCATGATCATATTAAATTCTAAGTGTTTTGTAAAGAGATAGTAGATCAGTATACTCTTCTAGTGTTAGGTAAAACAAGTTAGAAAGAGAGATACCGGGATGAGTAAATATATCAGTTATCATATATATATAAATTTTCCGTTGAAGAGTTGCTGTTTGTCCGAAATGGGATATGATTTCCCCAACCTTAGAGCAACCGTCTAACATGTGATGTGATAACTTTCGTGTATGAATGAATTGCAGAGAGAACAATAATAATCAAATCGAAAATTCATATTAAATTTTATGGTGACGGCATAGTTACAATGATCTTTAGATTGACATGCTGCTAATGTGGTTATCTATTGACCTGTTTTAAAACAAAGGACGAAACTCAGTTACTTCTGTTAGACTTTTATGTACGTCCCTTCTCATTATATCATTTTACAAGTTACTAGTCAAGGTTGGATTGTTGCTCTCTACTTATGTGGTCCCATGTCAAGATCTCTTTCACTAATGTTAGGATCCCTTCCAACGAGTTATATGGGCAGTTTCAAGCAACCAGTTTGGAGGATGAGGGTTCAGTAAAGCTGTCAAACTCTCATTGACTGGTTTATAGGTCTTTTCAAGTGAAAAAATTGGATTAGAAACTTCGATAACAATTGTTTATCCTTAGTTGATCTCTTTAAATCTCAAGGTTCATGACAAGAAGTCATGACTTCTAGCCAATGATTAAAATCACATGAAGAGATGAAAGTCATAGAACAGTGGCTTTCTTCCCGGATTCTGGCAATCTGTTGCTACTGTGAACTATATTGTTTAACAAAACAAGAAGAAAAAAAAAAGCAACATTTGATTGCAGGAAATGCAAGTGATTTCTAAGGCTTCCATGCATGCGGCAGGAATTCGAGGATCCAAAACCAGCCGGTTCATTATCACCACACACAGTACCATTTACAAGGTGACAAGATCCTTACGGCACTTGTTAAATGGCTTATTTGTTTACTTTTATGATATTTTTGAGGAAACAAAAAAATTGATTTTGCTTGAAATATTTTTTTTTTTTTTGGTTAGAAGATGCTCGTAGCCTCTCCCACCTGCCCCTAAACCCAAACTGGATAATTTTTTTCTTTTCTTTTTCTTTTTTTTTTGATAGAACTGGATAAAAACCATTGAAAATTTTCATATTATTCTGAGGACCCACTCTATCCTCTACTTTTTGAGGCTCAATCCTATCAGTCTATCACCGATACGAATAAACAGTTGAGGAGATATAATTTTATATAGCAAGTAGCTATCAAGAGACATTGACAAATTACGCGAACCAACAACTTCATGGGCATTTATTCTCAGTATGGTGTGAATAAAAGCGGTTGGTAAGGGTAAGTGATGGATGAATGGCTATTAATTGGAGAAGAAACTTTTTGCCCTCTCTCGGAGGTGGCATGCGTTTCTGTTTGATAAAGTGAATAGTTCAGCTGCAGTCGATGTCGATCGGCAGCTGATCGACCTTCTCCTCATAATAGACGGTAGACAGTGAGGAGGTGATAATGCCAAATATCTCATGGGCGAGCGAGTATTGGAGGCATCTTCGATTTACTTCAATCTCTAGGGGTTAAGCCATGAGTTTGGATTGTATCTTTCATGCCAAAAATTGATCTTCTTTTCTACTACATCGATCATTGGATCACATTCTGCATAGATCTCAAATGATCATTGCGTGATCTAACAGTAGGCGTCTGAGTCTACATTGATCTTTGTTGGATCACATCCTGCTTAAATCTCGAAGTAGTCATTGCATGATCTAATAGTAGACCCTGTCTGATTATATGGAGGTTAAGAAATATTGGTAACCTCGTCCGCATGTTCCATAACAATGGCATCTACCCGAGTCTACCTTGGGAATTAAAGGAGGATATAACCAAATCCCAAAGAACTTTCCATTTCACACACCTCCTGAGAAGTAAAGGCAAGTTGATTGTGTAGCAAATATGGGAGAAAACATCACAAACATAATTGAAGTCACGACTTCAACTTGCAACAAACGATGGGGGAAAGGGAAAAAAAAAACCTTGGCATCAAGCAAACCGGTCAAAGTGGAAAACAAGGCGATCAAAGTCAAACAAGACGACCATAGTTAAAGTCACGACTTCAACTTGTAACAGAGGATGGAAAAACCCTCGGCATATGCAGACCCTTGGCCTTTACCCTTAAAGTCAGAGCGGAAAAGAAGGCGGTCAAAGTGGAAAACAAAACAGCATAGTTGAAGTCACTACTTCAATACTTGGTTATTTAATTAAAATTTATGAACTATCTACTAAAGCCTATTTTGCAAGCTATCTTGCCTATACACATGTAAGTTAGCTTTTCCTAATAGTAAATTTGAATATATATATATATATATATATATATATATATATATATATATATATATATATATATATATATATATATATATATATACACACACAATTTTGCGAGCTATTTTGAGGACCCAGTCTATCCTCCTTTTTTTGGTCAAAAGTCTATCCTCCTTTTGAGGCTCAATCCTAGTCTATAACTGATACCAATAACCAAACAGTCGAAGAGAACTAGCCGGTCCAAGTGGAAAACAGACCATAACTTCAACTTGGAACATGAGTTGGAAAAAACCATTGGCCTTTTTTTTTGTAATAAAAACCATCGGCCTTCAATTGGATATGGATAGATAGACAGACATATAAGAAAGATCGAAAGAGAGAAAGATAGATAAATTGGCCACCAGGACTTCAATCTCTCTCCACAACACTTGCCGGAGAGAAGTCCTGCCTTCAATCTAATTTCACATGATACCACATAAATGATATCAAAAAAGAATTGTGTCAAACACACTCCCAGCAAAGATCAACCAACACTTCATGTATCGATAGTAAATAATTCAGTGAAAAATAGTCCAGATTTGCAAACTAGCAGACTCTCACTTTTCTGTCTGCCTTTAGCCAAGGATAACAAGGGTGAATGCAAAAAAGGAAAAAAAAACGCAGGCTCAGTTCCAAGGAAGCCCCTATATTATACATAGAGAATTATAAAGTGAAAAATCGTACATAATAGGAAAACCAATGGGATGTGAAATAAAAATTACTATATACACTATATCAAGCTTCCGATTAGCTTGGAAGATTCAACGAAGCAACCTCGAGATCCATGACAGAAATCAGCAAATCCTCCAAGGAACTAAAATTCCATTTGTTCCTCAGCCTTCTTGCATCGCCACAAGTAGTTGAGGGTACATAATGTGAAAGTAACATGGACTTACTAGTTAGCAACCATAGCACTTTCAAGCAATAATTTAAGATCCTGTAGCCTGCAAAGATATTAAGTTATTTTGTGACTACAAGAGTCAAATAAAAGGACAATAACTACTCGCTCAGATGGCTGGCACCTCTCTCCCAAGGGCTTGCCCTTGGGAAAGGCCCAGGGTTCAGCTCTATTGGTCGCTTATTACCACTGTATTGCTAAAAAAGTGTCAAACAAATGAACAAACTGGACTCTTGGACATTTTGGGGATGCATACCTCACATTACTCAAGTCAGGGTAGGTTGCAATAGCATCTTCAAAATCCTAAGGACAAAAAGGAATTATCATACCACCTTGAACACGAATTTGTATGACCATGGGACAGAAGAATTATCATAAGGAAAAAGAATCGCACCTGTTTAGCAGTAGATGGTGTGTAAGTTATTAGACATGGCATTCCTGCTCCAGTTGCTGCCTGTGAAAGTTAAAAATTCTGATCAAATCCACTAATAATAAAGTTTCAAACTGCATTGAATTATAAAGCCAAAGACATACTTGTAGCCCGATGACACTATCCTCCACCACCAAACAGTTCTTCCCTACCACACCAAGTTTCTGGTTGGTAAACGTTCAGTGTTTCAGTATAACAGCTAGTGATATAAACCAAGCAATATTCATTGATGAAAGCCCTTAAGAAGAATGATACATATGTATTTTTAACTACCTTTGCAGCTGTTAAATAAATTGATGGATCAGGCTTCTTTGCTTTGACATCATCACCTGCAAGCACAAAGGATTATTGATAGCATTGAGAATGCATTACACGACTTCATCCTATAACAGAGGCATGCACCCCACATTCTGACACAGTTTAGTCAAATAAGTGAGCAAAACTTACACGTACTCAACCAAGTTTGCCATTGACTGTATTTGCTCTTATCAAACTGCTTTGAACAAATTGTTGTCAAATTTGTGTTGGGATGTATATATTTGTAAATGATGTTCTCTTGCTATTCTTATATTAGCTTGTATCAGTTAATATTTTTCAGAACGGGTTTTTTGTTGCAAAAATGTGTGACATTAAACAAAGACAGTGCATGAGGAAAATTATAAATTTCAAAAAGCAGTTAAATTGTGGATTTGTAAATTCGTGATTTTTAAAATTTGTCTGACTGTCTGAAATTCATCCAACGATGGAATTAATTGTACAATAACTTCAAAAATATACAACATCACAGTATATCATGATTTTATTTGTCAAAATAACCAAACACTTCTAAAGTGAACAGTAGGCGGTAGTGAGCTATATTTATGAAAGACAACAGATGATGCCAGTTGCAAAAGCATATGTTTGTAATTTGTAGAAGAAGATCAAAAAGAGAACTGAAAATAAAAGCAAAGAATTGATTCTCAGATTTTCTGCGATGTCATTCTGTTATAAAAGGCCGCGAAATAGGGGCTGCAAATTCCCAAAACATACGATAAAAGGTTATCAGATCCACTAGACATGCCAGACCACAAATCAGATAGTTCAACTGTTGTAAAAAGAGTTCTGGGATTAATATTTTGCTAGTTAATCAACAAAATATAAAAAGAAAGCCAAGGTCAAAAATGGCAGGGGATTTGAGACATGTTTGCAAAGTTGTCCGTTAACATAGACACAGTCTGGATGATGCATAGGGGTGCTTAAATGTCTTCTGCCAAGATAAAAACTCACTTCACTAGTTCATTACTAGCTGATTTTGCAAACACTTTGAAACCAGTGGAAGACTTCAAAATCAGCAGCTTGCTTACCTAATTCCCTTTAAGTAAATCAAGCAGATGAAGAAGGAAAACAAAGAACAAGCGGAAACCTGTTCCTATCTGTTTGAAGATTTTCTCATATAACTTTTATTTTCTAGTTTTTGGGGAATAAGCTTGAGCTTATAAAAATATTAAAAAAAAATTAAAAAGAGAGGATAAATGAATCAAATCCTAAGGTGCCTGTATGAAAGCTCCCAACAGAGAAAGCATCGATACAGAAATTGCAAACGGGTTCCAAACAGGTATGGAATTAAAAGACACTACTATTGATTATTGAGTTCCCAATGAATGGGAACCAACATAGATGAAATCATAAGATATGTTTTGCATTAAAAACTAATCACAAGAAAAATCAATAAAATAAAAGACCACTGCAAACCAACACTTCCCCCATAACAGATCATAAATGTCAAACTTGCTCAAAAAGGTGACAGAAATTGCAGGCAACATAAAGGTCAATCCATAGATTTAAAAAGAGCATTCAATTGAAAAGAGGATTATATGTTCTGGGCAAAAATAAATGCTAAAGAAAGCTTCTCACGATCCACAGGTAAATCCACCTCAAGATCCAGTGGTGCATAAAGTTAGATGCAACATAAATGCCAGCTTGGTTCAAACAGACAGCATGAGAAATGGTATAGAAAATCCAAGCTCAGAAACAAAATGTGACCAGAATAGACCACTTGTTTTCTTACTATTTGAAAGTAACAAGTTGACAATAGGAAACTACAGAACCAAAAGGATGATTGTCTAACCCAAAGGTCCAAACGTCTTTGTACAAGAAAACAACACCCTGTCTCGAAGTTGAGGCTGTCTAAATGAGTTATCCACAAAAACATAATTACCATGTTCATAATATAGATTAAAATACTATCCATATGGTTGTCAAGTATATCAGTTTTCCAAGAAAAGGTAGGTATATCCTAGGGTTCAGAGTACTGCACCTTCGACATGAAGAGTAAAACTTTGATAGGTAAGTTAGGAGGCAAATTGAGGGTGAAACTTCTCAGTTTTTTTATAAGTAGTTCGCAGGCATACTTTGGGTATGAAATACTTTTTGAAGAATATGTGACGTTTAATCCTAATAATACTTGAAAGAAAGAACCTTAGCAGAAATTCACTTTTTATATTTTCCTTCAAATATGCTAGAAAACCCAATTCAATTTAAGGCCATCCTTATATCATGAAATAAGTATAATCTGTGTGGTATTTGCTGAAACATATAGAAAATTGTTCAAGCTACAATTGGTTTTCCACCTGTTTTAGTTGCATGACTTCACATAATGCCCATGAAACTGAAAAGCAAGGCAAAAATTTTATAAATAAATCTCTGCAGTTGTCATGAAAGAATATGAATCCAATTATTATAAGTCATTTTAGCAGCAATATAGAGAATGACAAGCATAATGATGGCCACCTTGGCAGCCTAGGTGGGCACTTTAAATTTTTGCAATTGCAGAGCCAGAGGGCGTGAGGGGGGGCAATTGTCCCACCTGGATTTCTTGGATCGTATGTGTTGCATCCAAAAAAAAAGGGTCATGACCAACAACAGCTAAATGGGGAGAATCTTGATATGGTAGTGCTCCTACAATTAATAATTATGATTAGTTAACTGAAAGTGAAATTCTATTATAATTTCCTTTTGAACTCAGAAATGTAAGCTTGCTGATTTTACTAGAAAATAGGTATTCACTCAATCATCTCCTTCAATGCCTACATGCACAGTTATTATTAGTTACTTATTATCTCATATTCTCCACCATAATTCCTTAATCACAGGAATTTCATTTGAACACTTGATGGAGATTTTTTTTTTGGCAGAAAACAACTGGTAAACTGGATGAGAAGAACAGCACCATTTATTTCTATTGCAGCTATAAAAGAAAAGAAAAATAAATGGCAATGGGGTAGAGATAACGTTAGATCATTGTCACATTAGTTAGTGTATGTAAAGCAAGCAAAGACAGCTTGAAACATTGAGGTAGAACTGTTTGTAAGAAAAAACAGTAATAAGCAAAGCAACAAAATGAAATGAAGCAACAGAAGATCGAGGTGCAAGACTATGGTCAGCTGTCAGAAGGATTATATTTTGTGATGTCAGATTTCAAGGTGACCGAACTATTTACAACTCTATCATCAATCAACTACATTTTTTAAAAACATTTTGTCCAAGAAAGTGACAATAGCTTCAAATATGAAATGCAAAATATAACTGGTTCCATTGCTTGTCTTCATGAAAAACACAAAAACTACCAAAAATAATATAATGTCAAGGTCAGTGGTAGATTGCTTATTTTCTTCATGAGAAGACACATAAACTAGCAAAGATATTATGACATAAAGACTGATGGTAGAGTACCTGCAAGAAAGCAGTCAAGACTTTCAAACCGCTCCTATGGAAATGCACAACCAAAGAGGAAAAAAAACAAGAAGTGATATCTCTGCATAAAAATATCATTTTGGCCATTCAATGACTGCAAGAATAAAGTTTTCAAAGGCAAGCTTACTATTCCAATAAGATTCTCAAGACATAGCACAACTGAACTTTTAGTTGCTGCAGAGCAAACTGCAAGTCTAACACCCTGCAACATTAAAGAAAAATTACTTTAACTAATGCCTGACACACCACAACGTCAATTTTCAGCATCCAGTAATTTTATGCACAAGACACAAACTTTCATGTAAAGAATAAGGAATGTGCGCTACATTAACCACTTGAAACAAAAGGCTCTATCTCAAAACCTGTAAACAACTAACAGAAGAAAGAGATAGTCGAACCGTATTACCGCACACTTGGCATCATCCATTAGTTGCAAGACGCCAGGTCTAGGCTCCACCTGATCACACAAATAAAGAAAAATCTCTCATCTTTTGAAATGAAGTTCCCATGCTAAACATCATGCTTGCAACAGTATAAATATAATATACCAGGATCGAAGAAATATTCTTACAGTTCCAGATTTGATAATTTCTTTGTACCTCTCTGTCTTCCAGTCCTACAGAAATGACGACACATTATGAAGCTGCAGACATGATGATCAAAAATATCTAAAATTGATATGAAAGTAGAAATAGTATCCTGTGGTGAGGTGAAAGTCAAAGATGATATAGAAACAGCATGCGTAAATTGCCAGAATGAATGAGATTCAACGAAAATTCCATCACATGAGCAATGACCGATTTGTTATCTAAATGAAAAGGGGGTATTTAGCAAGGATAGCAGTCCAACAAAACATTAGCACAAAAGGCTAACACTTACAGATATCTATGGACAAGAATGGAAGAAATTCAGAACAGAGATAATTATGATATGGCCCCACAGTGTGATAATTCTCTGGTTTGTATATTTATCCTTTCTGCATCCAATGCAAGACAGGATTCCCATTCTGCAGAATTTTCCAGTCCTGAGTTAGCAGGTTCAGTGTATGGGATGGAAATCTAGGTCCTACTTTACGGAATGTATATCCTACGTACACTTCTTCTATAAGACATTTGATGACATGCCTAAAGGCAATTTGATTATATCCAACCAAGCATCAAAATTCAAACCAAGGCTATGATACAGAAAAAGGGAATTGCAACATAAATCCTCTACTCTTCCCCTGGCACTTGCTTGCAATACCATATTTTATCCTATCTATTATGTCCAATATTTAAAAACTCAACTTTGGTTTCAGTTTCAGCCAGACCATATGAATTTAGTTTCAATAGTTTCGCTATGGGCTTACACTAGTTTTGGTACCCGTACTGACAAGCAACCAGGACACACCTAATAAGAAGTACCAGTACAGTACATACCGTGCTACCAACAATCAGTACAGGAGGTGTACAAGTTTCCAGTTACCCACAAATACAGAAAGGTATTTTGCTCTACTGTCAACAATTTTGTTTGAAAATTATAACAAATTAAATAAAATATTTAATATTAAAATTTCATAAATGAAGAAAAATGAAATTATTCAAGAATAATAAGTTAGACATTATTTCAAAATAGGATGTTGCTTAGAACCTTTTAGATTTATTTTGGGTAGTTTCATATAAAAATATCAAAATATCACTTTCCGAGAATAAGATATTAAAAAGTACATTTGGTGTATACAATATCATTGGCCGTGTATCATACAAGAACTTGAGCTCTAGGATAGCCAAACATAAAGACTTTTTCTAGAAATATCATTGAAATATAGTATGCAGTGCTTCCAAATCCTTTTGGAACTTTCAAATTCAAGTTTCGTACACAAACGATGCTTCCCAAAATTAAAAAAAAAAGAAGAAATGCAAGAAACCACAGTGAAATCTATATAGACATCAAATTTAACACCGTAAGTTAGTTCCACTTAAACTCTAAAAGTGGACCTAGTTTTTGATCAGATAAGCTAAAACCAAAACCAAAACTTTTGGTTCTAACTTCAGAGTTCCAAACAGTTCTTTAAATCATGCTCTCACCAGTAGAATTAACCAATTTTGTAACAGTGGTTGTCTACGTTATATTATTAAATTTCCGATTATAGCAACACAGACTCATATTTTGAATTGCATTGTAGACTTTTTAGTGCCGACAAACTTTCTGCTGTATATTACATAATATCTTTTAATTCTCCTTCCGTCAATACATACTGCAACCACACTTGCAATGTTGCAGAACTCAAATTTGATTTATGTTTTAGTTGGAGCAAATGAATTGTTTTTGGCCATCTCAGCCACTCCATCTAGCAATATTCTAAGATCAATCAATAAGGGAACATAATGCAGACTGAAAAGTATAAACTGGTATAAACTAGCATAAACTCCAAAACCAGTGCCAGTTTCGAATCATATCCCACCAAAACTGAAACATTTCAGCAAGGTGGACTTTCATGTGGAGCTCCAAATCATGCACACCTATTAGCTGGCTGCAATCGCGTGGACATAGTTAAATCCTTCACTTAAAATCAAGATAGATATCGTCACGAACAAATGCAGATCCCCTTAAGCCATTCGATCATGTCAGATAAAGACCCTGGCTTTCTTAAGCGGCTCTACCGCCAATACATTATGATAGGACTATTTATCAGTGATCAAGGTACATGAACTTGCCTGGAGGATATCAATCAACCTTTCCTTATCCGACTCGGTGGATGGAGGAGTCTCAGAGATTGAAGAAGAAGGCCAACCATTCTCAGTGAAATACCTATCAATTCGGGTTGGAATTACCATCAATAAAAAGAATTTCAAGCAAATTGAAAAAGATAAAGGAGAGAGGAGGGTTACCATCTCATCTTGGGCTTTCCTCCGCCGATCCGGTTCTGGAGCTCGTCGTAGAAGTCGGAGCTCCAGTAGAGGGCCTGAGAGGTGGAAGGGGGGCAGCGGACGGCAAAGTGGGCGAAGGCGTCGTTGTAGGCCTGGCGGTGAAGGTGCTCCGACTCGAGGATGACGCCGTCGCAGTCAAAGATGAGAGCCTGGAGAGGGGAAGACGTAGGAGAATGGGAAGGAGAAGCGACGGAGGCGAGCGGAGGAGATCTCGAACGATGGCTCCGGAGGTGGAGGAGGCGGAGAGGAGAAGGCGATGGAGGCGAGAGATCGGGGAAGAGGCGAAGGAAAGGAGGGCGAGGGGAGGATAGGCGGGGTGAAGCGGGGGAAGGGCAGGGGAGAAGAAAAGAAGTGGAAGCCATTGGAGGTCTCGCCCACTCAATCTATCGGTCTATCCGAATTCGGAGCTTTTTTTTTTTTTTGTTTTTGAAAACAGAGGCGAGAGCGGCCAGATAAAATAAGAAAACGGAAATTGAACTAGGGGTCTGGAATCAAGCTTTGCTCCGTGAGCTGATCAAACGTCGGGCCGGGCCAAGCCGGGCTCGGACCGGTCTCAACGGCAAAATTTACTCGATGTTTCTGTCCCAATCCAGCCCAGCCGGACATCGAGCCTCTTATCTTTATCCAAGCCCGGCCCGATCCTGAAAGATCAATACCAAACCCGTCCAACAGACCAGATATTGATATATTCATTAACATATAGTATAAAATTTTATTATTACAATATATACTTAGCTAATATAAGTAATAGTATATATATTTATATATTAAATATATATAATTTTTTTGAATAATGGCGAGGTCGTAGCTGTGCTCTAAGAACACCAATTCTTAATACATGTCCCAACCATATATTCATCTACCCTGTCACTTTGAAAGCATGCACAAGTAGCAAGACGAAAACTAATGCACTCTTGGCAGAGAGCTTAAGGGGGGAGTGAAAAACTAAAAAAAATTATTATTATTATTCCTCACATCCAGAATTGCACCTTGAATCATTAGATAAAAATCCGAAGATGAAGAGAGAAATAAAGAATATCACTATTCTATAAAGAAATTGCCGCAGGAGGAGGAGGAGGAGGAGGAGGATAATGAGTGAGAGCTCGGAGGAGTCGAGGCGCGAGAAGGCAGGCGCAGATTTGATATGAGAAGGGGCAGGCCAAAGGCAAGGCAGGAAGGGGCGAGCTAGCTGAGGGTGGTGGAGGTTGGAGGGTGTAGAGGAAGAAGGACATAGAGTAGGGAGCTCAATTCAATCCAAAAGCATAGGATATTGAGCAACTCGATCTTACAGCTTATCCTTGGCCACAAGTTAAGTTGAGGGGAGGCCCGAGCTATAGGAGGGTTTGACCTGCAACGTGTGGGCCAACTACAATCCCCAAGCAAACAGGCTATTCGTATCCCATTAGTGCACCTGCAAGTCTCCAAGTAGCCCTTAATTTCTTTGGTGGGTGTGCACTGCTAGATTCCCTCTCCCTTCTCTCTCTAGAAATCTTTACCTCAAATTTAGACGAGTCTAGATTGTAGGATGTATCATATAAAAAGACCATGCATACCAGCATTCATATGCATTGCATGTAAATGTATATTGCTGGAGCAACCTTCTGTTTTAATTATACAACATAGTTGTGGCTTAATAATAATTGACCACTGAGAAGGATTGTAGAGTCCTTAAAATGTCTATTAAAGGGACGGCCATGACCGCGTGCACTGATACAGGAAGATTACAGCTCGTCTCTCACGTTGTTGAGTTACTCAACGATCAACCAATTATTGCACATCCGACTGTCATAACATGATCTGCCTTCTCGGCTCTGTGCCTTTATCCTTATAAATATCGACATCTGGAGGATCTGCAAGTACGCTCATGCTTACTCTTACACCTAAACTGATATTTTGCTTTACTCTTTCAAATCTCCAACTCTTCTCCAAAATCTTTGCCTGGCTTAAAGCATTGGAGGATCTCCCATCCGATAAAATTCGGCGACATTCGATATTTTCTTTCTTGTTTTCAGATCGGACTCCTAGCTCCAAGCAAATCTCTTCGTTCGAGCATAACAAGCCGAACATAGCCAGTCAATCATTGTCTGCCATCTCATCCAATTCAGTTAGGTCGGATTTTGGTGGTAACAAATAGCGTAAGCAAACCATCATTAGTAAATTTATATATAAAAAAAGAGAAAATATGGAACCTTGGCTGGTATTGGAAGCTCTCCATTTTTTGCTGAACAGCAGCATCCTAAACACGCCCTACCATGTTAAAGGTCGGAATTTCTATACTGGGAAGGGGATGAGGGCTCCTTAATGAATTGGGTGGGCCATGCCCTCCTAAAAAGCCAAAATTTTTATGTATTTACCTAAAATCTAACTGGGCTTGGACTGGGATACAAGAATTTATAGGCTAGAACATCTAGAGAGGTCAACGGAAAGTGAAATAATTAAAATCGAATTCAAAATCCACTATCATTTTTCAAAACTGAAACTAAAAAAAAATAATTTTTAAAATAAAATACCATAACAACCACCCAAATAAAAACTGCAAAATCAAGGCTAAAACTAAATAACCGAGTACCATTTAATTTTTTTTATTCATTTCAAAATTTTTATATATAAATACCAAATTAAAGATATCATCTATAATTTTTAAAATATAATTTATACAAACTCAACTAATAAATATATCCAAAAATAATAACACAATTATCCAAAAACTCAATAATTCAGAAATAATAATACAACTATCCAACAAACATAATAATTCAAGTTAAAACAAGCTCAACTACATTTAAAAAAATATAATGATAAATTTTTCAATATAAGAAAATTTTGGTGAACAATGTAGGACTCTATTTTGCCTTCATCAATCCATGAATATATTATGCCTAAGAGAATAAAAAAAATATAAACAAAAAGCTCAATTAATACAATAATTTGTAATATGATTGACACATATTTATTCAAAGTATACAATCTTATTAATACCAAGAAATGTTCTATAAATTACCTACGGAAGAATCATCTTCACTACTATTTCATGGACCACCTAATTTAGATTTACACTAAATACAAAAGTTATTAAGGATATTAACTATCTGATGTGTTTGGCTTCGGATTTGGTGTCAAATTCAGTTTTGGATCGAGTTTGGATCAGAAAATTAACCAAAATCAAAATCAAAACCGAGCAATTTTTAATTTTTAAAATCATCACCGAAACTATCCATATTTAATTTCAGCTAAAACCGCTCTATTCAGTTCCAAGATGGATAAAATATTTGCATATTTATCCCCGATAATATCTCTTAGAATATACTTACCTCAAGCCCACAGGTTACCATAATATCAAACCCCCCCAAAAAAAAACAATTTAAGCCCAACATTCACAAATTTCTTTTAAGCAGCAGATGATAGGATGATAGGCCAATTGTGCCTATCAGAACTTACCCCTAGCAAAACAAATTCCTATCAATCGGCAGTTATTTTTATCATAATAACTATGAGAATAAGTGCACATAATTAGTTTCTACAAATGATGAGGGATTGGACTATGTCCAACACTTGGCAATGCACAACTGAATTAGTCTGCATCAAACACTTGGTTCTGCCCAATTGAAAGAAGCTTGCAGCCACTGAGTGACAAATATTCATGCTCATCCTATCCATGCCTTTTTTGGTACCCAGCACACCGAATATGGCAGCTAAACCATAAGAACCACCATGGTGCATGGCAGGATACTGTGGCAAACAAGCACCTACCAGAATTTCCAAAGGATTTGAAACATCTCTCATTGTGGAATAAGCTTATCTCAATTTTTTTTTTGAGGTAAAAAAGAAGTGTTACGTTACATAATTCCACTAATAACTAGGTGGCCTAGCAAGGAACAGGAAATATTCCACTAATAACTAAGAGGCTTAGTTTGGACTTTGGAAAGAGGACAAGGGCCAAGATAACCCATCTATCCCACCTTATCCTGAGATAACCAACAAATTGGCCAAATGTTGAGGTGAAATATTCTCGACAATTGGATCAAATCAAGGATAACTGGGAAAGTGATGGGATGGAGTGTGTAATATAACTGAGAGTTCGGTCAAACCAGGAATACCTGGGCATCATTTGTTCTCCAGGATCCCTGGAATTTTGTCTGTTCCTTTTTTTCAATCCCTACCAATTAGTGAAAAAGATCAAATAACCCCATAATTAGCAACACTATTATCCTTTTATCCAATATGTGATCATCATATGTCAGCCATATTTTTGTACCAGGTAATCATTAAAAGGGGAACGAACAAATTATTCCGAACATAACGTTCATGTTATCCCTGATTGTCTCTTGTTATCCTCAGCATGTCTGTCCCCCAAATTGCTTATCCTGCTTCTGGACTAGGCCAGCTGAGGAGAATAATCCTCCCTATCTCTAGCGACTTCTGAGACAAATATCAGTGTAAAATTAGAACACTGTAGCCCTCATTTCCACCTGATCAATTATAGTGTGATAGAAGACATCTGATGTCTGAAAAGGAACAAAAGAACAAGAAAAGCCTGAGGCTAAACGCTGCAGCCTATAACTTTCAGCTAACCATCCTAAAGGTGTATTATGATAGTGGTGCAAGAGAAGCATTTTTTTAAAAAAATGGAATCCACATATGCAGTGACGTAGAAAAAGAGGAGGCTGAAGAGTGTAGGGGAAAGAACAAAAGATTTTTGAAGCAGGAATCAGATTCGCCTTGTGCAGGCTCCACATGGAGATTAGCTTTCATGATATAAGTTTCTTCAATTCATTTTTGAGATACAGCAATTATACTTCGGTGACAGTGTTACAGATCATGCGGCTCAGACGGATAACCAATTCAAGACTCAAGGTTGGCCATGAGCTTTTTCCATGCGTCATTTGAAAATAGGAGGCTAGCCAAAAAAAAAAAGCCCCAACTACGCCCGACCACAACTAGTTGTCAAATCATACCCACAGCGAGAGAGAGCTCTCTCACACTATTTAACACTCTGGGTTCCATCATGGAGAATCCCAAGAAGATAACTGCAGCCCCTCAGAAATGTGACAAGAGAATAGGAAACAGTAATGACTGATAAATGGGGGTGGCCTCCCATTTAAGAGAGCAGATAAATGAGACCCAGAGTGTTCCCTCACGGCTTCTCCATACGTTCAGCTCCTTCAGCATCAATTAATAACTCCTAATAAGCGTAACAAATACCACGCTAGTACGTACTCTCAGTGTGTGCCTCCGTTCTCTTCCCAACACAATCCCAGGGACACCGCACCTCATTAAACCCACAACAAAAATGGCAGCAAGTACTAAAACCAATCAAAACAGAAACTAGTAAACAAAGAATGAGAAGAAACCTATCCATTTCTAATGGGTCTTCCGAAATCCAGCAACCATTGATCCCAAAAGAGATGCCCCTTTTCTTAGTTCTCCATTTCTAAGGGTTATAGAGGTGGCTGCCGCACCGGCATTTCCACCCCAGAGGTTTGTAGTTGGAGTACATGGTGTAAGAGGGCTGGTCGGCCAATGGGCGGGCCTGCCCGACCGGCCGGCCCAGGCCGGGGTCGGCCGGGCCTGGGAGGGTGGGGACCTGGACCGCCGTACAAGGGTTGCACTCGTTGCACTTGTTGTGGCAGCTGGGTGGCGTTGATCCCAGCCTGATCTTCTCTTCCATCAGCATTCCCTACACACACACACAGAGAGAGAGATCAAAGCTCGCCATTAGAGAAGGAAAAGAAGACTTACAGGAAACGGATAAGGAGAGGTATGGATGGATACCTGAGGGGAGGAGAGTGAGGATTTAGCAAGGCAGGAGGTGGGGAGGAGGAGATTGAGAAGTGTTAAGAGGAAGAGGAGGTCATGGGTCACTGAGCTCATAGTCATGGGACCCCTGCCTTAAGCCATGAAGTTGATAGAGGTTGCGGTTTCTAGTACTTTTTTTGAGTATAGTGGATGAGAGGCTGAGAAGGCGGAAAGGGAACTGCCTTTTTGAGTGCGCGTATGTGCTTATTTTAGTGCTTTAGAGTTCACCATTCTGAAGAGAAGCTAGGGAGATGGCGGGGAGAGAAATAAATGAGCGTGGTCTCGCCTCTACAAGGGAGAGAAAGCAGCAGTGGAAAAGAACAAGACATGGGAAATTGACAAATGAGATGGTTCCACTTCAATACGGAAGCCACAGGCGTCTGCCTCCTCTACTCTCTCTCTCTCGCGCGCTCTAAAATGACCATTATACAGAGTGGGGAAGTGATGGAAACAGCGAGGCTAAAAGGAAAGGCAGTGATTAAGATAGATTTAATACAAACAATCACTTTCATTTGGGAATATGGGTTTGACTGCCACCAAATGAATGAATGAGATGAGAAAGAGAATAGGGAAGTGGAGGGAGGGAGTCGCCGAGTGGCAGAGGCTTTTACTCTGATAGTGTGAGAGTAGAGTAAGTAAAAGGCTGCAAGGAATCATGAGGAGGTTCTTGTTTTTTATTGCGTTTTTACTCATTTGTTTGCCTCTGGGTAGATCCAGAGATTAGTCAAACAGTGGCAGATAGCAGAAGGTTGGCAGATAGCAGAAAAGAGAGAGAGAGAGAGAGAGAGAGAGAGAGAGATTATGACAGTAAAATGTGTACGTTATCTTAAACGACCGTAGAGAATAGAGAATAGAAAAGAATACAACAAGAGAAGAAAAGGAGACTGCATCAGTGGGAAAAGAAAGATGCGAGAAGAGAGAGTCTCCGTTAAAAGGACCTTTTTGATGGAAGGGAAGGCAAGAAGGGGGAGAAAATAAAAAAAAAAAAAGAGGAGGGGGAAGGTGGACAGTAGAGACGGGTGCATAATTTTCCGAGGGACGTACAGTTGCTCACATGGGGGAGCACCAAGGCAAGATACGGCCTCGAATCCAGTCACCAATTCATATGCCTCGGCGTACCACCCGTTTCCAACCGTTCAAGTTACATTCCAATGGTTCTCCAAATTTTATACCTCGCACTACGCTCACCGGGCAGGTGAGGGCAATGATGAGTCCTTCCCCTACAGACATAAGAACTGGAGCCAGCCAGGGGTTGTCTACTTATCTTCCCCTCCCTCCTCGTTAGGAAATTAAAACGGACGTTATAACGGTCAAATAGTATGCTGTCCTTTATATGTATAACGGCATCTAATTAAATAACGGCCGTTATGCTGTTCATAAGGTCAGTGCGTAACAGAGTTTCCAGAACAGTATCATTTTATTTTGATACTCTGGGGATACGGAGTTGCAAATACAGAAAAATATTTCAGACTAGTAAGAGATTATGACTTCTTCCAGGCCATCCATATCTACTGAAAGACGAACAAAATTGTGGGCTGAATTGCCTCCTAGGCATTTGAAAGATTTTTTTTTGAGAGAGTTACGTGTCTATGCCTCCATTTCGCCAAATTTTTTTTTTTTTGACTTTATTGATTGTACTGATGCAAGACCCACATAGTCATTGTACCAATAATAATAATAATAATAAAATATCACTATAATCTGCCAGCAATTGTTGTTTAAAATAACACCATTCTTTTGCCTTCTTACAGAGTTGCACTAGCTTAAGATGGTCTATTATAAGCAATTGTCTTTAAAAAGATTTTAAAAAAAACATTATAATAAATCATGGTATACGTAAAGCAAATACCAAAATATATGTCATCGATCATCGGATTACATGTTTAACTAAATCTCACATGATCACAAATGCAGCTGTGCTATACTCTAGTAATTATCAGTAATAGTAATCATTGGGTGCTTTTGCAACTGGTTTCAGTTTTTGCACATGCCATACTCATAAGCCTCTATTTCAATTTCTGCACATGCCATCCATACTCCTGCACCTGTTCATCAATCTGGAAGAAATGGACAACTTGAATCCGATCACCAAAATCCAATTGATGCACCTTTTCACCAGTTATGACCATCACCACTAGCTGAGCTTCTTAGGCTTCTAGAAGTCCTGCAAATAACAAGGTCTCTCTTAGGGTCAGTCATCATCTTCGGCTTAAGCTATGATTCAGAAGACACCAAAATTTTGGTTATAATTCCATGTCAATGTCTCAACTGACTTGGTTCTAACTATACTTCTAGTTAAAACAAGTCTCATCATCCTCATCAACAACTCAAGGATCAACCTAGTAAAATATCCATGTCAAAAAATAAATCTTACCCACAGACTGATGCTAGGGCTACCAAGCTTACGAAGATTAGCATTTTCGTTATGCTTTTTAACATCATCGGATTAACAAATGGGAGGAAAAGAGTTACACTTCTAAACATCTTGCTAGCTTGAGTAGAAGTCCTGCTAATAAGATGCATGCAGACCTGACTGGATATAAGATGGATAGCGGAAATTCCATGCCAAATTAGATAATCATATCTACATTTTCCCTTGCAATTCCAGGCCATCCATATGAAATTCCTAAACTTCATAAGGTCCAGATTTGTTTAGAAGGTTACTACAACCACCCCGCTATACATCAAATCCCCTCAATTAACCTGTGTCTGTGCTAATGTCTACTGCATTCCACCCAAGATTCTAATAGAGTTTGATTTTCATATACAAAAGCTTAAAGTGACAAGCATCTATCAATATAAAAGTGATAATTTATCTAATCAAAGAGATTAGTAGCTTACTGGACTTCATTTTTTTTTATTTCAATTGTTTATTTTTATCTAACCATCTGAATCAAAAAGCTACTTCTATAGCCTGAACTTTTACAATGCAACCTTGGATTCAAGAGTTGGCAATAAGATGGGGGATGATATATCTAGAAGAGGACAAGCAGGTAGCAGAATCAGTTTTCTAGACTGGTCCAAGATCATGCCCCTAATGCATTGGATGGCAACGGTCAGTTTTTCCCCAGGGTGAAGAATTAATGGGGATCAAATAATAGACTCGGGTGGTCCAAAAAAAAAAAAAAATATTGAGCCATTGCAGATATGAATGTGGTCAAATGTCTCCATATGGACTTAGTGCCTTACAGCTCAACTTCCGTTAATAAGCTCATTCTATGATCTCTACTGGAAGCACAACCACCCTGGTACCATGCCAATTTATTTAACACACAGAGAGAGACTTTCTGAGTTAGGTCTTCCCTAACTCTTACAATCAAAAAAAAAAAGAAAAGAAACACAGAGAGACGTACATAAACCTCAACTTTAATGAACTGTATAAAATGTGATACATGTGGAGGTGGGGATACCAGCGTGGGTAAAGAATCAGATGGTTCAGATGGTGCATACCAGCACACAGCCTAAAGCAATATGGTAGGACCAGAATGTTCATCTGAGAATAATCCAAATTAAGCTGATTAGTATTAATATCTTTGAGTAGCCAAAATGTTCATGGGAATTTGCAGCTACAGAATTACTAAATGCCGATTGCATAAATTGTCAATCGTAGAGGCAAATAGTTTATTTTAATAGCTATAACTGGTAGAAGACCATATCAGCATCGGCAACAAAAGAAATCAAAAGAGACAGAATGAGAGTGAAAGAAATGATGCTAGTAAAATATAAACTCTGAAATTTCAAGCGTGGAAACTAGGGTGACACTACTTAGGGTCAAATATTGTGTTAATTTTCTATAGAAATTCTTATTGTTTGTGTCTCAAGGCCCAAAAAATAAGAAACTGTAAGAAATATTTGTAGCACCAAACACAGAGATCTGTAACCTTCTAAGTTGAACCTTAAGCCTCTCTCATTACCGATGTTTAGCATAGTAACTTACCTGATTTGGATAGGATTAAATAAACAATTAACAAAACAGCAACCAGCTTTCCGCCACCCTCCCACATCCCGAACTCAAAATATGAACTATTTTCCATAGTTTACACCTGAAGATCCAGATTCATGTTATACCGTACCAGCTCGTGCTGGTGTGTATTACCAGTACAGAACTGGTACAACAGTAGGGGGGTGTAACGAGTTTCAATACAGCGAACTGAATCCCATATCCGGCACATCGACACTATACCAAGATGGTCTCGGTGTGGGATCCAGTACCAAGATTGCAAACCTTATCGAGATTGATCGTTCATATGGTGGCTATGCAATCATAAACTCATAAATGAATGGGACAAATAGTTTATCAAATTAGATTGACTATTACCTGTAAGATGTCATAATTGTCCAAACTCATTCTTAAGAAAATTGTTGTTGAATAATGGACTGTGATTCCTCAACTAGCCTCTTCACCACTTCACCAGCAGGCAGAATCTCCCTGATAAGCGCCACGCCTTGACCAGCATACATGACCATGCTATCAATATCACCCATTGTTGTTGCATTTGGAACAGTACCGGAAAAACGACGTATGTCTTTTTTCTGCAAAGAGAGTCTGTCAGTTTAAGAAACAACCATTATCCTATACCATGTCAATATATCTTAACAGGGCAAAAAAATGCAATGAATTTTTGAGAGTAAAAACATCATCACATATATGCATGACATCTGCTATTTACACTAATGCCAACAATATTGAGTTGAATGGTAATGAAAATGTGAATACCATGAGTTGAAAGTTGGTTTTGACATTACAAAGCTACAGAGAAAAACCATGGGGCCTGTCACAAGAATATTTTTCCTACTAAATTAAATAGGCTTCTAATGGAAGGACAGGACAGAAGTAAACTGAATTACATGATCTTTGAGCATTTGAGTGGCTTCCCTAACCACATGAACTGATAACTACTTGGCAATGTCCAGAGATTCAATTGAATGCCGTGTCTTCCAGATCCAAATTGATTTCAGAGTTCATCAGAAAAGAGGCATGGAATCACCATAACAAAGGTCTTAATCTAGGCCATTCAATGTGGGACTCCTCATAAGCTACAGACTAAAGATGACATACTTAAATCCCTTTTCATAGTAATGATAACTTCTCCAACCAGTCTTGTATGCTGAATAAGCATACCTTCATCAGAGAAAGTAACTCACATATTTTCAGTTTATTTTCGTAAAAGCAATTAACAGGATGATCTTTCTCTTTATTTTTACTGGACCCTACATAAAAAGAACCACCCTTTCAGTTGTTTTCATGTATTGTTCAAACTATCAAAGATATTGAAGTGTGGTGAGGGAGCCCTAGTACCACTCAATCATATCTGAATTTATTCCAAATTCTGTATAACATATTGTTACCCTAATTTTTCACCAATGAATTATTCCTGCAAGAAGAACTTAAAAAATGGAAGAGCCCTATTGCAATTGTTAAAGGTACAAATACAACATATCAGTTGCCCTACATAACAATCTAGATATGTATAATGGGAGGATGGTTGTTCCAGCATCCACAATAAACTGTTAAGTATATCTTATAAACCATAATTTCAAAGAGATGGCCCATTATTCAATATGAACAGCTGCATAGCATGCAGGATAGAAAGATATAAGCATAACTTATGATACATAAACTAACTCAGACTTCTCATTGTACCAAAAAAAAAAACAGTAGTGCATCAAAGCATGAACAGAGTTGCTCATCTCTTTGTTCTAGGAACAGCTCCTTACTAAAAAAATTATTTTTTATCAATTGCAAGCAAAGAATCACAGTTCCTGAAATGTGTTAAAGGATACCAATTGGATGTCTCATATTTCAAATGAAAATTTTACAAATTTATCTACAGCTAAAAGGGACTTACCATGCCATGAATTACTGAATGGCCTATGACAGGCTGGTTTTCCTCATTTTCATGAACTGGGAGATGCCTCCTGTCTATGAAGAAACGTGTTTGCAGTACACGATGTGGAGCACCAGGCCACCTTGACCGACCAAATACATTGGTGTACTCAGTTTTATCAAATTCCAGTAGTTTTTGCTTATATGAAGGATGTGCAAAGCTTTCAACAGTAGCAACGAACCTGCATATCAAAGATACCATACATGGGTAAGCAAATGCAATGAACTTAAGACGACTGTTGAGCCTTGCGCGTACAAACATATGTATGCACATGCATAGGTATGTTAGAAACACATTTACACAGACACACATGCAGGCAGGCAGGCAGGCGCGCGCGCGCGCGCACACACACAGAGAGAGAGAGAGAGAGAGAGAGAGAGAGAGATGAAAACAGCATGCTGTAGACCTAGTTCCAAGGCAGACACCCTGAGCACCAAGGGCCAAAGCAGCAACATAGCCGCGGCCATCTACAATACCCCCGGCAGCAATGACTGGGATATCACAATCTGAAACCAAATCAACTACTCTTGGCAACAACGGTATCAATCCATCCTGTAGAGAAAACAGATAAAATGCCAAGAGACAATAACCTAACACTCAATGATACTGTAAGTTCTTCAAACATTCAGGAGACAGCAATAGCATTTCCATGAAAGCAAGCATATATACATGCATATGAAGATGAAGCTGAAAAAGGTCCCTCAACAAAAGCTGAAGTCATAACAGCAAAATGCTTCACAAGTGGCTAAACTTTTAGCAACTAGTGCAGTGGGATATTTATGTGATGATCAACTCAGGAGAGTCATCCCTCCCCTTTCTCTTGCATGCCCAAGCCCTTCAAGCAAACCACCCAACAGAGTTACCTGATATGAATCAATTGCAGGCAAATCTAAATTATAGTGAAACTAACTATCATCTCGACATTTGCACAGGACATGCTTTATACCTATTTAAATCTAAACAAGTATGATGATAGTAGATATCAAGCTTTTGGCTGACTTAAATTTATATGTATATATGGCAGAAGAAAACATTAATTTTTATCTCTCAGAAAAAGGCACAACCATGTCGTTAATTTCATGCACCAGGAAAAAAGAATATATATATATATATATATGTATGTATGTATGTATAATTATAATTTTTCAGCTAATGGAGATAACATGCTTTGCCATCTTGCATTGCCTTAAGTCAACATCCAATCAGCCCACTTGGATTTCAATCATTTCAAGTGGTACACAGCGAGTTGTAGTTCTAGTCAAACATTCTTCAGAAGATAAAACTATATAACAAGCTTCTGCTGAGTTTAAATTTCATGATATTTGCAATCTGCAGATAAACATAGAAAAATATCTCCAATTCTGAACTGGTTAATAGACCCCATTTCACAAACCCAATAGTGCATAAAGCATCTCATTATACAACATGTTTTATTGCATTAATGCTGACATTAACAAATAAGCAAAAAGTTTTCATGTTACACAGTCAAACATGCCCGTAAATAAATGAGGCATCAAGTACAGACAACATGTTGCATAAATAACAGTAAAGCTTTATAGTCCAACACCAATATAGTGTATTAGTTTATCCATAACCCAGGAAGAGGGGATATGCTGGTACAATCACCCATAAGAATATATGCATGTTTCTTCTTCTTACTTATAAATGATGTGCAGCTTAGACTTGATATTCCCGTAATCCTGTGTTGGACAACAACAAAGATAACAGGGAAAAGTTGGAATTAAAGCAATCACTTCAGGGGTCCCGGACAGAGCTTATCCTAGAAGTGTTGAAGAAAAATCAAAGCAACAATTTCTGACCAATGCTGTGGCAACACAAATTTAAAGGAATTGTCTACTTCACCTCATTCAACAATGTACCCCTCTCACTATCTCCACCACACCAGAATTCACCAAATTCATGCGTGATATCTAAAGTAAAAGGAGATCCCAGAAAACAACAAATAATTAACAAGTCTCCTTGCCTCCATTTGAGACCCATCCATGCAATGTTCTCATGCACAGACATACCATAACCACCATAATCTTCCCAATATTAGTTACATTTTATCCTCTAATTTTCTCCAAAAATATTCCAGTTAACCAGGTTAACCCAATTCCATTGTCCCCAAAGCAAACTGGCCTTAGTACAGCCATAGAGATGATTCCAACCATAGTACACCATTCCATACGACTAGATCGTATGGATCATGGTCTGACGAACAGGCCCATACCGGCCGGTTCGGGCCGTATCAGACCGGTCCGGCGTGTAACTGGTACGTCGGAGCCGTAGAAACCGGTACGTCAGAGTTGAGGAAGACGAAGTTTAGGAGAGAGAGAACAGGGAAGAGAGAGAGGGAGGAGAGGCCTCTGCCGCCCGCGGAGGGCCGTGGATGGCTGGCGAAGGCCGAGGGGGGGCGGCGGAGCCCGCGAGGGTGTGGGAGAGGCCGTGGGGGGGCGGCGGAGGCCGAGGCCGCGTCTCCTGTTTCTTTCGAAATAGGGGACGCGACCGCGGAAAAAAAAATTAGGAATTTTGAAGTGAAGTCGAAAACCGATTTGCCGACTTCACTTAAAAATCCTATATTTTTTTCCGCAGCCGCGGCCTCGGCCTCCACCGCGCCCCTGCGGGTTCCCCCGCCCCCCTGCAGGTTTCGCCGCCTCCCCCCCAACCTCCGCCGGCCCCCCGCGGCCCTCCGCGGGCAACCTCTTCTCTCCTCTCTCCCTCCCCCGTTCGCTCTCTCGTTCTCTTCTTCTTCCCCGCCGGAGCCGGGGAAGAGTGTTCCAATTCGGTACCGATTAAACTAGTACGATCGGTACGCCTACCGGTAGCGGTACGGCAAACCTTGTTACGGAGTAGAGGTGGGCATTGGGCCGGGCCGTGGGCGGCCCGGCACGATACAGTAACGGGCTGTGCTAGACACGGCTCATAAAAGGGGGTCGGGCTGGGTTAAGGATTTCTGGCCCACGGGCCGAGCCCGGCACGGCCCATAAGGGCCTGGGCTGGCACGATTCGTGGGCCAAGCACAGCACGGCCCGCGGGCCAGCCCGGAACGGCCCATAAGGGCCTGAACCCTTAAGCAAATGACGAGGGGAAGGGAGGGGCGATCGAGGAAGACGAGGGGGGGCAGCTGAAGGGGGAAGATCAGAGGGAGAAGGAGAAGAAAGTGAATTTTTTTTTGGGGGGGGGGGATCGGAGAAGATGAAGGAGGGGGAAGGGGGGCGGGGGCAGCAGAAGTGGGGGAGGAGAGGGACAAAAGGGGCTGGCTAGGTGGAGGCGGAGATGCGGGTTGGGGCGGAGGCGGAAGCGGCGAGGTGGGGCGGTGCTGCGTGCATGCAAAGGATGGCAGAGCTTTGCGGCGGCAGCGCAACAGAAGAGCTCGGGTTGGCGGAACTTTGTGGTGGAGAGCTCGAGTTGGCGGTTGCGGCCGTGGGAGCGGGCGAGACGATAATGCTGGCGGCGGCGGAAGCGGCGGGCCTGGTTGGCCGGGGAGACGGCGATCTCAACGGCGGTGGCGACGGTGCGGATGCGGCGAAGGGTGGGGGCGCTGCGGCGGTCGCGGAGAGGAGGCCACGGAGGGAGGAAGATGAACCAGAAACATGTATTTTTTTTCTTTTTTTTCTCTCTTTTTTTCTTTTCTCTCTTTATTTCCTTTTTTTGGACAGACGAGCCGTGCCTAGGGCGGCCTGATTCATTCAATAGATCTGGTCGAGGTGATTTTCGTTTACCAGTGCGTAGGTGGTCTAAGTTCCGTGCCTGGCATGGCCCGTGCCGGCCCGGCATGGCCCGCCACCCCATGGGCCTAGGGTCGGGCCGGGCTTAGCCTTTAGGTTAAGCGGGCCGTGCAGGCACGGCCCGTTTAATAACAGGCCGGGCCAGGCACGGCCCGTTTGGTCTGTGGCCGGGTGGGCCTGGGCCGGGCCGGGCCCGGCACGGCCCGATGCTCATCTCTAGTACGGAGTATACCGTATCGTACCATTTTGGTACCAATATTTGGTATGGAAGGTATACTGTCACTAGGTACACCGAACCAGCCCCATACCAAGTGTACCGACACAATGACAAGGTGGCACCAATATAAGACCTGGTACCAAGATAGCGTACCTTGATTCCAACTATATTCACCATTGAATAATACAAGAAAAATATTCTTGACATGATAACCTTCATCTCTTTCAAGAGGCTTTGCCCTATCCTTTGGATTCAATGTTGTTGCTGGAAATTGGACCCGGGGGCGGCCGTCGGCTGAGGAGGAGGAGCTCCGGGAGGGCTTGGCGAACGGCGGTGATCCAGCGATGTGCGGCGTCCTCCGGGGGACCTGCAAAAAGCCGGTGGCCGGGCTGTCCGGCGCCGGCCCTCCGACGCTCAAGTCAGTGAGGGCAAGTGTATGAACGGAGGTAGAAGTAGTTAGGATTTTTCTTCCTCCCCCTCAAAATGGAGAAATTCCCCTTTTATAGAGGGGGCTGGGTTACCTGTGATGTGATGGGGCAAACAGCCTTTCGTACAATTGGGCATGCGGTAGAAATTAATACTCGATCGTGTGAGTCAATGCTGTTACTGTAAGAGATTAGGCCAAAGCTCTCAAGCCCTTGTGGAGTCATGCCATCATTCGTAGCCAAGCGGGCTTGCCGTAAGAGGCTTGATGTCCGTAGGCAACTGAAGCCATACGCTTTAATTGTTGAGTGAGCTGAGTGCCTGCAGGGGCCATACACATTAATTGTTGACGAGGACAAAGTGTGGCCTTTCGGTCGCGCCGCAGGGGGGAATGTGACCTCAGCGCGTAAGTCGGGCGTCTTCGGGTTGGTGGAACCGTTCGGCTGCTTCCGGGTCGGAGGGGGTCTGCTCGATCGGCCCCCGCTCGGAGGGGGTCTGCTCAGTCGGCCCCCGCTCGGAGGGGGTCTGCTCGGTCGGGCATAGCGACATTTTCCCCCAACACTACCCTCCGACTTCCGAGCTCGAGCTGCTCGCAGGTTCGAGTGCGGGAAGTAGTTTCGGTTATGGATTAGAAAAATTTTGAATTATCGCGCGCTTCAAGGCGCCTTTAATGGGCGGCGTCTTCTCTTTCGGAAACGCTTTATTAGAGTACCTTTTCGCTTTTCGAAGCGTCCTCGTGTCGTGGGCTCATGATGAGACCGCGCGATCCGACGAGACGCTTCTATATTCGAAGCGTCGGGTCGAATTGAAAGCAGTGCATTAATTCCCAGGGTTGACACGCGTCATGATCTGGGCGGGGAGCAGCACTCCGCTTCGCAGATCTGGGCCGTCAGAGGGGTTTATATATAAATCCCTCCTTGGCCGTTTTCCATTTCTTTCCCATTGCCTTCGTCCTCTTCCCATCTCCTTCCCAGTCCGAAGCAGCCGATTCTCCATTACTTCCGGTGAGCTCCCACAGGTGTCCCTCTCTTCATCTGCTCGGAGCCAATCTTCTCTCCTCTCTTGTTTTTTTCCTTTTCTTTAATGGGTCTTGGTCCGAGTGAAATCGGGTCCTCAATGAGCGAGTTGGAGGTTGAGATGGCCGAGGAGTGGTTCTTTCCTCAGCGAGGGTTCCGTTTGGAACCCGCTGGGTTGGGGGATCGGCTAACGAATCCCTCCGTAGGTCGGATCGGAGTGTACTTGGAGGCACTCTGGGCCGGCCTACGATTTTCCTTCCATGGGTTCGTGAACGAGTTGCTCGGGGAGTACCAACTTGTCCCTGCGCAACTTGCTCTGAATGCATGGAGGACGATCATCGGGTTCCTGTCATTGTGTATGGCATACGGGATCCCGTCTTCCGTGAATGTCTTCCGGCGGCTCTTCATGTTGAAGTCCAACCCGGAAGACGGAGAGTGGCTCTATATCGCCCTTCGGACGGGTCGGCCACTCTTCCAGAGAGCTCCGTCGTCTATTCACGATTGGAAGAAAAAGTTTTTCTTTTTGGATTCCGAGCGGACGTGGGGGTTCGACCCTAGGTGGAGGCCGAGCCGACTCAAGACTGCCAACAAGCTACCCAGGCTTTCCTCGCACGAGCAGGGGATTCTTGACGCCGTTCGCGGCCTCGGGGATGGCATTCTTCTGAGCGGCCTCGTGAGTGAGGACGCTTTAGTCAATGTCGGTCTGAGCTCGGCGCGTCCTCAGGGTAAGGGCGGTAATAGAAAGGCTTCCTTCTCTTTTCTTTTTTTTTTGCAATATCTTGCAACTTATCTTGCTCGTCCTTGCAGATATCGCGAAGATGGTGACCAAGAGCGAAGCTCTGTACGCTCGGTTCCGGAAGAGAGGTGCCGAGCTCGGAGGAGAACCGCTCGAACCGAAGAAAAAGGCAAAGGACTCGGCTGACGGGGCCGCTGAGAAGAGCGCTCCTCAAGTCGACCCCTCCAAAGATGCTAAGAGGGGAGGTTCGAGCTCCGAACCCGGGAGCTCAGGGGGGGCGCTGTGGCGCTCGCGTGCCCCGTGCCGGTCTCGCAGACTCCTGGTCGGCCTCCCGTCCGACCCGAGGGCTCGGCATCCGAGCCGGGCAGCAGCCAAGGGGCTGCGAGGCCGCCTTCGCCGGGGGCGACAAGGTCTGGCCTCCCCGACCCGTCGGAGAACGAGGGCCAACAAGAAAGGTGGTCCTATGTTGTGGAGTGGACGGTGTCCGAGGGCGACTCAGCCCTCGAGAATATCGAGACGGCGCGGCAACTTTTCCGCGTTGCGCTTCTTCCAGCCGACAGGGCGAAGATTCAGGCTATGAGCCTGAACCAATTTTTGGAGTCGACTCGCCTCTTCGCTGTTCGGGTAAGTCTTTCATTTACTGTCACTTATTCCCTATGCTTTTAGCTCTGATGCTCTAATTTAATTTTCGGCCTAATTTCTGCCTTGGTCGCAGCACCTTCACGAGGTCGAGACGCTGATCTCGCTCGGGGCGGATTACAAAGAGCGGGCCCGTCGGAGTTCACGGGCACTGGACGAGGCCGAGCGAAAGCTGGCGGAGCTCGAGCTCCACAAGAAGAAGCTCTTGCTCAGAGTAGGCGCCACTGAGGACGAAATCAAGCTCCTATCGATGGCGCTCGAGGAGGAGAAGGCCGCTCATACTCTGGCTAGATCAGAGTTGCGGGCCGCCGAGGCTCGCCTGGCCGAGGCGCAATCTCTGCTCGCCATCCGCGAGCAGAGAGCAAAGGAAGCGGAGCAGAAGGCCGAGCGGCTCGAAGCTCGGGAAAAAGAGGCCCAAGAGCGGGCTCAGGATGCCGTCCGGCTTTTCCGAGAATCGGAAGAGTTTCAAGAGCTGCTCGAGGAGGAAGCCGTGAACGGCCTTATCCAGGGGTTCAATGACTTCCGCAATCAACTGCGCCAGCTCTGCCCCGATTTTGATCCCAGTTTACTTCAGCCCGGAGCTGGAGTCGAAGGCCTCGGGGCGGGGTCGTGCGAAACGGCCGGAGAGGCAGTTCCAGAGGCTGCCCCAAAGAAGCTGCTCGGGGAAACGCTCCCGAGGGTGTCGCGGCTATCCCCGAGGTCGCGCCCGAGAGCACCGAAGGCGGCGTGGTCGGGGCCACTGCCGAAGGAGGTCCGGCGGTCGAGGCCATCGAGGTCGTCGAAGTCGAGCCCGGAGAGATCTCGGCTGAAGATACCACAGCACCCGCCCCTTAGGGTCTCTTGCATTTTTTCTCTCTTTTTTTTTGTAACAAAAGGTTAGCTCTTGTCTATTGCGCGGCTGAACCTTAATTTTGTACTTAGCCTCCGGGCTTTTGAATAGAAATATTCCTTTTCAGCTTTGTTCTTTTCGTTCTTTCACAGATCACTCTTTGGCTAACGTTTCTCCAAGGCCTTTGAGCTCGTCCGAGTTCTTAAACTCGAGCTCGCCAAGTCCGTGTTCGGGATGTCTCTGCTACTCGGGCTCTCGAGCCGCTGAGGCACTTTGAGCCCCCCGAGCTAGCCGAGCCCCTAGGCTTGGGCCGTAGTTTCGCGGTTATAGAGCTCGGGGCCCCAACTGTGGGGCGTCGTGCTCCGATCATCTTATTAGGTTGCTAGCTTCTAGCTTCCGGCTCCTATCATCGAACCCCCCGGGCTCGGGATTAAATTTCACCGAGCTGCAGAACCGAACTAGGGTTCGCGCGTGCGGGTTCGGCTAGACTCCAACTCGTAATCGGCTCGGCGGAGGACCCCGATATTTTCATTTAAATATCCAACACAAAAATAAATGAGATGCGTATCAAATAGGACATAGGCGCCGATCAGGGCGTACCTTCTCGGGGATATATGCCCCGTGCCGCGAATTGCTCAGGGGTACCTCAGCTCGTTGTAGGGGACGACCTCAAGCTTAATCCGAAGCGTGGGGTCGTAACCTTTTGGGCTCGTGCATAGAGCTGTCGCAGGCCTCAAGGCGCCCAAACCTCGATCGAGGTATTTGATTCCGAGATCAAACTTCGATAGTCGATGGAGATCGAGGCGAGCTCGGTGGATGATGGAGACCGAGCCGAGCTCGATAGATGGAGATCGAGCTGAGCTCGATAGACGGAGATCGAGCTGAGCTCGATAGGTGGAGATCGAGCCGAGCTCGATAGAGCAAGGGCTGCATCTCGAATTTTTGGATGACCACAAACATTTATTTTCGGGGAGACCGTGAGGGTACTATCCCGTCATCTCGAGGTCGAAGGGTCTGGGTACGCCCTGTCGACACTTGGGGCATCCCGACCTTGGTCGAGGAAGTGCATGTGGGGGACCGCGAAGGTACTACCCCATCTTTTCGAGTGTCGAGGGGTCTGGGGACGCACTGTCGACACTTGGGGGCATCCCGACCTTAGTCGGGGTACTTAATGGAGATCGAGCCGAGCTCGATAGCTGATGGAGATCGAGCCGAGCTCGATAGCTGATGGAGACCGAGCCGAGCTCGATAGCTGATGGAGACCGAGCCGAGCTCGATAGATGGAGATCGAGCCGAGCTCGATAACTGTATCTCGAACTTTTGGCCGAGGCGCCCGGGATTGCCCGGCGTCAATTATAGTATCCTAGCGGGATCGCATAGATTATCTAAGAGTCACAAAATTTCTTATTAGGAGAAGCACGATCATAAATAAAGGATAGCAAAAATTACTATGAAGAGGATAAATTCATACTCAGAACAAGAAACCCCTTGGGGTCCTATTGATGATACACCCGGAGGTTTTCGGAGTTCCAACTTCGTGGAATAGGGGTTCCTTCGAGGTATTTCAGCTTGTACGCTCCGGGTCGTTGGACGCGCACGACCCGATAGGGTCCTTCCCAATTCGGGGCCAACTTCCTTTGCTCGGTCGGCTGGGAGGCTTCAGCTCTTCTGAGGACGAGGTCCCCCACTTTGAAGGATTTGAGTTTGACCCTGGCGTTGTAGTATTGCGCCGCCTTTTGCTGGTATCTCGCCAAGCGAACTCGGGCGGCTTCCCTCGTCTCCTCGATGAGGTCTAGGTTGTTCCTGAGTTGCGTAGCACTGGAGTTGGCATCATAATATTCTACTCTCGGAGAAGGGAGTCCGATTTCCAACGGGATGACGGCCTCCGTTCCGTATGTCAAGTTGAAAGGAGTCTCGCCGGTGGGTACGCGGAACGTAGTCCGATAAGCCCACAGGATGTTGTATAAGTCGTCGACCCACTGTCCTTTGGACTGGTCGAGCCTGGTTTTGAGTCCCTGCAAAATAGTACGATTTGTTACCTCGGTTTCTCCATTTGCCTGAGGATGTGCGACCGAGGTGAAACGGTGGTCGATGCCGAGCTTCGAGCAGAACTCTCTGAAACGAGCATTGTCGAACTGGCGGCCGTTATCTGATATGAGAATGTGGGGGAGCCCGAATCTACAGATTATGAACTTCCAAACGAAGTTCCGCATCTTCTGCTCGGTGATCCGGGCCACCGGCTCAGCCTCGACCCACTTTGTGAAATAATCAATGAAGACGATCAGAAATTTCCTCTGCCCGGTCGCCAAGGGAAATGGTCCTAGGATGTCAATTCCCCATTGAGCGAATGGCCAGGAGAAACTGATCGAGGTCAAAGGGGCTGAGGGTCGGCGCTGGATGTTGGCGTTCCTCTGGCATCGGTCGCATCTCCGAATAAAATCCAGGGTATCCTTCTGGAGCGTTGGCCAATAGTATCCCTGGCGCAAAATTTTGTATGCCAGTGCCCGGCTTCCCAAATGGTTTCCGCAGATGCCTTCGTGGACTTCACGCATTGCGTAATTCACCTCCGACGGGCGAAGACACCTGAGCAGGGGAGAAGTAAAAGATCTTCTATAGAGCTTGCCTTCATACAGTATGTACCTTGAGGCTAGGTGCTTGACTCTACGAGCCTCACGCTCATCGTTGGGGAGGACTTCATCCTGTAGGTAGCTAACGAGCTCATCCATTCAGCTTGGCTCAACATCGATACAAAGAGCTGGTTCAAGCTCCTCTATGCTGGGGATCTGGAGGTACTCCAGTGCCGCTGCTTTTGGGAGTTCGCTCATACGGGAGGACGCCAATTTTGATAATTGGTCGGCCCTGAGATTCTCCGACCTGGCAATATGTTGGATGTGAAAAGAACTCAGAGTCGAGGTGAGGTGTCGCACTTTCTGGAGATATTTTTGCATTGTCGGCTCCCTTGCTTCGAAGTCCCCCAAAATTTGGCTTACAACCAATTGGGAGTCGCTGAAGGCCTTCAAGTTCTCGACCTTCAGCTCTCTAGCTAGCTTAAGCCCGGCTACGAACGCTTCGTATTCCGCCACATTGTTAGAGGCGGGAAACTTAAGGCGTAAAGCCTGCTCAGCGACCACTCCATCCGGACTGGTGAGGATGAGGCCCGCTCCGCTACCCCCCGAGTTTGAAGAACCGTCGACATGCAAAGTCCACATCGAGTTCGGGGTCTGCTCTGCTGGTGCAGGTTCGAGCTCGGCCTCGTCTGGCACAGTGCACTCGACTATAAAATCAGCGAGTGCCTGCGCTTTGATCGCTGGTCTGGGTCGGTATTCAAGGTCGAACTCTCCGAGCTCGATGACCCATTTTGTAATTCGACCAGCGCGATCTGATCGCTGCAGGATTTGTTTTATTGGCTGGTCGGTTAGTACGGCCACCGTGTGAGCTTGAAAATAAGGCCGGAGCCTTCGAGCTGAGACGACCAGGGCGAAGGCGGTCTTTTCCAGTTTGAAGTATCGAGTCTCGGCACCCCTCAAAACCCGACTGGTGTAATATACCGGCTTTTGGAGCTTGCTCTCCTCTCGAACCAAGACCGAGCTCACTGCTACAGGAGAAACGGCTAAGTATAGGTAGAGGAGCTCGCCCTGCTGAGGCTTCGTGAGCAGCGGAGGAGAGGCGAGAAGGCACTTGAGCTCCTCGAAGGCTTGCTGACATTCCGCCGACCATAAAAAGTTCTTTGGCTTCTTGAGAGCCGCAAAGAATGGAAGACAGCGCTCGGCCGATCGGAAGACGAATCTCCCGAGAGCTGCGACTCTGCCTGTAAGCCGTTGCACTTCCTTGACTGTCCTCGGGGGCGTCATCTCTTGGAGCGCTCGGATCTTCTCAGGATTGGCCTCGATTCCCCGCTGTGTAATTACGAAACCAAGGAACTTGCCCGAGGTGACTTCGAACGCACATTTGGCTGGATTGAGCTTCACTCGGTACCTTCGGAGTGTAGAGAATGATTCACTGAGGTCGGTCACATGATCTTGCGCCATTCGGCTTTTCACCAACATGTCATCAACATAGACCTCCATGTTTCGGCCTATTTGGTCTTTAAAAATTTGGCTGACCGACCGCTGATAAGTCGCTCCAGCATTCTTTAGGCCGAAAGGCATAACTTTGTAGCAATAGGTGCCCCCGTCGGTGATGAAGGCCGTCTTCTCTTCATCCTCCGGTGCCATCCGGATCTAGTTGTACCCTGAAAATGCGTCCATGAAAGACAATAATTCATATCCCGAGGTGGAATCCACAAGTTGGTCGATACTAGAGAGCGGGAAGCTATCTTTTGGGCAGGCCTTCTTCAGGTCGGTGTAGTCCTCGCACATGCACCATTTTCCGCTAGCTTTTCTGACAAGGACCACATTGGCGAGCCACTCCGGATAAGATATCTCCCGGATGAGGCCGGCCTCAAGGAGCTTGTCAACTTCCTCGGCTGCTGCTCATTGTCGCTCTGGGGCGGCACTTCGCTTCTTCTGTCGCATGGGCTTACAGGTTGGCTTTACTTGGAGTCGGTGGACCACGACCTCCGGATCTATCCCTGGCATTTCAGCGGACGACCAGGCGAAGACGTCCATGTTGTTCCGCAGGAAGCTGATAAGGCGATCTCTCTCGCAAGCATCAAGGCCGGAGCCGACCTGCACGGTTAGCTCGGGACAGTTTTCACGTAAAGAGATTTGGATGAGCAGTTCACCGGGCTCTACCCGCTTCTTCTTAGGGCCGACCCGCACCTCTAAAGTTTCGTCCGAGAGCTTGCTATTTGGCATTAGAACCGATACTTTGGCTGGTTGCTTTGCCTCATGGGTTGCCATGTAGCATCGCCTTGCTACCGCCTGGTCTCCACGGACTTCGCCGACTCCTTGGCTGGTGGGAAATCGCATAAGCAGGTGGCAGGTTGAGACCACGGCTCGAAGAACGTTGGTCGTCCAAGGATGGCATTATAGGCCGAGGGCAAATGCACTACAAGGAACTCCATCCTCACGGTACTTTTTCGGGGAGCGAGCCCGACCGTGACCAGGAGGTCGATCTCGCCCTCTACCGGAACGGAGTCCCCAGTAAATCCGATCAGTGGGGCATGCATCCTCCGTAGTTGCTTCTCTGTCATCCCCATTCTTGAATAGGCATCAAAATACAAAACATTCGCCGAGCTTCCATTATCAACCAGGACACGTTTTACATCAAACTTGTTTACAACCATAGAGATGACCACAGCATCGTCATGGGGGGTTTCAACTCCCTCCAAGTCTTCGTCCGAGAACGAGATGGTTTCGGAGGCGCGCAGGCGCTTCGGGGTGGTTCCTTCCTCTGTAGCTCCTCCGACCGGGGCTCCGCCTCGAATGGTGTTGATGGTGCCGGCGATGGGCCTGTTGGCATTTGGATCTTCGGGCTTTGCGGTATTCTCCACTGGCCTTTTCTCTTCACGCCGGTTCCGTACAAACCGATCGAGCACTCCCCGGTGGATGAGCGCCTCGATTTCGTCCCGAAGCTGGAAGCAGTCCTCCGTATCATGGCCGTGGTCCCGGTGGAAACGGCAGTACTTCTGGGGGTTACGCCAGGCCCCGAGATCTCGTCTCGGGGGCGGGGGCCAGAAATAGTCCCGGCCCTCGATCTCCATGAGAATCTCGGTCCGAGGAGCAGTAAGGGGAGTGTAATTTTCGTACCTTCCGTTGGGTATGCGGGGCCGCGGCAGAGATCTCGGCCGAGGTGGGGACCTTGGTCGGAGCGGTCCCGGCAGCCGAGCTGGATTCTTCAGATGAGGCGGGTTCTTGGCACGGCGCGGAGATGGGCTTCTGGGACGGCCGCGCTCCTCACGACACCTTCTCTGCTTTTTGGAGGTCAGCTCGGCCCCGCTCCGTCTAGAGGCAACGACTTCCTCGGCTTTCGCATACTCCGCGCCCGAACCAGCATCTCAGTGAGGTCAGCAGGGAAATTCTTCTCGATGGAGAAGAGAAATCTATAAGACCGGGCCCCAGTCTTCAGTGCTGACATGGCAATTGACTGGTCAAGCTCCCGGACTTCCCATATTGCGGCGGTGAAACGGTCCAAATATTTCCTGAAGGACTCTCCCTCCTTTTGTTTTATATCGAGGAGGGAGTCTGAGGTCCGCCGCTGGGGTCGGCTGGCAGCAAAATTGCTGGCGAATTGCCTACCGAGCTGTTCGAAAGAGGAGACGGTGCTAGGCTTCAGCCCGGTAAACCAAAGCCGAGCTGCTCCTCGGAGTGTTGCTGGAAAGGCTTTACAAAGCATGGCCTCCGAGGCTCCCTGCAGGGCCATTAAGGCCCGATAGCTTTTCAGGTGGTCAAGGGGGTCGGTTCTGCCGTTGTAAGGCTCCACCTGGGGCATCTTAAACCTTGGCGGGACCGACTCATCTTCGATTTGTTGGAAGAAGGGGGACCTCGCGGTGAACTCGAAGTCGCCATCGCGTCCCAACCTCCTGCCGTGGAGCGCCTCAATTTGGCGCTCCAGCTTCTCGACCTTCTTGTCGAGCTCGTCGCTCTGAGGGATCACCGCGGCGGTCCGCTCCGGCGCAGGTTGCCCTGAGACTGACTCGGCTTCTGACGGTTGTGGCCAGTCACCAGGACCCCTCACCGGGGGTTCCCTCCAGGGGGAGGCCTGAACATGGGGATCTTGGCCTTGGAGGGGCAGTCCACTTACAGGAGGCACCGGCTGAACTGGGGCCTGAGGGAACGGCGCTGTCGGGACACCCCTGGGCTGCAGGCCTTGGACAACAGCGGCCAAGGCCTGGACCTGCTGCACCAGAGCATCAAACTGCTCCGGCCGAACTTGGGGAGTCGAATCGGCCGGAGGGGATGAGTTCTGGACAGAGTGTCTAGGGCTAGGCAGAGGACGTCGAGAGGCATTAGAAGCTTCCTTGCTTCTGAACTTCATGGTCGCGACTCGGTCCCTTCCTCTAGCGCCAACTGTTGCTGGAAATTGGACCCGGGGGCGGCCGTCGGCTGAGGAGGAGGAGCTCCGGGAGGGCTTGGCGAACAGCGGTGATCCAGCGATATGCGGCATCCTCCGGGGGACCTGCAAAAAGCCGGTGGCCGGGCTGTCCGGCGCCGGCCCTCCGACGCTCAAGTCAGTGAGGGCAAGTGTATGAACGGAGGTAGAAGTAGTTAGAATTTTTCTTCCTCCCCCTCAAAATGGAGAAATTCCCCTTTTATAGAGGGGGCTGGGTTACCTGTGATGTGATGGGGCAAACAGCCTTTCGTACAATTGGGCATGCGGTAGAAATTAATACTCGATCGTGTGAGTCAATGCTGTTATTGTAGAAGATTAGGCCAAAGCTCTCAAGCCCTTGTGGAGTCATGCCATCATTCGTAGCCAAGCGGGCTTGCCGTAAGAGGCTTGATGTCCGTAAGCAACCGAAGCCATACGCTTTAATTGTTGAGTGAGCTGAGTGCCTGCAGGGGCCATACACATTAATTGTTGACGAGGACAAAGTGTGGTCTTTCGGTCGCGCCGCAGGGGGGGAATGTGACCTCAGCGCGTAAGTCGGGCGTCTTCGGGTTGGTGGAACCGTTCGGCTGCTTCCGGGTCGGAGGGGGTCTGCTCGGTCGGCCCCCGCTCGGAGGGGGTCTGCTCGGTCGGCCCCTGCTCGGAGGGGGTCTGTTCGGTCGGGCATAACGACATTTTCCCCCAACAAATGTATAAGAGCCATTCCCCTTCTAGTTCTTGCTTACATCCAACTAATTCCCATGGGTCATCCATCTTCCCATCTTTGTCTACAAAAATACCTCAATTTCAACCATGAAGAAGATTGACTAAATCTATTACAATATTAAGCTCATCTATCTCCACCACCGGTCATCATTAGAGAAAACTCCATCCCTATATTTTTTTCCCTAAAGTACCTATAATTTATTCAAAAGACTCCAAAATAAGTACCATATGATCTAACACTTAGGAAACTGAACCTGAAATCCCTTCTAAACATCGAAAAAAATCCTAAGCCACTCAAATTTTGTGTGACCTATATGAAGGATTTCAAAAGTCATGCACTATCATGATTAGAAATCCACCCTTATCTACATCCAATACAAAGCCATCGACCAAATTTGTTTTGAAAAACAACTATCCACGCCTTCTAGTTCATTTTTATTTGCTTTTCTTGTTTTTATTAAATTTTCCTGTTACATTTTCTTGCCTCACATTATAGCATTTAGTGGACAAGCTTAGGAGTCATCCTAGGGTAAGTGGTAGTAATCAGATTATTCCTTTTTGCCTCCACTTAAATAATCAAAGGAAGCATCTCCATTGCTAGGTCTTGTAACACTATTATGGTGAGGTTGCTTCCTTACTGATGTAAGACAAACAAATGTGAACTTTTAGTAGAGAATCATGAATACAATAATAATAGAGTACACGATTCTTCTTTTTTTTTTTGATACAAATGATTCTCCTTTTCTATTCCATGGAAAATAGCTAGAACATAACATTGATGACCAGAGGTGTCTTCCATCTTTCACTAGCCTCTTGAACAAGCCTTCACTAGAGTTGCACCGCCAAGACAACAGGAATCACAACAATTGAATTAATGATGCACTATGCTTAGTCACAAAAATGCACCAATTCATCTAGCGAAATAGTAAAACAAATTTAATTGGTGTATATAATGCAAGTTCAAAAAGGACAAAGTACTTATTCTACGATGGCAACATGCTACATGAAGGGGATTGGATGTTCGGACAAAGCATTCATAGTATGAACATGCATCTTAACATGAACATAACATCTTCACATTTTGTGCTTTCTGAATTACATATTTTTACCTGATAGACAATGTACACTAAGGTTGCCTGTAGCTCATTTATTTCAGTGAAAGACTGATTAATATTCTGTCCAATTTTTAAGTTGTATCGCTCGAAAAACTTAAATGTTATTATCATTAAATTTGAGTTTTGAGCTTTTGAAAATATCATTTATGCAAGTCTAATACATACTCTTCTGCATGTATACAAGCAGAAAGATATCTGATCAACTGAAATGACTGTAGCACTGCATGCCAGCAAGTCACAGAACTAATATTTTAAGTTCTTATTCATTTTAACAAATGGTAGTTAGTTGCAGCCCTAGATGTCTGGTCATACCTGGCCAATAATGTGTCCTCCAGCCTCTCGACCTTGAACAATAATTGCATCGACACCAGCAATTTTGGCTTTCTCTGCATCTTCAAAAGATCCAACCTATATAAGAAAGCAAATAATCAAATCACGTAACTACGTGAAAACTGAAGAGCCAGCCTTAATAATCCTCTTTATTACCTAATGTTTCAGAATCTGTTACTAGCTTAAACGATATTCAAGCAATGAATTAACAACATGATTTGGGAAATGAGATGCCTTCCAAATCACAAATAATTATAAGTACTGCCTTGACAACAGATTGTAGCAATAGAGAACGTTAAACATGTAACATTACATCTCACTAGTAGAAACATTAAAGCAAATCCTGAAAATTTTGCTTAAATGTCAAGCATCATGCTCATCAGGAACATAAAAGAAACTGTAGTAATGGTAAATAATCACAAAAGACTAATACAAGTAAAGGAGTCGATGCAAGTTACAAAATGTTAAGAAGTCATTCCAAAGTCATCAAATAATACAGAGGATCTGCTGTGAGACAGAAAATACATGTGTCATTATTTCTTGAAAGGCTAATGAATGCCATAGAGGTTAATGGAATATGCTTGGAAAAGTGATGAGAAAGAATAAATGCGCAAATTCATAATTCAAGACTCAAGGAATAGATAGGTTGTATTGCAACACAATGACTGCATGACGACGCCATTAGATATGATATAGAAAGCGAGGGTGCAAAAGATAAAATTAAATGAATTCCTTTTCATTCAGATCCCCGAATGCATGCAATGAGGGAATGGCATGCACTGGGTTACAGACCAGGTATTCTTATAGCAAGCTGGGGAAAGTTAAATCCTTGCCATAAATGATTCCATTTTTTGGCAGTTGGCATTATAAATTTGATATATCAATCATTGTCAAAATTGGCACCTGAGCAGACAGCCTGTGCACTGTTTTAATTCAAACATATATGAATTTTTTAAATCTGTACTTCCATGCTCTATAGTGTTTCTGATATTGTGATTGAAATAAACTTAGGTAGATAAATTGTTAAAAAAGCCTGTACTTAGAAAGGTCTACTGCTCCTTCTAAAGAAATGTTCATAATAGAAATGACTAAAATCTGATCAGACTACAGATCATAATAGAAAACATGAAACCCTTAAACGACACCCTTATCCTGTACAATTGTGAAAGAGAAGTTTTCAACCAAGTATAGCTATAGCCAAGAGTTTCAGACAACCGGTATACTGCATAACTTGAAACTTTTAAATATATTTCTTTTGTAAGTTATGAAGCATAAACCTTCATGTACAATTAGTGTTACTGGACGAACATGTACAGACGAGAATGGTGAATTCCAAAAACTGAAGAATTGGATAAGTGCACTTACCTGGTGAATGACTTTGACACCTGCTTGATGAGCTTCAGATACAAGCTCTCTTGGGTATTCTCCCCAGGAAACATGCAATAGAGCAACCCCTTCATCCAATATGGCCTTTATATTTTCCTTGTGTGGGAATGCTAGAACAATGCCAACCCCAAATGGTTTGTTTGTCAAGGTTTTTGTTTCTTGTATGAGCTCCCTCAAGTATTCAGGTGCTTCCTGGCAAAGATTAAAATATTACCCTTCATGAGATGATTACACTCTGCATTGAATCATACAGTAAATTATGAAATACCTTCTTAGTAAGCATGATAGATAATATATAAAATGCTTAGAAACCAAAATCATATGTTAATCCCTTACCCTAAGGATCAGATCATCCCGAACATAGCAGTTTTAGTAGCATAACACAATGTTTCAACTTAGTTTACAAGTTAGAAGCATCCAAAATAGGTGAATTTTGATTTGCATGTGCTTTAAAGTGCTTCGATCAAAATCAGTGATCCAAATTATCAACATATATAGCCTACCAATAGAAAAGAAAAAAGAAATCACACTTACCTTAGTGGTACTGTCCTTTTTGGAAATTTTTTAACACATAGGCTTAGATCTTAAAAAAATCTTTTTTTCATTTCCAAGTATTTATATTCAATGTCATGGATTCTGATATAGATCATCCATCACTGATTTAACCAAACCTGACTTATTACCCTCAAATTTGTCAAACAGAGACAAGTCTATACCCTAACAAACAGATTACATGTTACGCGCGTCACACATATAAAACGTAGCTTGTCATTCAATTGGAGAGCTGCACATGCACTCCAAATTAGATTCTACAAGACACTTCTATTTTCTTCATAGGAGCTTTTTCCTCTGTGCCGCCCTTTGACGAAATATTCAATACTATCAATACATCCACTCAATGTCCTTCCTAACAGCCAGTGCATGCAGTGCTGATCCTAGTGATCTATTTAGTGCTTTTTTTTGCAGATCTATTTAGTGCTTGAAATTCTAAAAGTGTAGCTATATTTGCAGTACTTACTCCCCTATTTCTTCACCTTGTCTATAGATATTCAACAAGCGATGCCTAATATCGCATTATGGATCATTATAAACCACAAAATTGGTAGGTTTCAGCCGCTGAACTCATTTCCTTCCATCATCCGTTCATCTCTCAAAGATTTTTTTTTAAAAATCAAGATTTGATTTGTACCAGAGAAATTAAATAACAGTTGCTCTAAACTAATATAGAAAGTCCCCACTTCTCGATTAGAGCAAGCCCATCAGTTCCTTCCCTCAGCCAGCAAACCAAAACCATAGATTACAACCAAAAAGGGGGGCACCTTTGGAAACAAAGGAGTTCTTTTATATATATGGGAGATGGGTCTTGATTAATCGACGATAAGTGAACAAAAATTTGGGCCAAAAACTAAAAGGAAGGGGGCTAGAAGGGGGTTAGAGGAGGAGCGATACCCAGTCGGGGGCACGGAGGATCCCGATGCCGCCGGCATTGGCGACGGCGGCAACGAGCTCGGGGCCAGAGATGTCGGGGCCGAGGGGGCCCTGGACGACGCCGTAATCGAACCCAAGAATCCCTCTCCAACCCATCTCGAGAGGAGGCTGGGGAATAGCGAACGGGAGAGAGGGGAAGAAGAAGAAGAAGGAGGAGAGAGAGAGATGGAGAGCGGAAGAATCCCAATCATGTCTGCACGTAAGCAACGACGTCACTGGCCGCGGGGCGGCGCAGGCGCCAATTAGAATACGTAAGATCCCAGCTAGGGCTGCAAATGGGTTGGATCGACCCGTGACCCGACCCGACCCAACCCGCTTAAGACCCGACCCGACCCGCATTTTAGGACCCGCGGGGCCGGGTCGGGTCCTAAATTTGGACCCGTTCTATTTTTCGGGTCGGGTCGGGTCCGCCCAATTTCGACCCGCACCCCGACCTGACCCGACCCAATTTTTTTGGATCATTTTTTTAAGACATGCAGGCCATTGGGCCGCAGGGCCGCAGTGCTACTGACTAGTGACTACTGTGCTCTGTGCTTTGCCCGCAGCCCGCAACGGATGATATATAAATCATCCGCTTCACCTGTTGGACCCCTTCCTTTTTCTCTCCCGTGCGGCGCAGCGGCTGTGCCCTAGGTCTTGACTCTTGAGCTGCGGCGGAGGATCATCTGGAGGAGACGAGGAGTAGACCGCTTCCGTGCTCGGTGCCCTAGATCTCCCGTGCGGCTGTGCCCTAGATCTTGAGCTGCGGCGGAGGATCATTTGGAGAAGAGTAGCCCGCTTCCGTGCTCGGTGCCCTAGATCTCCCGACTTCCGACTCCCCATTCCGCGGATCTCCCTCTTCCCATTCTTCGGCGTCCCAAGGTATGTCCCTCCTCCAGTCCTCCGTATTTTTTTTAGCATAGGTCGGGAGATGGTTCCGGCGAAGGGGGCTTATCTTGTAACAGGGCAACGACGCCGGACTTGAGGGAGAGGGAGAGGGAGAGGTGGGGGTCGTCGGGGATAGTCGGAAGATTTGGAGGAGGGGCGTGCCACACTTGGGGAGCATCATTTGGGCCTACTTGTTTTATTTTCTACCAATCTGTGAGATCTAACCTAGTTTGCACAATTTTTTTGAGATTTAATCATAGTTTTCAAGATTTTATATGCACGACATTCTCTCTGCTAAAGTCTTCCTTGATCTGGTTTTGAACAGTGCTGTGGTTTTTGTTTTTTTTTTTTTGCATAACTTGTGATATTCTGCAAGAGGTTTTGAACAGTGCTGTGGTCTTCCTCGATCTACTTTCTCATGAAATGATAGATAAATTTGGATTTGTTACTTTTATCATTCATCAGAGTTTTCCTCCTTTCTAATGTTGATTGACTTAAGCAAAGTTTAGGTCCTTGGGTCTTGACTGGAGGATCCATATAGTAGGGATTTCTATAGTTGGCTTTGCATGCTGTAAATTATGAAAAAACATGGATGGTGGAGAATGAATACGCTATCAGCCTATGAAATAGGTTAATGTCCGTATGCCTGTATATTAATTAGCTCCTGTATATTAATTAGCTCACAATAAGTTTAGATTGTCCGCATGCCTGTATATTAATTAGCTCCTGCTAGTGTAAGTGTGTAACTATTCAATTGAAATCTGTACTCTCAAGTTGAAGTTTGTGATACATCCTTTTGGATTGTCATATGGGGTAGAATTTTGCTGTGATGTAGTAAATTGTAATGTTGTGATCCTAAAATTGTGACCCAGGTTGTAATGCTGTTGTTTGGATTGTCCTTTGTCATATGGGGTTGAATTTTGCTTTGAAAAATCCTGTGATGCTAATACTGTAACCAGCTTTGATTCTTTATGAATAGCAATTCCAAGTTGCAACTGTTCAAATGTTTATGTTTTAGATGGAAAGTTGCACCTGTTCAAATGTTTTAGATGCAGGTACTTGCAGTCTCAATGTTGGACAAGTTGATTTTGCTTTAGATCTGAACCTATTTTGAATGTAACAGATGGATAAATGTGTTTTGAATAAGCTAGATCTAAACCTGGTTGATCAGTTTGCCTTCAATTTTTTTGGTGAAACGTATTCTGAACCGGTTTTGAATGTAACAGATATTGAATTGTTGAGCTTGCAGCCTTTATTTTCACGCTTCCAGCCTTCCAGGAGGAATTGTTGAGCTTGCAAAAGGCTTCACCTGATGGTGAATTGGTGATGGAGTATTGGAGTTGACAAAATGTGGAATTAAAAATGCAAATCCGACCCGGATCCGACCCGGACCCGACCCGAATGACCCATCGGGGTAGGTATGGACCCGACCCGACCCGATCCGTTTTTCAACCGGGTCGGGTCTGGGTCCAAAATTAGGACCCGAACATGCAACCGGGTCGGATCGGGGTCACCTAGGACCCGACCCAACCCGACCCATTTGCAGCCCTAATCCCAGCAGCCGGTTACGAAGTTTTGTCCCACCTAGGATGTCAAATGTTGCGCTGCAGGCTCAATGAGAAGATATGGGAAACCTCGATCTCGAGCCATTCGAACACCGATGGGCCGGCCCATGTCGAGATTGAGGTACCAGGAGCTCTAGAGGCAGCTGTTTTTTTTTTTTTCCTTGTAAATCGGCCGCTTAAACTGCTCTACTAAGAGCACAGCCAGCTGCATCAGAAGCAAAAAAAATGAGGACTGCTGAGTCTACAGAAACTCTTCTGAATGATGAGAGGCAGCTGTTTTTCGGTAGGCGTCATCTTTATTGCAGAGCAGTCCGCGGACTTGCATAGCTCGGACCATCTCCTTCACCATTGCAGAGGTCATCAGAGCTGAATCGAACTCTTAGATTGACCACCTCACGGTCTAGGTCCTAGAGGCATGAACCGGAGCTACTCTTATATAGAGGCACGGACGGCCCTGATCAAAACGCCGGTTCGGCTACCCAAGCAGATTCAGCCAGATGTCAGCTCAGGATATAGCCTTGATCGAGATGACGACGTGACTTCTGTTGCTCGAACTGAAATGCAGCTAGACCTCGAAAGTGGGGGGGGGGCAAGTGATGGGGAAAATATTGGACACCTCGACCTCAAACCAAACCTACCTCTCCAATCTCGGTACAAACTGAGGTGAACGACTTCGGACCTAGCCGAGGAGCTGACCAACTGAGAAGACATTCGACACATGCTGATAACAACTAATAGTTTCGGCAGCCTCCAGCTATGGCAACAATACCTCGACGTGCGGTCAGGGTTGTACGCCGCCCATGCCGCAGACATACACCTGGTCACTGGTGCATGTTACATTAATTCAGGTAAACGACAAAAACAGACTCTCCTATATAAAAAAGTAGTCTGGGGATCTCAGGTATGCGATATCATTCACAAAGAATTTAATTTTATCGAAATTTCTTCCTTCCATATTATTGCTTCTCTATCCTAACTTCAGCATTGGAAGATCCTCCGCCGAAAACTCTTCGATAAGTAGACTTCTTGCAGGCTGTCTGCAGAGGAGACCAACTCAACCCCATCTCAGTCAATCGATTCAACTCATTTTTTGACGACCTCATGGTCATCCAAGTTGCGCTCCGATCTTCAGCTGCCCTTCAATTTTTCCAAGCCTATCGCAGGAGGTTGCTTGGGTCCAATTGCTAAAGAATTGTTGACGAGTGAGGAAACTTTGATAGCTCACTCACAGTTTCGAGGCCGTTCACAGCATCCGGCCCGGCAACCATCACTTTCATTAAATTTTTGAAAAAACCTTAATAATATTCATTTCTCATCAAAGCCTTAATAATATTCATTTCTCATCAAAACCTTAATAATATTCATTTTTCATCCTAAAGTAACAGCAAGACCTTAATAATATTCACTTCTCACCAAAACCTTAATAATATTCATTTTTCATCATACAATATCTCTTGTTGTTAGATTCTTTCTGTCTTTTTCTTTGAAAAGAATAGAAAACAAAATGTCTTCTATTTTACGCTTAGATATTATCTGATTAAAATGATTGTCATGTTCCAATTGATAAGAACAGTAATCATTATCATACATCTTTAATTTTCCTCTAAGAAAAATTATTTTAAAAATTTATATATATATTTTTTAATTTCACTTTGTTCAAAGATATATTCATGACAACAATTGCAGCTGTCTTCTTATAAAAGCTGTTACAAAACCAGAAAAATGGACATCATTTCATATTTTTCTTTGATCAAAATAATATTTTAAAATTCAAGGATTAGTATTCATTAGACAAATAATACTTTAAATCTCATTATATTTTCACAATTTTTATAAAGATTTATATTTCATAATATATTATATATTATATATGTATGTATGTATGTATGTATGTATGTATGTATGTATGTATGTATGTATGTGTATGCGTGCATACGTACGTATGTACATACATAGGTATTTATATATTTGCCATCCAAAATATAGAGCAAGACTGAAAATGCTGAGGTACAAGTATTGGCCACCCAAAAGCCTACAGGCTACAATAACAGTCATGCTGCATGTCATTAGCAATGATAGGCAGTTGTGTCTTAATGATCATGATGGAATCTGGGAAGAGATAAACAGCCACGTCAAGAGCTACATATGAAGGAAATCTAGCAAGGGCCCGAGCCAGAAAAGAAGGCATTATTTTTTTTCATCAAATCCTTGTCATACCACACACAAGGAACAAGAAATTAACTTTGTTTTCTCCACCTAAAAAGAAAACCTCAAGTTAAATTTCTCCGCTCAGAGAAAAAGAAAAGGTTATATATTGGAGTCCAAAATGGCCTGTTAAATTGTCTGGTCCAAGCGAAGAAATGATATAGCCTCTCTTTTGGACAATGGGATTGTGTACAATTCCCAGGGAAAGATTGCCTTAAAGCTGCATGCATACCTCAAAAGCTTGTTTGGGAATTCTATTAATCGGAGCCTACTTCCTGGCCATGCTTCTGTCGTTCTCACTGCTCTTTCGGAAGCCTTTTATTGTGATGAAATCAGAAATTCAATGGCACCAAGAGCAGCTTGTTTCTCACTCTCTCCTTCTTTCGAAGATACTGGTGCTTGATTAAGAATGATCTCCTGATCCTTCATGAGGAATTTAAGAAAGCTTATTGGATTTCAAGAAAGCCCATGAAATTCTAGCTTATTGTATCAGATCTGGGTACAAGAGTGTTCAATGCAAATTGGATTTCAAGAAAGCCCTTGACAAGGTCAGTTGGGATTTCCTATTCTTAGTGCTCCAAGCCGGAGGCTTTCCTACAATTTAGATTGACTGGATTCAAACTCTTCCTTTGTTCGCCTCGTTTGCTCTTGTAAATGGGAACTATAAATAGATCAGGGGCAAGCAAGGACTAAGGCAGGGAGACCCTTTATCTCCGACTCTCCTTAAGCAGGCAGTTGACATTGGTCTCATTGAAGATACTAGAGAGAATCAAAATTTCATTTCAATCAAAAGCTTGCTCTTTGCGGATGACATTCTATTATTTTGTGACAATAAAAGGGACATTATCATTGTAGCTAAGGCAGTTCTTCTGGCTTTTGAAAGTGTCCCAAGAATGAACTGTGAGAGAGAGCATGCGAGCATGTTTGCACCAGGAGAGCGGGATGGAATGAGCATTTCGTCCGATGGGCATTTGGCGAGCAGCTGGCCGAGCAGGTTCTAGCGCTGGCGATCCCTGCATGTGAGGCTGTGGATAGAAGGGTTTGGAACCGGATAGGCAAGCCAGAGATGAAAGCCAAGGACCTACTTGGACTGGTCAGGAGGACGTCGGCATGGCAGATTAAGAGGGCTGGATCTCGAGGATGCGTATCCACCCCTAAGTAGCCTTGTTTGTCTGAAAAGTGGCTTGGGCTAATTTGATGTTCTCATTGGAGCAAGATACAAATTACAATGCCAAAGACAAAATCACTAGCATCAAGTTCTCTAGCACATGCCTTAAGCTCGATCTCATGGCACGTGAGGATTTATTATTAGAAATACCCTCAACGTCTGCCTATAATTTCTTCAACTCTTTAAAAAAAAAAATTATAGCGAGAACACAGTGGACGAGGGAATTGCTCCCACAGAACGATGCTAGGAGAGTAGGGTGCATGAACAAGCATTGGAAGAATTGAAAGGAATATGATTTCCGGCGTAGAGTTTGAGGCCAGCATCCAAATCCAAATGAATGTACCTTGATGCACAGTGGATCACGGGAATCTCCATTCCTCTCACTTTGTCTTGTTTCCGTTTCCCTGTCATAAAATTTACTTTAGCTTGCATAGAGATTGGAGACATCAAACTTTGTAATCGGCTAAGGACACAATCAAATTCGTAGATAAGGTGCATGGGGAGGCAGTGGGCCTTCATGTTCCGGGACATGATAGTACTCTCCGTACCCAATCCATTTGGTATGAAATTTCCCTTCACGGGATATGGGAACCAAACGCATACCCATCCCTTGCCATCTTTCCCAAGTCCAAAACACTACGAGTCCAGAGGCTACAAGCATTTAAGTGAGAGACAAACACCTAGGGCCGGCCGTGCTGCTATGGGGTGGATCTAAGTGCTTGTCTTGTACTATCTGGCCTTGGAAGCCATGAAGTATGTCTTAGACTTGCCAACGTTTAGGTTTCCAAACGAAACAATGGTGTGCACCATGTTATGTGTTGGTTGGTGAGGGTCCAAGTTGAGGTTTTAGAAAAGCTTGGCTGGGAAAAGAAGCTTGGCTGGGAAAAGAAACTTGGTGAGATCTCCACAGATTCAATGGCGTTGGATTACATTGTGAGCTTCGAAGGAGATGCATGAATGTGGATAGAGTTCGGCAGAGTTACAGAAGCATTCTTAGGGGAGTGAAGTGTTTTGGAGGATGTGGACGGCAGCAGAGACGAGGCTTTGGAGGGTGGGGAGGGTTGCAAACAAACGCATGAGGACTAGGCTGCTGACAGCAGAAGAAAAAATATTGCTTTGAGAAAGGTGCTCAGAATATTGTGTTTCAAATGAAGCACGAGGACCAAAAAGGAATAATGAGAAAGATGAGAAAGGAACGATGTTTAGCTGGAGATCTTCAATTTTAATTTGCCTGTTTCTTTGAACCTTAGTGGAGTTGAATGCTTAATTAACTACAATAATCTTCCTGTTGATGTTGGCCGAGCAGTGTAGAACAATGCATAAATTGCTCGAACAAGATGGAGAACTAAAACTTGTACAATATTAGATAAAAATAAAAAAAAAATTACAAATTTTTTTTTACGATTAAGAATAAATTATATTTACATCCAATTGGATAAAAATTCTATGCTTACTCTCCTAAAATTTATTTTTTTCTAACATTTTAATCTAAACTTAACAGAAAACCATTAACTTTAAATGGGATTCAAATGCCACGTAAGAAAATTTTAAAAATAATCAAAATTATCTTACATAATATAACAGCCATCCAAGAATATAAAAACAATGTATGTATTGTCTTCCTCACTCGAGCAATTTTGACTTTTTATATGAGGTAAATTAATTCATTAACATCGTCAATTTAATTAGATTTAAATGTATATTTTACAGATTATTGAGTGTAAATGTATTAAACGTAAACCACAGAAAGATTTTTATAATTTATTCAAAAATAAAATACAAATGATAAGGCTAAAATCAAGAAAAAAAGGTTCTTTGTTTATTTGCACGAAAATATTAACAGCTTGTTTGAAACTACATTAGATAATTTGATGATTGAGGATACAAGCATCAAATTGCAGTATATGTTTGCAATATTCTTTTGTCATTCAATTCGACTTCTGTAGACCCTATAAAATTTCCTTTGACCATCATAAAAGAAGAATTGTGTATTAGCAAGGGATATTCTAGATGTTGATCTCATATATGTCAGAAGTTTTTGAATTCCCGCAATCATCATAGGTTAAGGCCAGGCTTGTCCTCATGGTATATCACGAGCTCTCCTGCAACCAGTGGCCATATTCAAGGTTCTCATAACATGAACAAGTGAAAGGGACAAGCATATGAAGGAGGAATCTGCACAAAGAACAGTAAAAACACATGGCCTCAAAAAAAAAATACTCCAAATTCGGGGATGAAACTATGACCAAGTGAATGGAAGCAGGCCATGCTATGAATTGCATAATATTTTGACACTTCAACAAAGCAAGCCAAACAAGTTGAGCTGCAAGCAAAAGATCTGACGCAAATCAAGCCTCTTAAGATGAACTAAGTTATATTTTTTAGTATTGTTCTATGGGCAAAATCAGGCCAACAAAATTGTCAGTGAGCACGTACAGAGCTGAGATGCTGTCAAACGTGAACTTTTTTAAAGCAGAAGTTCATACTTCGTTATATTTCTACAGAGCCGGCTTTCCTTTGGCCGCTAACATGTCAAGCAATAGTCCAACTTCCTAAAATCTGATACCAATTGATAGAATGATAGTAAATGAATCATAGTAGTGTCCTTCAAGTCTTCTTCCCAAAGACAAGATCAAAATGATAAACTTTTTTCTCTTTATTATATTTATTTTCCAAGATAGAGAGATCATCAACCAATGAAAGAATTACATTTTTCAAACTTCTCTTCCATATCTACATACAAAACCATGTCTCAAAATCCCAAATCTTCCAATTAGAAACAACTAAATCCCAATCCTAAACCAAGGTGGAGCAGGAGGACGTCGAAGGATCAAACAAGGCCGGGACAAGATACTTCCTCCCGCGGGCCCCATTCGCGTTGTAGCTTGCCCCCGTTGTAGGGTCCACCAACAAATCCCCGGGATATCCCGGATACGCCCCCTTGGCATAAACCCCCGGGCACGCCGTCGCCGCCTCCAACGGCGCTTCCTTCGGCCCCTGGTAGAATCCGTCGCCGAACGGATTGGTCACCGTCCCGGCCATCATGCTTGCCAGGTTCATCACCATGCCGTCAATCCCAATGTCGCCGTTAGGCGCCACTAACGGCGGGGTCTGTGGCCCGTAGACCGGCTGATGGAAGGGCCAGGCGCACTGACCCGGGCACTGGGTCGCCGGGTTGCCGACCCAGATGTAGGCCGAGCCGGACCTCCGGTCCGAGCCGTGGAGCCCGCACCGGCTCATGCAGAACCCCTCGACCGTCACGTCCGCGGCCGTTAAAAGCAACGCGATCCCGCCCTTCTTCGGGCCAGCCTTCGCCGCCAGCTCGGAGATTTGGTCTCTCGTAAGGGACTTGCCCAAAGAGCACATCTCGTCCGAGACTTGGCCAGCCAAAAGGATTTGGGTCATCTTTGAGCTCTTGATTCCAGCCTTGCTCAAATAGACCGCATCTATGGTGTTCCACCACTGAGACACGGAAGGACTTGATAGCTTTTGGTGGGGTTGCGGGGTGAGGGAGAGGAGGAAGTCGGAGATGATGGACTTTTGGGATGGGGTGAACTTGCCATACCAGAGGATGGCGATGGGGACGTCACCTTGGAGCACTGCTCCATTGTGGTATTCGAGTGGTGTTGGTTGGACCAAGGTGGCTAGCTTTCTGGATCCCATGCACACTTGGGCCAAGCACACTAGTACTAGAGCTAGAAGGGTGGCGCTAGCTATTTGAGTTGAAGCCATTTGGGAATGGGGAAGGTTTCAAAAGACGGAAGAAAGGAGAGGTTTTTGATGGAGTTGGATGAGTGGTGAAAGGAGGTATATATATAAGTAGGTGAGTAGGGGAGAGTGCGTTCAATAATTGGTCACTCGGAATAAAATAAATAAGGTAAAGAGGGCTTCGTCTCAGCTTCGTGAGACATTGTGGAACGCACTATGTGGAGTGGAATTGGGATCCATTCTATACCCTTCTCTGGTCTTTTGTGACTATCTAAAGTTCAAAATCTTAGACCAATGGCCTCTTAAATATTGTAGTTTAATAGAACAGAACGTGGAGAGGTGGCCGGGGAATTGGGTAGGGATGGGTTCCTGGCTTAGTCTCAGTTGGATGGCTTAATGGGTCGGGAAAATTCCAACTTCCAAGATAGACTCAAAATTGGATGGCTAGCTTTCAACCATCTCAGCCGATCATTAAGCGAGTGCATGTGCCCCATTCCCTTGGGAGTCCACAGTCTATGTCAGCGTGCGATGGCTGTTTGTCTCGAGAACAGCTCAATGTTTCCCACACGTGTCAGGGAGCAAGTCTAAACAGTGGGACATGTTTAATTAATAATGCGGGTTACAATAATTTTTCTTTTTTTTTGCGCTAAAGTAGATAATTCATATATTTGTAGTACGATACATCCAACAAAGTTAGAAAACAACAAGAACGTAACCAGCGTGCTCTCAGCAACTCTCTCTCTCTCCGACTCAAAGGGCATTCTCCAAGTGACTAGCAACATACGAGGACATCTAGTCCATGACTTCATTAGCCTTTTTGAATACGTGCTTGGCCTGAAATGGTACACCACCACCGTTACAATGACTTTTTTGACACGTGGACTCATCAGTTATATATATATTTTTAATTTTGGAATATTTGCTCTACAATTTGATTGTTAGTTAACAAATCAATGGAAATGGTTTTGATTAATTTGAGTTGTCTAGATCAGTTACGTCAAAACTCAGACGTTCGCTAAATTGATTGGACCGGAGCATTATAGTCAAGTGAGGAGTTATCGCGTTAGAGTTACCCACACTCAGTTGTCTGCAGTGAGTAGATATACTCATGATGCCAGATATAGTAGTAACATTACAGAGTCTTGTAGTCTGAAGGTAGCAATCAGAAAGAGATAAAGGAGATGAGTTTAATAATTTATATTACTTTATGATTTTTGTATTCTCAACTTCTAAAGTATTTATTTTTTTCTTGTAGATTTCTAATGCTTCCAGTAGTCATAGAGATAATGATGATACTGCCCCTTGATAGTCCTTAGACGCTTTTTAATATAATCACTTCAGCGTAGGCAATTAGTGGTGCCTATAAACGTCGTTTTTTATAACTCACGATGCAAAATAAAAGCATCATAAAATTATTTTTCCACGGTAGAATTGTCGACGCTTTTGCGACGTTTTAGAAAGTGTCAGAAATTTTACTAGTAGTGCATTTTCATGTTGGCAAATTCATTAAAAAGCGTCGGTAATGTCAGATATTTTTGTAATAGGTATTACTAGCTAGGGAGAGAATTTGAAATTCTAAAAACTCTCCATGCATCTCTAGCTTTAATTGATCGGTCTGCCATGGTCGATTTCGAGGCATATCAATGGTAATATAATATTAGGAGAATGAGAGGGTGCTTCCTCTCAGTTTCGTGAGACATGATGCCAAGGGTGGACCGTGGAATTCTGGAGCAAACATTGGTGGCGAACAGCTACTGGGATCCAGGTTATAAAGTCTCTGGTATCTTTAGCCAAGGACAACTTCATAGTAGTTTAATATGTCGTGGCCTAGAGACGGCTGGAGACCTCTACTACCATATAGGTTATATGGTCATCCGTGGGGCTGTCGAAAAGCATAGGACCCGGGGAGGCCATGCCCTTGGTATCGGGTGGGGAAGGTTCCTTAACTAGAGTCCTTAAGTTGATGGCTTTTTGGGTGAGGACGGTTCCAAGCAAGTCCCAGAAGTTTATGGCACTTCAACCCTCTTCGGCGTTCATTCAGCATGTGCACGTGCTCCCTGGCTCTAGGGTCTCGTTTATAAATGAGCTGATCATTAAATAAAACTTGAGCTTTGTCTGCTTTCAATCGAATGCACTTGGTGGAGCCAACTACTACACCGAAACCATTAATGTTCAGGAAGGACTTGGTTTGTTTATAGTCCTAATCGTTGTCTCAAGCCTAGCTACAACTCTTAAATAGATTTAACAAACATATACTCTATAATTATGCATGGAAAGCAATAACCAAATTATGGCAACTTTCTGAGTTGATAACAATAATACTTATTTTGAAGGTTCAAGTTGTTTGTCATGCCACCATTGGTGGCTAGCTAACATGTAATAAAGCATACAAATTACATCTGCGCACAAAGTACATCAAATTTCTGAAGTCATTTTGGTGGAATGAGATTGCTTAACACTACGAATGCCACTCGTGCAGCATATATTTTTAAGGTTCAAGTTGCTTAATTAGCATGTCACCATGCTCCCTAAGTTACAAAACCAGAAGGCCGAGACACCCATGAGACACGCTGGAGCCTAACAGAGCCCACTCATCTCCTCCAAGGGTGACAGCTTTGGAACCGAACCCACTCCATTATCACTTGCAAACAAGCGAAACCAGAAGACAGCAAAATAATGTAGCAAAACAATTAAATGCTTGGGCAGCGAATAATTCCTTGGTTTTTATAAAGGTTGTTGTCGGATATACCAGAGACTGCGACTGCGGCCAGAGGGACACGGAGAGCAGCGATTGCAAAGGCGTTTGTTTTCTCCTTTCTGGAAAGAGGAAAGTGGGGAAAGATTATAAAGAAAACGGGGCAGCTGGGTACAGTTGTTACTGTTGGGGTCAGTACTCGGACTTGGACCAGTTTGTAGAGATTCGCTTGGGTCTATTTTGTAGCTCAGATCTCGTTACCACCCAAGTGTGACATACCTCCTTCCACCCTTAGCTCATGCTGTGATAGGCAGGTGTGGGCGGCAAGTGGGTCAGCTAGAATGAGGGCAGCTGATGTACAGATGTTGTTGGAGGGTGAGCCGGCCAGGCGCTGTGAGGGCAGGTGGATTTGGAGGATGCAGGCTCATCCGTGGGTGGCACTTTTCATTTGGAAGGTAGTCTGGGACTGCATGCCGACCAGGAGGATATTGGCCAGGAGGGGGATAGAGGTGTCCCCGATGTGCATGAACTGTCCGGAGGCGGTGGAGACTATTAGTCATGTGCTTTTTGAGTGCCCACGAGCAGTTCAGGGCTGGAGGAGGGCATCCTTCCCTGGGCTTACCTTTGATTTTTTACAGCAGGTGAGGATTGCCTTACGATCGCCGAGCACTGCTGGATGGGGTACTGCTGTTGTCTACCTGGCATATAATATCTGGCTGGACAGGAACGCCAGAGTTTTTGAGGGGAGGATGGCTCCCCGGAGGTCCATTGTAGAGCGGGCTCTCTATCAGGCAATGGAGATCTTGAAGGCCACTGAGCTTGATTCATCTGGGATAGCTAGGGATATCTGAGACCCCCTCTTCGCTACCACAGCGTCCGGGTTTGTCTTTGTCTCTTGGGAGCCCCCACCTCCTGGCTACCTAAAAGTGAACTTCGATGGAAGCTTGCCCGGCGGTGGCGATCTGGCGGGAGTAGCTTTTGTCATCAGAGATCATGGTGCCAGACTGATTGCAGCAGGGGGTTGCCGCTCCTTCGAGGCCTGGGAGGGGTTTTCTTATGCGAGATATGTTTTGCAGGTAGGCTGCATCATTCTGGAGGAAGACTTAACTTCCCCGATAGCGCGCCTCAAGGAGATGGGGCGGGAGGTAGTGAAGCACATGCTTCTGAGTGATATTTGCCGAATGCTACGGGAGTGCCGGATTCTTCAGGTTGGGCATGTCTTTCGGAAGGCGAACCAGGCGGCTGACTGGATCGCCTCCTTCACTGCACATCACTCTGAAGAGTTTCTCTAGACTCAGCAGTTTTCTGTTCCTTTTACTTTATGTTGCTTGCTTGATGCTGATGTAGCTGGCAGTACTCATGCTAGGATAGTATGAGATGTCGATTCACCAAAAAAAAAAAAAAAGTCCTGTATTTTTGAAAATGAATTACTGCTGGGCATGGTGTGGCTTGCATATCTAATGTGAACATAATTTTTTATATAATGCGCGTCATATGCATAATGCTATAAGTCCTTTGAGTTCATAAAAATAATTCTTTAAGAGGTTGATACTTCAATCGAATGCTCATGTGTTAGTTAAACCTATTACCACTTTTTTTTAAAAAAAAAAAAGTGAGAGGTGAGAAAAAGCATCAATAGATTGCAAACATTTAATTATAAATGTCGCATAGTTCGACAATGTCATCATATTAAGACTTAAGAGCAGAGGGTATTCACTTTTTATAAGTAGTTTTTCAGATGACGGACCTCTTTTTAATCTATTTCATGCCTTCAATCTTCATCATTTGTTTATGAGCTCTCAAAAAACCGAAGTCTTAGAACAATGGATTAAACTGGTCACATAATGGACACAATTGATGATGCAATTCAAGAACATTTTAAGAGTAATAGGGTATTGGAAAAAGTAGCAAGATTACTCTTATTTTCTCATTCACGTTAGTCCTTCAGCGCTAGGATCTGCATGTAAAAATTTCCACCTCTGCATATACGTCAGTAGACCATCGGAAGGTGACCAGATCCAGAACTCACGAGTTTCTGGTGAGCAGGTGGTGTCCGATACAGCGCCCACCGAGCTGGCACATACGCGCAATCCTATCAAAAGCCATCATTATTAGTACGCGCACTGCCCTTCACGCAACCAAACCATGTACGCAATTCCAAGAAATTCCAGCCTGTGCCCCCCTCCTAACGTTCTAAAATTTCAAAACCCTTATCCCACTCTTTGCCCAAAATACCCCGTTCTCATCCAAAACGCTCCCTTCCACCCCTGTCGCTGGCCTGGTTACCGATGCAGGGCCATTGTAGGAAGAGAAAACCTTTCCTAAATGTTACAGCTGTTAATAGCACGCGGCAGCCAGCTGTTTAGTGACCGTTCTGAACCCAGACCGCGTCGCCTTCATGACCCTAAAGCTCCTCCTTGGGGCCACCACCTTTGTCCCCTGTTTCTACTCACCTTCCATGAATTATTTAATCAATAACACCATCTGGTAACCCTCTTCCCTTCCCTGCCACTATATAAACCCCCCCTAAGCCCACCCTTCTCCCTCACCCAGCTACGGGCAAATCTCCTCTCTTCCTCTCGGAAAGAAGCATATAATATAACCCGAGACCTCTCCTCTCCTCTCCTCTCCTCTCCTCTCCTTTAGTGTCCTCTTTTAGTTCTATACTAATGGCTTCTTCTAGTATTAGGCCTTGTATCCTTTGTATTATGATAGTAGTAGCTTGTCTTCTGTTCCAGTGCTCCTATGGTGCTAGAAAGCTCAATGTCTTAGTGGAGGAACAATCTCCAGTCTTAACCTACCACAAGGGGGCTCTCCTCACCGGTCCTGTATCGGTGAACCTCATCTGGTACGGTAAGTTCGCCGCCTCGCAGCGAGCCATCATCTCCGACTTCGTCACTTCCCTCTCCACGAAGGGCAGTGACCAGAAGCAGCCGGCGCCGTCGGTGTCCACCTGGTGGAAGACCACCGAAAAGTACTACGCCCAGTCGAAGACCAAGTTCCCTGCGCTCACTCTCGGTGAGCAGATCCTCGACGACTCCTACTCCCTCGGCAAGTCGCTCACCGACGCCGACATCGCCAAGCTGGCGAGCCGCGGGGCTCCGAAGAACGCCGTCAATGTCGTCTTAACGGCGGCTGACGTCGCGGTCGAGGGGTTCTGCATGAGCCGGTGCGGGACACACGGGTCCTCGCCCCGGTCTAAGTCCGGCCGGTTCGCTTACATCTGGGTCGGCAACTCGGCGACGCAGTGCCCGGGTCAGTGCGCGTGGCCCTTCCACCAGCCGGTCTACGGCCCCCAGACCCCGCCGTTGGTGGCGCCTAACGGCGACGTCGGGATCGACGGCATGGTGATCAACTTGGCGAGCATGATGGCCGGCACGGTGACCAACCCGTTCGGTGACGGATTCTACCAGGGGCCGAACGAGGCGCCGTTGGAGGCCGCGACGGCGTGCCCGGGGGTTTATGCCAAGGGGGCGTATCCGGGATATCCCGGGGATTTGTTGGTGGACTCCACCACCGGGGCGAGCTACAACGTGAACGGGGCCAGCGGGAGGAAGTACCTGGTTCCAGCTTTGTTTGACCCGTCGACTTCCTCCTGCTCCACCTTGGTGTAGAAGTAGGGGAAAAGTTAATGGTCGTAGTGGGCTCTGGGATGTACACGGATAAAGAGATGGGGGGGGGGGCACTTGAATGTTACTATAGATATATATGGTTTGTAATTCTTTCATTCATTCGATGAAATTTAAATTATGTCTTTCTATTATTTTTATTGACTTGATGCCTAAAAAACATCACTAACGAGGTTTAGCGATCGCTAATCGCCCAAGGTGATTGTTGCCACTGGAATTCGAGGCGAAGGTTGAATATCCTGTGCTATATCCGGCGAAGAATCCTCCAATATTCAAGTTAATTGATTTTGAGAAAAACAGTGGAGGAGAGATATGCCGGATCAATTGGAATTTGGTTGTCTAATTTTCTTCTGGTTTTCACCATTTTATAGAAATGTCATGGTATTTTTGTGAAGCTCGTATGGGATGGTAAGTATTTTAGAGAAGAATGTTTAAAGTGCTCCAACTGTATGTTTAAACTGCCATTATCCAACGCAAACCATGGTGTACCTTCAAATAAATGACATCTTGCATAAAATTTTGGTGGGTTTGCAATATGCGATCACTAATCCACGAATTTGATGTTAATTAAAACATAATTAGATTTGAAACATAATTAGCTTCCTAAGTCTCTTCAACTTTAACATGAAAAGGCAATGCTGGGACCGATGCAGCATCTCAATCCCCCCATCGCTCAATATTTTCTCTATCGGATCATGCATGCCTCAATTCAGGATCCGCTCTCTTAACTTTATGTATTCCTTGTCATTTATGAAAGATGAAGACCACACCCCTTCTTCTATTTGATAGTCTATATAACCATCAGCCGAACGTATTAGAGCTTGAGCTCAAGATTCGAACCTTAAATATTAGCAGAAGCCATGGTGTATTTCTCATATAATAATGAACTTTCTCCAGTAGGATTCATTTTATGTTCTTATGAACCCTACAACAGTAGTTTTTTTTATTTTTCTGAGAGAGAGACCCTGCATTATAATTATCCAAATCTAGATTTTAAGGATGCACCATTCAAAAATCGAATCTAGAATCTCTGGTTATGGGGAATGACCATTGAGACACATCCTAACTTGCGAGTAAACTAACCATTTCTTGTGGTCATTGTTGCTGGAAATTAGACCCGGAGGCGACCGTCGGCTGAGAAGGAGGAGCTTCGGTGCTGGAACGGCAGGTGGAGGTGGTCCGTCGGCGGGCGGCGTCCTTCGGAAGACCTGCAAGAAGACGGTGGCCGGGGTTTCCGGCGCCGGCCCTCCGATGCTTAAGTCAGAGGGGGCTAATGTGTAGAAGGAGAGAAGAGATATGTTTTTTTTTGGATTTTCAGAGTCCAACACCCCTAAGATAGGAGGGTTCCCCTTTTATAGTGGGGTAATGGATTACCTGTGATATGACGGGGCGAAGTTACCGTGTGATTGAGCGTGTCGTGCGGATTAATGCACGATAGTGCGAGTCAATGCCTTGCCGTAGACAATCAGGCCGTAGCCCAGGAATTGTCATGGCTGATTTAATGCTGCCGAGCAGATTTGCCGTGGAGGGCTTGAGATCCGTAGATAGTTGGAAATACGTGCATTGATTGTTGAGTAAGCCGGAGGTCTGCAGAGACCATGCGCATTAATTGTTGAGTAAGCCGGAGGTCTGCAGAGACCATGCGCATTAATTGTTGAGTATGCCGGAGGTCTGCAGAGACCATGCGCATTAATTGTTGAGGGCGGCGGCAGGACATGGTCCTTGGTCGTACTGTCGGTGGATGTGACCATAGTATATAGGTTGGGTGCCTTCAGGTCCGATGCTGGGCCAGGCGCCTTCAGGTCGGACACCTGGCCGAGTGCCTGGATGAGCGCTTCCTAGTCAGACGCCAGGACGAGCGCCTGGACGGGCGCCTCCTGGTCGGGCGCCAGGCCGAGCGCCTGGACGGACGCCTCCTGGTCGGTCGTTGTCAGGTACATGCTGACCGCATACCCTCGTGTTTCGGAGCGGCTTATTTTTCCCCCAATACAACCCCACGACTTCCGAATTCGAGCCGCTACCAGGCTCGGGCGCGGGAAGTAGTTGTTTTTTGCATTAATGCGGGATGGGAGATTTTGAATTATTTCGGCGCTCCGCATACTTCAAGGCGCTTTTAATGGGAGGAGACGGGGCGACATCCTTTTGCTTTTCGATGTGTCCTCGCTTTGTGAGCTCATGATGGGGCCTCGCGATCCGATACGGCGCCCCCTTGATTCTGCATTCAAGGCGTCGATTTAATATGCCGTTTCGGCTTTCGGGGCCGACGCGTGGCATAATCTGGACGGGAGGCGAGATCTTGTCTTGTCGATCCGGGCCGTTGGAGAGGTTTATATAAACCCTTAACTCGGTTTCAGGGTTTCTATTTGGTTGCCATAGCTTGGTGTTTTCCGGTATCCCCTTGTTTCTTCCGGCGGCCTCCCGAAGCGGTTACTCCAGCTTTCCCTCTCCAATCCTGCGATTCGTTGTCATCTCCGGCAAAGTTTTAGAAGGTGCTTTCTCCCTCCTCCTTGTCTGCTCTGAGGGTTTTCGTTTTTTGGTTCCTTCCCCCTCTTTTGATTGTTTCTTTAGGATGGGTCGTGGTCCGGACGAATTCGGATCCGCCATGAGCGGTGAGGAGGTGGAGATGGCTGAGGAGTGGTTTTTCCCTCGGCGAGGGTTTCGTCTGGAACCTGCGAGGCCGGAGGATCGAATAACGAGGCCTCCCCCGGGTCGGATCGGGGTGTATCTGGAAACACTCTGGGCCGGCCTGCGGTTCCCCTTCCACGGGTTTGTGAACGAGCTCCTGGCGACTTATCAGCTCGTCCCAGCGCAGCTCGCTCCAAACACGTGGAGGACGATCGTCGGTTTTCAATCCCTGTGCCTTGCGCACGGGATACCGACCTCAGTCAACATCTTCCGGTGGTGCTTCTTACTGAAGTCCAACCCGGGAGACGGAGAATAGTTGTATCTTGCCCTTTGAGGTGGTCGGTCATTCTTTCGGGGTGCTCCGACCTCCATTCACGGGTGGAAGGAGAAATTCTTCTTTTTGTCCTCCAAGCGGTCATGGGGATTCGACACCAGGTGGGGGCAGGCCCGACTCAAGACTGCCAACAAACTCCCAAAATTGTCCGAGAATGAGCAGAAGATCCTCGACGCTCTTTACGGCCTCGAGGAAAACATTCTTCTGAACGACCTTATAAGCGAGGACGCATTAGTCAACGTAGGCTTGAGCTCGGCGCGTCCTTAGGGTAAGGGTGGTGGTGGTTGTTCTTTCTTCTCTCTTTCTTTTTTTTTTTTCTTTTAATTCATTTTGCTCTTGTTTCTTCTCTAACATTCTGACTTTCCCTTCTTGCCTCTAGAGACGTTCCGAAGATGGTGACCAAGAACGCAGCCCTCTACGCTCGCTTCCGAAAGAGGGCAGCCGAGATTGGTGGGGCCCCACCCGAGCCAAGAAGAAGGCCAGGTCTTCAGCTGGTGCTGGCGCCGAGGCGAGCATAGCCCAGGGCGGGCCTTCCAGGCCTGCTCGGGAGGTCCCGAGCACCGACCGCAGGGGCTCGGGTTCCGTGGGAGCTTCAGCGATGTTGGCTTGCCCGGCTCCTATCTCTCAGCGCCCTGATCGACGTCCTGTCGAGCAGCGGCGCTCGGATCCCAAGCCGGGGAGCAGTCAGGGTGCTCCGAGGTCGCCCCCGGCCCCGCCGAGCCCAGCAAGGCTCAGTCTCCCTGGTCCCTCAGAAGTCGATTCCCGATCGGAGAGGAGGCCGTACCTCCCTTTGTGGGATGTTTTTGAGGGTGACTCGGCCCTCGAGAATCCTGCTGTAGCACGGCAGGTTTTCCGAGCTGCGCTGCTCCCGACCGACTAGGCCAAGATCCGGTCCACGAGCTACAACAGCTTCTTGGACGGAACCTATTACTTCGCGATCCGGGTAAGTTTACCTTTTTAACCCTCGTTTTCAGCTTTCATTTTTTAGCCTCAACTCATTCGTTCATTCGCTGTTCACAGCATCTTCATGAGGTCGAGACCCTGATGCACATAGCGTCTGACTATCGGGAGCGGGCCCGAAGGTGTCAGAGGGGACAAGAAGAGGCCGAGAGGTAGCTCTGCCAGGCCGAGGCGAAGCTCGGCGAGTCCGAGCTTCTGCGGAGGGAGCTGCTCGCAAGAGTAGAGGCCGGCGAAGGCGAGCTTCGGTCGCTAACTGCGGTGCTTGAGGAAGAGAAGGGCGCACATGCCTTGGCCAGGTCGGAGGTGCGCGCTGCCAAGGCGCGTCTAGCCGAGGACCATTCGGCGCTCGCTGTCCGCGAGCAGGAGGTGAAGGGCGCCCAACTCAAGGTCAAGGAGCTCGAGACCCGCGAGGAGAGGGCCCAGGAGGAGGCTCAGCACGCAGTGAGACTCTTCAGGAAATCGGAAGAGTTTCGCAACCTGTTGGAGGAAGAGGCCGTGGATGGACTCATCCGCCGCTTTGAGGACTTCCGCAACCAACTGAGGAGGCTCTGCCCCGAGTTCGACCTCAATCTGCTCCAACCTGGAGCAGGGGTCGAGGAGGGGGATGGGTCTGAAGACCCGGCTGGGGCCGAAGTTCAGGCGACCGAGGAGGCTGAGGTTCCCATTGAGGGGGACCCCGAGGGAGCTTCTGATGCTGCCCTCCAGGCTGCTGGTGAGACCTAGGCCGAGACCTACGTCGCGGATGGACCTGAGAGAGAGCTCCGATAGAGCATGCCGAGATGACTGCTGCGGATGACCTCGGAGCTGCGCACGCCTCTTAGGGTTTTGTTTCTTTGTTTGTTTGTTTTTTTTTTTTGTAAGGTCGGCCCCTGAAATTGTACGGCCGAACCTTGGTTTTGTACTTAGCCTCTGGGCTTTATCAATAAAGAATTCTCTTCTCTTTTCCTAAATTTGCGCTCGCCTTGTCTTTTCCTTCTACATAGTGGATAGATTTTCAATCGTTTAGACTAAGATATCCTTTGGCGTATTCCTCGGGCTCGGCTAAGTCCCGATTGCGCTCGCTAAGTCATTAAGCTTAGATTTGATAGGGAATGCTTCAAGCTTGGACTTTGAGAAAATTCATCGTCCTCGAGCTCGGATTCGAATTTCTCCGAGCCCTCGAGCTTGGATTCGAGTTTCGCCGAGCCTTTGAGCTCGGATACGAATCTCGCAGAGAGGGCTGAGCTCGGTCTTGACCCCGGAGGGGTTTCGTCAGGCCTTTAGATCATCTTCCGGAAGGTCTTGGCCGAGTCTTCAGACTTGGCTTTCCGGGTATAGGCTTGCCAAAACTTTAGAGTCGGTCCCCGAGGGGATCGTAGACCAGAGTCAAGCTATTGTTAGGGCCTTCGTGGCAATTAACCTTGAATTTGGTTGGCGTACCAACTAGTAGAATCGAAACATAGCGACTCAGCACTTCTGAGCTCGGCTAGAGTGTTTAGGCTTGAGGCCGTCGCTGCAGGTAGGCGTCAACCTAGACCGACATTTAAACTCGGCTGAGCCCTCATTCAGGGATCTGTATAGATCAACCTGTAGACTAGTGGTGAGAGCATGCCTGGGGTTGAGACTTCGGCTTTTGGCCGGCTCGGAAGGGCATCTCGACCTTGATCGGGGGAGATCCCGAGCTTGATCAGAATTTTGTCGATCGTTATGGTATATAAACAAGTGGATGCAATAATATAGGGGCCAGGTGAAGGGTATCTTTCGCACCATTAGAGCCGAGCACTTCAGGTGGAGGTAGCCGATTCCGCTCTGCGATCGGCTCTTAGAGGCATTCTTTGGCCTGGAGTCCGCTTCTGCGGATAATATCGTCCGTTGCAGAATGAAACGGCGCTTTGGTCAGGGCCTCGCGCAACAGCATAGCCCGCTCCAGCCGATCAGGGAAGAATACCGCAGTCATTCTGTTTTAGGCGCGCACGCGCGTTGGAGGGTCCGCGAAGGTCCCACCCCATTGTTGTCTTTCCGAGGTTGAGGGAGCTTGGTCTCATTGTCGACCTGGCGACGCTTCCCGAGGTCGAGTGAGTTTGGGACTACTGTCGACCCACGTGGCATCCCGACCTTAGTCGAGGGATCGAGCACAAGGTCGAGGGAGCTCGGGCTCGCTGCCGACCTGGTGACGCTTTCCGAGGTCGAGGAAGTTTGGGACTCTACTGTCGACTCACGGGGCATATCGACCTTAATCGAGGGATCGAGCACGAGGTCAAGGGAGCTCGGGCACGCTGTCGACCTGGTGACGCTTTCCGAGGTTGAGGAAGTTTGGGACTCTACTGTCGACTCACGGGGTATCCCGACCTTAGTCGAGGGATCGAGCACGAGGTCGAGGGAGCTCGGGCTCGCTGTCAACCTGGTGACGCTTTTCGAGGTCGAGGGAGTTTGGAACTCTACTGTTGACTCACGGGGCATCCCGACCTTAGTCGAGGGATCGTGCGCAAGGTCGAGGGGTCTGGGAATGCACTATCGACCTGCGACGCTTTCCGAGGTTGAGGGAGTTTGGGACTCTACTGTCGACTCACGGAGCATCCCGATCTTAGTCGAGGGATCGTGCGCATGGTCGAGGGGTCTGGGAACGCACTATCGACCTGCGACGCTTTCCGAGGTCGAGGGAGTTTGGGACTCTACTGTCGACTCACGGGGCATCCCGACCTTAGTCGAGGTATTTGAGGGAGATCGAGACCGAGCTCGATATCAGCGCAGCGAGGTGCTTCAGGCTTGACTGAGCATCCAAGCTTGGTCGGGCATCCGAGCTTGGTCGGGTTTTCCTAGGATTCATGAGCATCCCAATATCAGGAGGAGTATGAAATAATTAATGGAGAACCGTAAGCAAATCATCATAAGTGGAGTGAGAGTTGTATTTCCATTTGTTGATGACCTCCGAAGGATTTATTGGTAGTACATCCGAAGGTTCTTGGAGTTCCAACTTCGAGGAATAAAAGTTCCCTCAAGAGACTCCAATTTGTACGCTCCGGGCCGCTAGACTCGCGCGACCCGGTAAGGTCCTTCCTAGTTTGGGGCTAGTTTTTTCTGCTCGGTGGGCTGAGAAGCTTCAGCCCTCCTGAGGACGAGATCTCCTACTTTGAAGAGCTTGGTTTTTACTCTGGAGTTGTAGTACTGTGCCGTTTTCCGTTGATACCTCGCCATACGAACTCGGGCCGCCTCCCTGGTTTCCTCGACAAGGTCCAGGTTGCCCCTGAGTTGGGAGGAGTTGGAGGCTGCGTTGTAGTGTTCCACTCTTGGTGAGGGGAGCCCCACTTCCAGAGGAATAACAGCTTCCATTCCGTATGCCAGGTTGAAGGGGGTCTCGCCGGTGGAGAGCCGAAATGTTGTTCTGTAGGCCCAGAGGACATTGTAGAGGTCTTCAACCCATTGTCCCTTGGATCGGTCAAGCCTGGCTTTGAGCCCCTGAAGGATGGTGCGATTCGTCACCTCGGTTTCTCCATTTGTCTGTGGATGGGCGACCGAGGTGAAGCGGTAATCGATGCCGAGCTCGGAGCAGAATTCTCTGAAACGGATATTGTCAAACTGACGACCGTTATCAGATATAAGGATGCGGGGGAGTCCGAATCTGCAGATTATTAACTTCCAAACAAAGTCCCGCATCTTCTGCTCGGAGATTCGGGCCACCGGTTCGGCTTCGACCCATTTGGTGAAATAGTCAATGGAGATGACCAGAAATTTTCTCTGTCCGGTAGCTAAGGAGAATGGCCCCAGGATGTCGATCCCCCATTGGGCAAATGGCCAAGGAGCACTGATTGAGGTTAGTGGGGTCGAGGGTCGGCGCTGGATGTTGGCGTTCCGCTGGCATCGGTCACACCTTCGGACGAAGTCCGTTGCGTCTTTTTGAAGTGTGGGCCAAAAGTATCCTTGGCGCAAGATTTTATGAGCCAGTGCTCGGCCTCCTAGATGATTTCCGCATATCCCTTTATGGACCTCTCGCATAGCGTAGTCCACCTCTGACGGACGGAGGCATCTGAAGAGAGGAGAGGTGAAGGATTTTCGGTAGAGCTTGCCTTCATATAATATGAATCGGGAGGCTAGACGCCTGACTCGGCGAGCCTCGAGGTCATCATTGGGGAGGACTTCACTTTGTAGATAGTTGACGAGCTCATCCATCCAGCTCGGTTCAATTTCAGTGCAGAGGGTCGGCTCAGGTTTTTCTGTGCTGGGTGTTTGGAGATATTCGAGTACTATCGCCTTGGGGAGCTCGCTCATGCGGGAGGTCGCCAACTTCGACCGTTGATCGGCCCTGAGGTTCTCCGTTCTGGGGATATGGTGAATGTTGAAGGAGCCTAGGGCGGATGTGAGGTCTCGCAACTTTTGGAGATATTTCTGCATTGGCGGCTCCTTTACTTCTCAACTTCATGGCCACGACTCGGTCCCTTCCTCTAGCGCCAACTGTTGCTGGAAATTGGACCCAGGGGCGACCATGGGCTGAGAAGGAGGAGCTGCAGTGCTGGAACGGCAGGTGGAGGTGGTCCGTCGGCGGGCGACGTCCTCCGGGAGACCTGCAAGAAGCCGGTGGCCGGGGTTTCCGGCACCGGCCCTCCGATGCTTAAGTCAGAGGGGGCTAATGTGTAGGAGGAGAGAAGAGATATGTTTTTTTTGGGTTTTCAGAGTCCAACCCCCACTAAGATGGAGGGTTCCCCTTTTATAGTGGGGTAATGGATTACCTGTGATATGACGGGGCGAAGTTACCGTGTGATTGAGCGTGTCGTGCGGATTAATGCACGATAGTGCGAGTCAATGCCTTGCCGTAGGCGATCACGCCGTAGCCCAGGAATTGTTATGGCTGATTTAATGCTGCCGAGCAGATTTATCGTAGAGGGCTTGAGATCCGTAGATAGTTGGAGATACGTGCATTGATTGTTGAGTAAACCGGAGGTCTGCAGAGACCATACGCATTAATTGTTGAGTAAGCCGGAGGTCTGTAGAAACCATGCGCATTAATTGTTGAGGACGGCGGCAGGACATGGTCCTTGGTCATACTGTAGGTGGATGTGACCATAGTATATAGGTTGGGCGCCTTCAGGTCGGACGCTGGGCCAGGCGCCTTCAGGTCGGACACCTGGCCGAGCACTTGAACGAGCGCTTCCTGGTCAGACACCACGACGAGCGCCTGGACGGGCGCCTCCTGGTCGGGCGCCAGGCCGAGCGCTTGGACGGGCGCCTCCTGGTCGGCCGTTGTCAGGTACATGCTGACCGCATACCCTCGTATTTCGGAGCGGCTTATTTTTCCCCCAACAGTCATAAATCATTTTAACCTTCCAAATGCAGTATGTTGGTCTCTTCTCTTTCAGGTAGCAATTTTCTTCCACAAAGCTAAACAAAATCCCAAGATTCTGGTTCCTTTACCTGCCCTTTTTTTTACAACTTCATCTAAACCTTTAGAAAGATACATGGCTTTTCTACAACATTGATTCTACCTAGAGAAAGAAACATCTTCTTGCTTACCATTCTAATCACCCACATCTGCAACAACTTCAATCTCCATCTATTATCGACCAAGGCAGCACCACCTCCATGCATCTTGCTAAGTATCACAGCCCTATACAATTTTCCCCTTTGTGATATATTAAACATTAAGTATAATCTGGATAGTAATTAGAGCTAGCAAAATATGACTTGAACAATGTTCGACCCTTAATAAGAATGTTTTGGTTTGGGCTAAATAGTTCGGATTGTAAATAGGTCGATCTATTTAAACTATTTAATAATCAGTTCGAGTTTGGGTTTCCACTTTTTAGCCCGTTTAACCTATTTAATAATTGAGTTGGATCGAGTTAAGCATGTTGCCTATTTATTAAATAGGTTAACAAGTAATACAGGTTATAAAGGTCAACAGGTTATACAAATTAACATATTAATAGGTTATATAGGTTATACAAATTAGCTGGTTATATAAATTAATAGATTAAGCAAGTTATATTTTTATTAAATAGATTAAGCAGGTCGGATCGGATTACCAGTTTATAAAACATAACAGGTTCATATTTCTTTTCTAACCATGACACATATATGACCTTCTTGACTTAGCTCTCATCAAAGAAAATTTCAAAGCCTATCCGAGAATTTCCAAAAATCCACGAACCATACTATTTACAATGACAACATGAAAGTTCGTTGACCTCATTCGCACTAGCGGCTTGGTTTGTGCAAGCCTTATTCATTGAGCTCGGATCCGGTGCAAGTTTGGATAACCATCACATTATCTATTCTAGAGATAGATTGTTATGGGAGCCAAACAAGATACATCTTCAAGATTGACAACACGGAGGGTCCGTAAGCACCCTATGGTGCAGAACATGCACGGTAGAGGATTTCAACTCTTATTCATCTCATGTTCATATGCTAACATTGGTATATTAAGTACTTAATTACTTTTCTAATAATAAAATTGGAGATTATATGAAGGTCCTATGCTAATGATGGCATTTTAGGTACTTACTTAATTAAGAAGAAAATTGGAGGAGCATGCACCCAATGACTACTGGATATATAATCAGCTTCAGATGATGACCGCATTGTAGTGTGGGAAATCTGAGCATGAATTCCGAACATTGTCCCGTTCCAGGTTCATTATTGGCTAAACTTAGCAGTGTCCTTACCCAAATAGCTCTCGTGAGGAGTTATAGCACTTTGTGAGCAGATCTCTATCAACCGTGTTATTTTCACCGTGTAGTGACCTAAATCATGCCCGTGTCAAGTTATGGCACACAGAAATGCCCGTGTCATCGCCGATGTGGTAGAGAACTCAATACCCAGATTCTAAATTTGAGGCCATCCTCGGACTGATTAGATTGCAGCCACACCAATTAGACCCTGCAATTTGGTCGTAAATAAACTACATAGCTTCACTCCGTGCAGCACAAATGACCCCAGATGCTCCAAATGTGCTGCTATTAGATTAAAGTCTCAACACATGGTCTCTGTTGGGTTTGAAATAGGTCAATGCAGATGAAACGACAAGTAAGTTGCCATTCCATTATTCCTTTTCTTTTAAAGAACAATAATAAAATGGTGTGTATATATATATATATATATATATATATATATATATATATATATATATATATATATATATATATATATACGAGAAAAAAAGGTTATAAAACTTCATTATGTATAAATACATGCATATATATATACACGTCCATCTACGTATTCGTGGAAACTTCGTTATCGCACAGCGCATCATGTACCGTCAAACCAAGGTGGAGCAGGCGGAGGTTGAGGGGTCGAACAAAGACGGGACCAGATAAGTCCTCCCATGGGCTCCATTCGCGTTGTAGCTCGCCCCTGTCCTGGGGTCCACCAACAAATCCCCGGGATATCCCGGATACGCCCCCTTGGCATAAACCCCCGGGCACGCCGTCGCCGCCTCCAACGGCGCTTCCTTCGGCCCCTGGAAGAATCCGTCACCGAACGGATTGGTCACCGTCCCGGCCATCATGCTCGCCAGGTTCATCACCATGCCGTCGATCCCGACGTCGCCGTTAGGCGCCACCAACGGCGGGGTCTGGGGCCCGTAGACCGGCTGGTGGAAGGGCCACGCGCACTGACCCGGGCACTGCGTCGCCGAGTTGCCGACCCAGATGTAAGCGAACCGGCCGGACTTAGACCGGGGCGAGGACCCGTGGGTCCCGCACCGGCTCATGCAGAACCCCTCGACCGCGACGTCATCCGTCGTTAAGACGACATTGACGGCGTGCTTCGGAGCCCCGCGGCCCGCCAGCTTGGCGATGTCGGCGTCGGTGAGCGACTTGCCGAGGGAGCAGGAATCGTCGAGGATCTGCTCACCGACCATGAGCGTAGGGAACTTGGTCTTCGACTGGGCGTAGTACTTCTCGGTGGTCTTCCACCAGGCGGACACCGACGGCTCCGGCTGCTTCTGGTCGCCGCCCTTTGTGGAGAGTGAGGTGAGGAAGTCGGAGATGATGGCTCGCTGGGAGGCGGTGAACTTACCGTACCAGATGAGGTTCACCGATACAGGGCCGGTGAGGAGAGTCCCCTTGTGGTAGGTCAAGACTGGAGATTGTTCCTCCACCAAGGCATTGAGCTTTCTAGCACCATAGGAGCACTGGGCCAGAAGAGAGGCCACCGCTACCAGGATACAAAGGAAACAAGGGCTAATACTAGAAGAAGCCATTAGTAGACGGGATGGGCTACAAACTTTTGAAGGAAAGAAGGATGGTGGCTATTGCATCAGAAATTGGGATCGAGAGTGGCGTTGTGTGAGCTATTTGGGGAGAGCGGTGGCGTTTATATAGTGCTCTTCAGATGGCTCTAGTGGAGGAGTACTCGATGGTTTCATTTTAAATATCGCGGAAATGGGAAGGTGCCCGGAAGCGTCCAGGGGGAGCAAAAAGAGGCGATGATATCGGGGGGCGGTTACCGGACCGCTTTGACGCGCCCCAATGGTCGGCGAGCTATTACGGGGAGACAACTGAGATTGCGTGTCCTGTTTGTGACCACAATAGCCTCGCAACCTGTGGACCAAAAGTCGGAAAGACAAGGTTATTTTCGTCATTTGATGGTTTAGTGGTAAGCTTTGGAAATCCAAGGGTGACTGTGCCAAAGGGTAGCCACGCTTCTCTAGAGCGGTGGCTGTTGGCTTGTGGACCAAGCCACCTCCCTTCTTTTTCCTTTTTTTTTTTTTTTTTCTTTTTTTTTTTCCCTCCTCCCCCTCCTCCTCCTTCTTATTAGTTAAAATAATTCTCCTTCTTCTCCTTCTTTTTTTCTGGCACAAGGGCAGCTCATATACTACAAATATAAATACAACCAATAAAATCAAAAAATAAAAAAACTATATAATGGCTTTGACACAGTTTCACTGTCTATCTAGACGAAACTATCAGGGCCGCATGGAAAGCTATCCAATCGACGGCTTTGTTGGCTTTTTTATGCACGTATGAAGTCTGATAGGAATTGCACTCCTCCATCAAACTTAGTGGAAAAGTTAATTAATTATCTTATTAGATCATATCATGCATCAATGGCGCAAGAGAGACTTGTGTTTCAGGTAATGTGGTAAGGCAAAGCTGTGGGCTGCCAGCCTCTCCGTGTCATGGCCAACTCGTGATGGGAATCTTCAGACAGCTGCAGGCCCGCACGTGACAACTGTAGCCAGCTCTCCCTACACGTCTTATTACTTTCTCTCTCTTTCAGCCTCGGTATACGATTTCCAAAGAAGAAAACAAATCAATTAAATGCGTTACCGAGCGTAGTTTTTGCAGAGTTTTAGTGTTGTCCGGGCTCCCCTGAACCGACCAAACGCGACCCTGTTGACATTATTAAGTGTAGTTCTTATCTCCGTGCATTAACTCGCTTGTGGACCCATCAAACAGTGTTGTTTGAGAAGAGTTTTGCTTGTTTCGGGAGAAACAAATGAGATGGGTTTTATTTACGTTACTGGCTGCTTTGCTTGCTAGAAGAGATGCTGATCTCATGGGAGGTGGACTTGTGGTGAAAACCAGAAACATGGCGAAACAAAGAATTGGTATCAATGAGCTCTAAATGAGTTATGTGTACACTTAAGCACGCCATTATGTTCGAAGCTGGTCTCTTACCCATCAAACAATTCTTAGACAGCGCTTTTTTAAACGAATAAGTGTTACGACCGCCAGGTAGCATTTAAGAAACAGGCATCAGAAAGAAAGAGTTCATTATTTGATCAAATAAATCCTCCTTTGTGGTTGTTTTCTTTTTCTAAGGAACAAAAACATTCTCATGAGTAGCAAGTTATTTCAGAAGTTACAGAATGACGAGAAACATACATCATATATGAAGTAACTATTTCTATAAAAATGACTGTTCCTATTATAGTTTTTTTTTAAATTTCCGAACCAAATACGTACACTTTGACCATGCGTTTCTCGAGTTGGCTTATAGCATACAAGTGTAGAGGGCTTAGTGTATCTAATATTATGGAATAATTATATATTTCAATAAAAATGACGAATGTGGTGGCTCCTCTCAATCTGGCAATTTCTTTGTTAATTAGACATGCCACCTTTTTCATCCAATGATAGTTAAGCTTTGCATCCAAACATAATCTAATTGTGAATAATTATGCTGTAAATATCTACATTTTTTTTCCCTTCTGCCCTCCTCACAATTATATCTGTCGGAGTGCAAGGTAGCTAGTGATTGGCATGGGGAAAACGGATCACATCATGTTTGCTTCCAGTCATCTTAGATGTCACAAATTTTCCTTGAGACAAGATGCTGCACGTATGGCTTTTATAGCATACAAGCTTGGCCAGCAGCTTTCATCATACCATGGCGAAGGGATCATTATCTTAGATACCCTTGCGTGTCACCATTATCCATGGATGGCTCCAACCCAGCACTCCCATCACCATGGACCACACGGTTTATTAAGAAGTAATTTACAAACGTCTACTTACAGCCAGCCCAAAGCTAATGCATTCCGATCTTAAGAACTTTCCACCACCACATGCAGTCCAGTTCCCAAACCATAAATCGGCGGCGGAATCTACGTGCTCGGCCTCCTCATCCATGCCCCCATTGACTTCATTGAATAGTTTACAAATTTTAGAGATCAGCTTGCAGACTATATAGGCGAAAGTAGAGGTAGAGCTATGCCAAGTGTCCTCAACTCAATAATAGCAGGAAACAGCAACGAAACTCTCCTAATGGAGTCCTTCATCCCTTCCCCTCCCTATATATACCCCATTCCCTTAGCCCACTCCAACCAACCACCATCACCCGACTTTCTCTTTCCTTCTCGTGCTACCTCTGAGCTTTTTTCTTTCTTCCCAAATGGCTTCATTTCAGGTAGCTAGAACTACCGTTCTAGTACTAGTAGTTGTGAGCTTAGGCCAAGTGTGCATGGGATCCAGAAGGCTAGCCACCTTGGTCCAACCAACACCACTCGAATACCACAATGGAGCAGTGCTCCAAGGTGACGTCCCCATCACCATCCTCTGGTATGGCAAGTTCACCCCATCCCAAAAGTCCATCATCTCCGACTTCCTCCTCTCCCTCACCCCCCAACCCCACCAAAAGCTATCAGGTCCTTCTGTATCTCAGTGGTGGAACACCATAGATGAGGTCTATTTGAGCAAGGCTGGAACCAAGAGCCCAAAGAAGACCCAAATCCTTTTGGCTGGCCAAGTCTCGGACGAGATGTGCTCTTTGAGCAAGTCCCTTACGAGAGACCAAATCTCCGAGCTGGCGGCTAAGGCTGGCCCGAAGAAGAGCGGGATCGTGCTGGTTTTAACGGCCGAGGACGTGACGGTCGAGGGGTTCTGCATGAGCCGGTGCGGGCTCCACGGTTCGGACCGGAAGGCCGGCTCGACCTACATCTGGGTCGGCAACCCGACGACCCAGTGCCCGGGTCAGTGTGCCTGGCCCTTCCATCAGCCGGTCTCCGGGCCACAGACCCCGCCATTAGTGGCGCCTAACGGCGACGTCGGGATTGACGGCATGGTGTTGAATCTGGCGAGCATGATGGCCGGGACGGTGACCAATCCGTTCGGCGACGGATTCTACCAGGGGCCGAAGGAAGCGCCGTTGGAGGCGGCGACAGCGTGTCCTGGGGTTTATGCCAAGGGGGCGTATCCGGGATATCCCGGGGATTTGTTGGTGGACCCTGCCACGGGGGCGAGTTACAACGCGAATGGGGCCCGCGGGAGGAAATATCTAGTCCCGGCCTTGTTTGAACCGTCAACGTCCTCCTGCTCCACCTTGGTCTAGAAGTAGACGATTAAAGGAGATTTATGTTGCAACTATTTTATGTATAGCTTTCAAGCTAGTGGTGTAATTTTTTTTATTCGTTTAATGGTTTTCTTTTTAGAAATTGGAAGTCATTAATAAGCATAAGTGGATTTTCCTGCAGTTTTATTTTCCTTTGGTTGTTTGTAGATTCCATTAATTAAAACACCATTAGGTATTTTAATTAGTTAGTGCTCGGCCTCCTCTCCGGCATGCCTGCATGCATCTCATGATCTTATATTATATATCCATGTCTGCGTGTTCTTTGAACTAATGTAATCACTTCTGATGAAACACACCCATCGTCGGATTTGCACTTGCTTAGAATGTATAATTCGCCGGGCAATGGAGTTATATGTGTCAGGTAGAATCATAGCCTAAAATCACATATGGAGCCAACTCAAAACTTGCGTACGAACATGCCGAGGTGAATTTGCTGCAAAATTTACCAAAAATCTATATCTATGATTGCTGCTTTCTTATGCCGAAGAGGGTTCGATCAAAGCAATAATTCAATTGAACAGGCGAGAGTCCTGCAGTCTTTGACAACCCTAATAAAACAAAATGAAGTGTTGCAGCGTCCCAAGGAAAGAGTTTGATAAAAAAAAGGAAGCAATATGGCGACCTCTACCTAAATGTGCATGACCCCTGTTTTGTATGGCTCACAAACTTTGCACTCCAAGGGCTATGATGCAAGTGAAACCAAGTAGATTTTCGTCCAACTCATACCAAGCCCAGCGTAGGCTTGACACATACCTGAAATTAGGCCTTAGTGGTCAGAAATAAGCCTCCCAACCAAAACCTGAAATCCTCAAAAATGGATTTCAATTAAACCTGCATCAAACTCAGCCCCCAAGTGATATTGAAAATAAGTTAATTAGCAACTTTAAATTAAATAGTTTTATTCAAGATTCAAACAAACAATTGAGAATGATTAAATTTACTTGTTATTTTGGAATCTAGGTCGGTAGCTATGATGACCCGTGCGGTAGATTCTGGATACTTATACGAGATAAAAGATTCAAAATAATACTTTCCAGCTAGCTTTTTTGGATGAGGTTCGGAGTTATTACAAATAGTATCAGAGCGAACCTGATCCATACCTTATGTAGACTAGGAGACACTGCAGCACGAATCTATTAGGGCTGATCGTTGGTCGATCATGGTATTTATGATTAGATTTAAACATAGTTGAACTTCTAACCTGACGAGGGCCTAAGTCACTTATAGGCATGGATTAGGCTTGATCGCAAGTTGTGACATATCTTAAGGTGAATTTTGACAATAGTCGGTCGATGGACGATGCTTCTGGATCGAGGTGTGAATTTTGTGATCAGAGACTTACTAGGCAGGTTGATAGTCGCTGAGGGCCGACGCATGCCGGGGCTCACCGTTGTTGGGGCGGAGCTGCGGGCTGCTTGGGAGAGCTTATCCTTCGCGAGGAGGGTCCTCAGTGCCGAGCGGGTGCATCTCAAGGGGGACTCTTCTGCGGTGATCGATTGGATCTAGGGTGCGGATAGGTACGATGATGGTCACCTGCTCCTCCTGGAGACCCGCAGTTTTGTTCTGGAGATGAGTGATTTTCAGATAGCACATGTGTACCGGAAGGCGAATAGAGCAGCTGACTGAATCGCTTCCTACGTTGCCCGGCACTTATGAAAGTTCCTTTAGACATATGTAGCTGATATTTTCACTTTTTTATATTCTTTATTTTTTTTGGATTTGGTTGGATGTACTCAAGTTAGAGCAATATGAATTGTCGTTTTCACTAAAAAAAATAAAAAAAATAAAAAAAAAACTTGCGTTATCCTGCGGCTCGAATTAGCTATCCAGCTTTATTTTTTGGGAATATTAATGCACACGTCAATCTGCTGTCGTTTGCTTTCCTGAGCACGCATGGCAAGGCGGCAGCCACAAAAAATGGCGACTTGGAAATGTGTCTGACGGTGGGGGTAGGCGACTGTCGGTGGCCACGGCTAGTCGTCGGCGGACGACGAACGTTGGCTCCCATAAAAGGTCCAAAGGTGGCGGAAGGCTACAGTATTGAACAGGCTTTTCACCGATAAGAATAATCCCCTCCCATGACGAGGAATTAATGTTAATTAGCAGCCATGGACAATGTTATATTTATAGCTTGTATAAGTATGAGAGATGCATTGAATGCATTTGCAGATGTTAATATCTTGCAAATTAAATGGCTCTTGTGTTACATGTTTGAAAAATTTAAGTGATAGGATGCAAAGCATGCAGCGTCAAAATGGACTGATGCTGACCTTTTGTAACCTTCAATGATCTTCCATTGTCAGCGAAGAAGTACTAATGCTGTAGATGAATAGATTCATGGGATGTTGAGAGAATTATTTAAAAGGTCATGTTATTGAAGGTAATTGACCATGACATTAATTTACAGTGAAGTTGACACTGGAAAACTTGATAACGTTCTCAGGGTTGAGAATGTTAATTTAAATTATCTAAGCGTGTAAGGGTTACATTTGCTTTATTACTTAATTTTCTTAACCGTCCTAAGGACTTGTACCACGACAATTATCGATCTAGCCCCCATAAAAAAGGGAGATGATTATCTTAGATTTGGATAGGAGTATATAACTAAAGTGGGTTTTCTCTTAAGAAAATATAGTTCTCCTCCACCTAGTTCTAAATAGAACTTAAAGTGCTAAAGTAATTGAGAGGAGGGGCAGGTTCAGATCTGAACATTGATGCAAGCTATTCTCATTGCTCCCACCATAGTGGGCACATTTTAATGAATAATTATTGAATGAAATTAAGATTGGTGCATGAATCAATAGTTTTAGCAATCAACGCACGTTTCCGAAAAGTACATGCCGGAAAATTTTATATAGTTATTTTTTTGAAAAATCTTTACACTGCATTAAAAATCTAAATATTATTGGCTCGGTCTACCAGCGGTAATCATGTCTACCTAATAATTTCGCCATCCAAACCAATATGCCCCCAGTCAAGAAAAGCCCGCTCGTCCCATCACTTCTCCATTACTCCCATCCTCCCATCTTCTCCCCTCCTACCCCACCGCCCACTGCTGTTCTCAAACACCCCACTTCCCTCCAAACTCCTATATATATCCTTCTGCTAAGCTCTTCTCTCAACTCCAATGACTTCTAAACTTCCACAGCTTAAACTATAAGCTTTTGAGGTTTTGAACCAAAGCCATGGCCACCTTCCTTGCTTTCTCTCTACCACTCGCCACCCTCACCCTCTCTCTCCTCCTCTTGTTCCACTCCTCCGCAGCCACCCCCAGAAAGCTTATCCAGGTCCAGCAGCAGCCCGTAATCCTTAAGTACCACAAAGGGCCCCTCCTCACCGGTAACATCACCGTCAACTTCCTCTGGTACGGCCGCTTCTCCGCCACCCAGCGCTCCATCGTCGCCGACTTCCTCCTCTCCCTCTCGGCCGCTTCTCCGCCGCCGCCCCCTTCCGCGGCCTCCTGGTGGCGCACCACCGCCCTCTACGGCGGCTCCTTCCCCCGCCTCTCCCTCGGCCGCCAGCTCCTCGACGACCGCCTCTCCCTCGGCAAATCCCTCTCTCCCTCCCACCTCTCCCTCTTAGCCTCTAAACCCGGCACCTCCCCCGCCGATATCAACGTCGTCCTCACCTCCGCTGACGTGGCCGTCGACGGCTTCTGCTCGAGCCGGTGCGGGACCCACGGCCCGCTCCCCGGCTCGGCCGGGTTCATCTGGACCGGCGACTCGGAGGTCCAGTGCCCGGGCCAGTGTGCCTGGCCGTTCCACCAGCCGCTCTACGGCCCCCAGACCCCGCCGTTAGTCGCGCCTAACGGCGACGTTGGGATGGACGGCGTCATCATTAACCTCGCCACCTTATTGGCCGGAGCGGTGACTAACCCTAACGGTAACGGCTACTTTCAGGGGCCCGCGGACGCGCCGTTGGAGGCCGTATCCGCGTGTGCCGGGATATTCGGGAGCGGGGCTTATCCCGGATATCCCGGCCTGGTCCTGTTGGACAAAACCAGCGGGGCCAGTTACAACGCGAGGGGATTGAACGGGAGGAAGTATTTGCTGCCGGCGATGTGGGACCCTAAGACATCTCAGTGTTCCACCCTCGTATAGAGATTGGAAGTTTTTTTTTTTTTTTGGGTAAAAGAGATTGGAAGTTTTAGATGTTCTTATATGTACTCTTTATTTTTCACATAATGGTTGCTATATAAATGCAAGCAGAATAAGATGTTGGGCCCACTAACCAAAGGGGGGCTAGAAGAATGTTGAATGATTTGTAATGTTTTCTTGGTCAGTAAACTTAACTTTATTTGGACTACGAATTTGAAGTGATTTTAAGATCTCCTTTTGAGGCTTCTTGGATGTGTTTGGGCAAATATTTTATTTTTGAAACAGCCTTGGTGGATGGAAGTTCTTGTAATAGTTCTAGTCTCAATTCTCGTTAAATTAATTTTCTAAAAAATATAAAAGATCTTTTATTCTAATTTTTTATTATTTTTTAAGCAGTGAGCAGCCACTAATGAATAATATTAGGTAAGATGCTCATCAATCTAATGAATAATAATGACTCCTAAAAGGAAACATTTGAAGAGACCATAAAATATAGTGAGTGTAAGGTAAAAGTATCGTGCCCAAAATATTTCCTTTTTCTCACTCCATATTCCCAAAAGGTTAAGCTTGCTAGTGACCTCTTTTTGTTCAAGAATATTATCAACTATGTCATAACCTTTCAAACTATCACTAAGCGTAAAAGTTAGGTATTTTTCCTATACAAGGTTCCTAAGTGAATGCACTAATTATTAAATACTATAATAATCCGAATCGGACGATACGGAGCGTGCCGCACCATACCAGTCGGTTTCGGTATCCAATACAAATAGCATACCGATACTTGGTATGCCAAAAAAAATCAGTACTATACCATACTAACAACGTGCTAGTGTAGTATCAAGACGGTAAACCTTGGAATTGATAGAAATTAGATTAGTTTTTGATGCGGGCTGATGATGCTTAATCATGTGTTCTGATGATCCAAGCCCTTTGAATATTAAATTTCATTACCAAAGGTCTAAATTGAATGTTGAAATATGCCAAATATCACCAAATATAGAAAGACATTAGGGATGCACTGAGAATCATGATGCAGCAAGGCCAAGGACCAAATTTATATGGCTCTTGGGCAACATCTAGACGTTTTCAAGGCTTGAATGATGAAATACATGGAGTGACACTCTGATCAAAAATGTCTAACGAAAATAAGTTTTATAAAGCTATGCAATTATAGGTTAGAAAATCAAAATAATAGTAGTCCTTTGCACATCTATCTAAGAGATAGCATTACCCTAGTTAGTACATGTTGAATTTCAGGCTCAACAGAAGCTCAGATAAGGCGATTATGGGCAAAATACTAATGTAGTATCATTGTAGTCTAACATGAGGAATTCGAAGGCAAGGGCAATACTATCCAATTATCGGTCAGTAGTTAGTATGACTTCCTACTCATTCTATGTCAATAAAGTGACCTTCAGATCCAAACTAAGTTCTAGAGGCTCAAACTCATCGCAGTTTTATTCTAGGTCAAAGTAGAAGATATCCAATGGCAGTTAGCTAATGTTCCATTTGATCAAATCAGATGGCAGTAAGTATACCATCAAAATTATTTTGCTAGTAGAAGCGCTCCTATTGGAAGGTTAATTATTCTAGTCATCTTAGGACTTTATTTTTGAGTGTTTCACCAACTCTATGGACACCTACTTGTAATGTCCGGGCCCACAACCTACTAGGCCCAATAAGAAATAGGCCCAGTTAAGGGTTTGGGCCCAAATTTCACTGTGGGCAGCATTATTATAATGGTTATCAGGAAGAGGTTGCCACCTCCTGCAAAAAAAAAAAAAAAAAAAAAAAAAAAACGAAAAACGAAGGGATAAGACCGACAGGGAAGGGTTACCTCACCCCCTGCTGGCAGCCGATGCCGGCGCGCCGGAGACAGAGGGGGGCGGCGGCCAGTACCGGAGTATGGAGGAAAGGAGAGGATGGGACCTCTCAGAGGGGGGTTTCATCCTCTAAACAAATTATTTAAGCCTCTGCCGGCAACCCCAAGTCACAGACCCCCCTAAACTTTCAACGAGAGAGAGAGCCGAAGCCCTGGAGCCGAAGGACAAGAAGCCCTGAAGCTCTGGGAAAGGAGGGACTACTAGGGAGGAAGCACTGCCCGTCTACACCCGACTAAAACCAGGTATGGACCCCCTGTTAATAACATTTTAAAGTCTGGAGAAACCCCTCTGTGGGGTGCTCTTCCCCTCTGTGTCAACAGTGAAATAGGGGGGAGGAGGCCGGCACAAGAGAGGGAGAAAAACCCACAAACCCTGGGTCGGGCCGGACTCACAGGCCGCGACCATCCGGACCGAACCCAACCGGGCTCGGCCTGTTGACGAACCGGACACCGCGGCCTCGGCCGCGGGTACCTTGGGGTTCGGGGGGCAACCCGGGCCGCCAGATCTGGCCGGGACGACAACAGAGGCGGCCACAGGGCCGCCAGCCCTGGCCGGACCACCACCTCTTCTCCGGCAAGGGGTGGTGCTGCCGGAGGGAAGGACCGAAGAAAAGAAAAAGAAGAAAGAAAAAAATAAAATAAAATAAAATAGACTCACCGGACCGTAGAGGCTTCATCCTTGGACCCCGGCCTTACCTCACCGTGGTCGGAGCAGGGGGGAGATCTCCCGAAGGAGATCCAGCCGCGACCCTACTTCCCGGCACTTCTCCTCTTCTCCGGCATCGCTTCGGAGAAGAGGAAGGGGGGGGAGGGCCGGCCTTTCTTTCGCCAGTGCTCCGGGGGGGAAACTCCGCCTCGGTCGGTGGATCGGAGGGGAGCCTCGTCTCCCCGGTCGCCTGCGAGAGAAGAAAGGGAGGAGACGGAGTGCTCGGTGGGGATGAAAGGCCGAAAGGGCTAGGGCTTCCGGTCGGAAACGAGGAGGAAGAGAGAAAAGGAGAGGAAAAGAGTAGAAGAGAGAAAAGAAGAGGGAGTGACCGAGAGGGAGAGGAGGCCGTAGGAGAAGAAGAGGGCCGGAGGACCGGCCGGAGGCATGGGTTCGGTGGAGACGAAGGAGAAAAGAGAGGAGAGAGAGGAGAGCGGGAGATGAAGAGGCGGAAGCCTCTGGAAGGGGGGAGAAGGAAAAAAACATGAGCACGGGTTCGCGGGTCGGATCCGAACCCAAACCCGCAACCCATGAAACCAGACCCAATTGAATATAAATCGGCCCAATTAAAGCCCAATTCAACCCAATGTAATTAATTTGGGGCCAAATTGATCCCGGATCGACCTTGACTCAGGCCCAAACGGGTCACAGTGACCCTAAACCCGAAATTAAACCCAATTGAGCTGGGAATTAAGCTTAGTGGCCAATCGGAGGGCCAATTAAGACTTATGAGCCCAGCCAAGACCCCAATACAGAGGAATTAGGCTTGGGCTAAATTTCAGGTAAAAAAAAGGAAATAACATATTATTATTATGACATGATTGTAGGTGACTTAGGACTCGTCACCAGGACGCGGGAGACCTAGGAAAAAGGCAAATTACAGTAAGTAACTTGTTTTAATCTTGTTGTGAATCATGTATGTAAGTAGCCTGCCCTAATTTTTATGGATCATACATAAAATTTAACATGTTATGCATGTACTGTAGGCTAAGAATGATATGTGTATCCGACATGCTCTAGTTACACAAGATATGATGATATATGTTTTATATTCCGTTATGCCTACAAAATACTGGGATTACGTTACATGCTAAGATATGAGTTATGAAATATGAACATGAGTGGTACATGTCAGTCACATAATTCATAGTTGTGCACATATTATGTTTTCATAGCTCTTGTGATACATGCAAAATAAATGGAGTTCCATGTTATGATTTTTCTTAGCATGAGTGTAAAGAATGATAATGATTTGCTCTAGCTGCATATTGCTTGTAAGGGGGTACCTAAGAACTACTAATGCTACGGGCCGAATGCAACTGAGCCGGCCTTGCCAGTGGCCGATAATGACTGAGCCAGCCCCGCCAGTGACCGACTAATAACTGAGCAGGCCCCGCCAGTGACCATTAATGAATTCGCCGTAGCATCTATGAGGTACTACCTATACGGAGCATTATTTATGAACTCTTAAGAGCTACTGACCCAATGTAACTGAGCCGGCCTTGCCAGTGGCCGAAAATGACTGAGCCAGCCCCGCCAGTGGCCGCCTAATAACTGAGCCGGTCCCGCCAGTGGCCAAGAATGACTTCGCAGTAGCATTTGAGAGCATGACCACGGCATGCCGGTGGCACGATTTTTCCTACATGTGCATATTACATGATTTCTTGACATTGTAGGATACTGTTTTATTTACTCAGCATGGATATTTTATTATGACGATTGATTTAGTAGCATACATGTCAGCTTCTCAAACTCTGATAAGCATGGTTAGCATTTTTAGTCGATTCGACAAGATTATGCAGGATTACTTACTGAGCCGTGTAGCTCATGCCTGTTCATTTACGTTTTTTTTTTTAGATCACCACCAGTGACAGCTGCCAGAAGCATTTTTCTTTTGCAACAGGGCTTCTTTATTTTTGGGGATGATATAAATAAACTTTTGTGTATATAAACTATGTAGAAGCTCTGTACTTTATATGAACCAGTGGGTTGTAATACCTTCTTTTGATATATACAAGTTACACTGCTTTTGACTACCTGTTGACCATGTACGAGGCTGCGTGCTTTTGTGGGCGGTAGTCGGCAATAGCACGGCCGTGTCACGGATCCGGATCCGGGGCGTGACATTTCATGGTATCAGAGCTTTAGGACTAACAAGAACATAACAATAAAATTTGGAGTTAACGGGTAGTTAAGGGTGTTGAGACTTATTAGGGTATATTGACCTTACTTTGAATTTTGGTTGCAGCAAACACTATAAGATATGGAGGATGATAGGAGGCCACCGTCCCCAGATCCTAGCTACCGCTCCGAGTCCCCGGATACACCACGCTCTGGGGCAGGTAGCGCGGATCTAGCTGGAGTGTACCAGCTGATAGCGCAGCTCCTCCAGCAGCAGCAGCAGATACAGCTAGCTACCCTACAACCAACCAGCTCTTATTATGAGAGGTTCCGACGACTGAACCCACCAGTATTTGATGGCGGACCGGACCCGATAGCGGCTGAGACATGGATTCGGGATATGGAGAAGATGTTCCAAGCACTCCAGTTCCCCGAAGAAACGAAGGTCCGATTAGCCATCCCCCAGCTGAAGGGGAGCGCCGAGTTTTGGTGGACGACCATGGAGCCCGCATACCCTGCCAGTAGGATTACTTGGAGGGACTTCACGAGGCTGTTCTATGCAGAGTATTTCCCGGACTCGGTGAACCAGATGAAACAAGATGAATTTTTGACACTGACGCAGTCCGAGCATATGTCTGTCCTGCAGTATGCCAGCAAATTCAACGAACTGGGCCGGTTCTGCCCCCAGTTCATGGAAAATGAAAGGAGTAAGGCAAGCCGGTTTGAGCTGGGGCTGAGGTACAGGATCAGATCTCGGATATCTTCTCACCTATTCACCTGCTACAGAGACGTGCTGGACCGGGCCTTGAAGGTTGAGGCCGACTTGATGAGGCCTGACTTAGAAAGAAGTGATCTGACGAAGGCCAGGTCAGCAGGAGGACAGAGCAGTAGGCCCAAGGGCATCAAGGGGTCTATGATTAAGAAGAGGCAGAACCGAGGTTGCCCTAGCTGCGGCAAGCATCACAGTGGGCCCTGTCTGAAGAAAATTGGGGCCTGTTTTACATGCGGGCAGCTCGGACATATGGCACGTGACTGCCCAAAGAGGGCACCCAGACCTCCTGCAACCGAGGGCCAGAAGCCAAGGAACACCCCCCGAGTATTCGCACTGACTCGCCAGGACGCTAGTGCGAGCGACCAAGTGGTGACAGGTACACTGCCAGTTAATTTGATTGATGCCTCTATTCTATTTGATTCTGGTTCCACACATTCCTTCGTGTCAGTTAGTTTTTCCAAACAGTTGCACTGCACATCTGAGAAAATAGAACCATTGCATGTTGCCACACCTCTTCAAGAGACAGTGATAGTTGACACTAAATACAAGAACTGCATAATTCAGTTGGGAGGAAAAGAATTAGAAGCAAATCTTCTACAGCTGGACATGCATGATTTTGACATCATCTTGGGGATGGACTGGATGTCCCAGTATTATGCCCACATTGATTGTTACCATAAGAAAGTGGTATTCCGAATGCCAGGAGAACCAGAATTCTTCTTTCAGAATGACGATACGCCCCCTCAATGTAAGCCGACACTGCATTTCATTTCTTCCTTGCGAGCCATTAGAGCACTCAGAAAGGGGTGTACGGCTTACCTGGCATGTGTCACGGATACCCAAAAGGAAATCAAACTAGAAGATATTCCGGTAGTCAGAGAATATCCGGATGTTTTTCCTGAAGAGTTACCGGGACTACCCCCTGATCGAGAGGTCGAATTTACTATAGACCTCACCCTTGGAGCAGGACCTATCTCCAAGGCTCCTTATCGAATGGCCCCAGCTGAGCTCAGAGAATTAAAGACACAATTACAAGAGCTTTTGGATAAAAAGTTCATTCAACCCAGTGTGTCTCCATGGGGAGCTCCAGTACTGTTTGTAAAAAAGAAGGATGGGAGCATGCGGCTGTGCATCGATTACCGGGAACTGAACAAGATAACTATAAAGAACAAATATCCTCTGCCCCGGATCGACGACCTGTTTGACCAGCTGCAAGGTGCCCAAGTCTTCTCCAAGATAGATTTGCGGTCCGGTTACCATCAGTTAAAAATCAAGCCTGATGACGTGCCAAAGACTGCATTCCGAACCAGGTATGGGCATTACGAATTTCTGGTTATGCCATTCGGACTGTCCAATGCTCCAGCTGCTTTTATGGACTTAATGAACAGAGTCTTCAAGCAGAATTTAGATCAGTTTGTGATAGTCTTTATTGATGATATACTGATTTACTCAAGGAGCAGGGAAGAGCACGAAGTTCATTTAAGAATGGTACTACAGACCCTTCAGAAGAAAAAGTTATATGCCAAGCTGAGCAAATGCGAGTTTTGGTTGAGCAGCGTGGCATTCCTCGGTCACGTGATCTCCGGGGATGGGGTGTCAGTAGACCCTAAGAAAATAGAAGCAGTGGTAGATTGGCCTCACCCACCAATGTCAAAGAAATTAGAAGCTTTTTGGGACTGGCCGGGTATTACCGACGGTTTGTGGAAGGGTTTTCCAAAATAGCCACTCCCTTGACCCGATTAACCAAAAAACGGGCCAAGTTTATCTGGGACAGCAGTTGTGAGAAGAGCTTCCAGGAGTTAAAACAGAGGTTAGTGTCTGCTCCAATTTTAACTCTGCCATCCACAAACGGAGAATTTACTATTTATAGTGATGCTTCCAAAACCGGGCTAGGCTGTGTATTAATGCAAAATGGCAAGGTAGTAGCCTATGCCTCTAGACAGCTAAAGCCCTATGAGCAGAACTATCCAACCCACGACCTGGAGTTAGCTGCAGTGGTCTTTGCCCTGAAAATCTGGAGGCACTACCTTTATGGAGAGCGTTGTGAAGTGTACACTGACCATAAGAGTTTAAAGTACATATTCACTCAGAAAGAATTGAATATGCGACAAAGAAGATGGTTGGAACTCTTGAAAGACTATGATTTGGATATCAAATATCATCCAGGCAAAGCTAATGTGGTGGCTGACGCTCTAAGCAGAAAGTCAGCAGTAAGTTCATCTGCACTACTCACCACCCAGCCACAGGTTCAGAAGGATCTTGATAAGCTGCAGGTTGAAGTAATTGTACAAACTACAAAAAGTCTGCTGGCCACTCTAAGGATACAACCGACACTGATCGACAGAATAAAGATCGCTCAGCAGTCTGACGCACGCACAGGTCAACTCAAGGATGAAGTGGAAAAAGGGTTACGACCCGAGCTCCAGATTCACTCAGATGGTACCCTGAGGTTCGGTCATCGATTGTATGTCCCAGCTGATGTGGAATTAAAGAAAGAAATTCTAGGAGAAGCCCACCAATCCCGCTTCTCCGTTCACCCCGGCAGTACCAAGATGTACAGGGACCTCCGAGAGCATTACTGGTGGAAGGGTATGAAAAGAGAAATAGCTGAGTATGTGGCCCGATGCATGACCTGTCAGCTGATAAAAGCAGAACACCAGAGGCCGGCAGGGTTACTAGAGCCATTGGAGATTCCAGAATGGAAATGGGAGCATATCACTATGGACTTTGTTACAGGGCTTCCAAGAACAGTAAAAAGGAATGACGCAGTGTGGGTGATTGTCGACCGCCTCACAAAGTCAGCTCACTTCCTACCCTTTAGGGTTGGAACCTCATTGGACAGGCTGGCCCAAGTGTACATTAATGAAATTGTGCGCCTACATGGAGTGCCAGTGAGCATCGTCTCCGATCGCGACCCCCGATTTGTATCCAGATTCTGGAAAAGCTTTCAGAAGGCCATGGGTACCGAATTGAGGCTCAGTACCGCATACCACCCCCAGACCGACGGTCAGTCAGAGCGAACAATACAGACCCTGGAAGACATGTTAAGAGCTTGTACCATGGACCTAGGTGGAGGCTGGGACGACCACATACCTCTGGTAGAGTTTGCCTACAACAACAGTTACCATTCCAGCATCCAAATGGCACCATATGAAGCTCTATATGGAAGGAAATGCCGATCTCCTCTGCATTGGGATGAGGTCAGAGAGCGAAAATTACTCGGTCCTGAATTGGTCCAGAGTGCTAGAGATAAGGTACTGCTAATAACGCGGAGACTACAAGCCGCTCAGGACAGACAGAAACGATGGGCTGACAAAGGCAGGAGAGAATTGGAATTTATAGAGGGGAACTTTGTCTTCCTAAAAATTTCTCCGTCAAGGGGTATTACCCGATTTGGGCGGCATGGTAAACTGAGTCCCCGCTACATCGGCCCATTCGAGGTTCTTGCTAAAGTAGGCAAGGTCGCCTACAAGCTGGCCCTACCTCCAGAGTTATCAGGAGTACACGACGTCTTTCACGTCTCCCTCCTACGCAGGTACATCCCAGATCCCAGCCATGTATTACAGTATGAACCCTTGCAGATAAATGAAGACCTGACCTATGAGGAAGCTCCTCTGCGCATCGTCGATAAGTAGGAGCAAATTCTTCGGAGGCGTACCATCCCTTATGTCAAAGTTCAGTGGGCCAACCACACTGAACGGGAAGCCACTTGGGAACTTGAAGAGGAGATGCGCCAAAGTTACCCCCAGCTCTTCGAAGATAGAGGTATGTATAATTTCGCGGACGAAATTTGTTTTAAGGGGGGTAGGATGTAATGTCCGGGCCCACAACCTACTAGGCCCAATAAGAAATAGGCCCAGTTAAGGGTTTGGGCCCAAATTTCACTGTGGGCAGCATTATTATAATGGTTATCAGGAAGAGGTTGCCACCTCCTGCAAAAAAAAAAAAAAAAAAAAAACGAAAAACGAAGGGATAAGACCGACAGGGAAGGGTTACCTCACCCCCTGCTGGCAGCCGATGCCGGCGCGCCGGAGACAGAGGGGGGCGGCGGCCAGTACCGGAGTATGGAGGAAAGGAGAGGATGGGACCTCTCAGAGGGGGGTTTTATCCTCTAAACAAATTATTTAAGCCTCTGCCGGCAACCCCAAGTCACAGACCCCCCTAAACTTTCAACGAGAGAGAGAGTCGAAGCCCTGGAGCCGAAGGACAAGAAGCCCTGAAGCTCTGGGAAAGGAGGGACTACTAGGGAGGAAGCACTGCCCGTCTACACCCGACTAAAACCAGGTATGGACCCCCTGTTAATAACATTTTAAAGTCTGGAGAAACCCCTCTGTGGGGTGCTCTTCCCCTCTGTGTCAACAGTGAAATAGGGGGGAGGAGGCCGGCACAAGAGAGGGAGAAAAACCCACAAACCCTGGGTCGGGCCGGACTCACAGGCCGCGACCATCCGGACCGAACCCAACCGGGCTCGGCTTGTTGACGAACCGGACACCGCGGCCTCGGCCGCGGGTACCTTGGGGTTCGGGGGGCAACCCGGGCCGCCAGATCTGGCCGGGACGACAACAGAGGCGGCCACAGGGCCGCCAGCCCCGGCCGGACCACCACCTCTTCTCCGGCAAGGGGTGGTGGTGCCGGAGGGAAGGACCGAAGAAAAGAAAAAGAAGAAAGAAAAAAATAAAATAAAATAAAATAGACTCACCGGACCGTAGAGGCTTCATCCTTGGACCCCGGCCTTACCTCACCGTGGTCGGAGCAAGGGGGAGATCTCCCGAAGGAGATCCAGCCGCGACCCTACTTCCCGGCACTTCTCCTCTTCTCCGGCATCGCTTCGGAGAAGAGGAAGGGGGGGGGGGAGGGCCGGCCTTTCTTTCGCCAGTGCTCCGGGGGGGAAACTCCGCCTCGGTCGGTGGATCGGAGGGGAGCCTCATCTCCCCGGTCGCCTGCGAGAGAAGAAAGGGAGGAGACGGAGTGCTCGGTGGGGATGAAAGGCCGAAAGGGCTAGGGCTTCCGGTCGGAAACGAGGAGGAAGAGAGAAAAGGAGAGGAAAAGAGTAGAAGAGAGAAAAGAAGAGGGAGTGACCGAGAGGGAGAGGAGGCCGTAGGAGAAGAAGAGGGCCGGAGGACCGGCCGGAGGCATGGGTTCGGTGGAGACGAAGGAGAAAAGAGAGGAGAGAGAGGAGAGCGGGAGATGAAGAGGCGGAAGCCTCTGGAAGGGGGGAGAAGGAAAAAAACATGAGCACGGGTTCGCGGGTCGGATCCGAACCCAAACCCGCAACCCATGAAACCAGACCCAATTGAATATAAATCGGCCCAATTAAAGCCCAATTCAACCCAATGTAATTAATTTGGGGCCAAATTGATCCCGGATCGACCCTGACTCAGGCCCAAACGGGTCACAGTGACCCTAAACCCGAAATTAAACCCAATTGAGCTGGGAATTAAGCTTAGTGGCCAATCGGAGGGCCAATTAAGACTTATGAGCCCAGCCAAGACCCCAATACAGAGGAATTAGGCTTGGGCTAAATTTCAGGTAAAAAAAAGGAAATAACATATTATTATTATGACATGATTGTAGGTGACTTAGGACTCGTCACCAGGACGCAGGAGACCTAGGAAAAAGGCAAATTACAGTAAGTAACTTATTTTAATCTTGTTGTGAATCATGTATGTAAGTAGCCTGCCCTAATTTTTATGGATCATACATGAAATTTAACATGTTATGCATGTACTGTAGGCTAAGAATGATATGTGTATCCGACATGCTCTAGTTACACAAGATATGATGATATATGTTTTATATTCCGTTATGCCTACAAAATACTGGGATTACGTTACATGCTAAGATATGAGTTATGAAATATGAACATGAGTGGTACATGTCAGTCACATAATTCATAGTTGTGCACATATTATGTTTTCATAGCTCTTGTGATACATGCAAAATGAATGGAGTTCCATGTTATGATTTTTCTTAGCATGAGTGTAAAGAATGATAATGATTTACTCTAGCTGCATATTGCTTGTAAGGGGGTACCTAAGAACTACTAATGCTACGGGCCGAATGCAACTGAGCCGGCCTTGCCAGTGGCCGATAATGACTGAGCCAGCCCCGCCAGTGGCCGACTAATAACTGAGCAGGCCCCGCCAGTGACCATTAATGAATTCGTCGTAGCATCTATGAGGTACTACCTATACGGAGCATTATTTATGAACTCTTAAGAGCTACTGACCCAATGTAACTGAGCCGGCCTTGCCAGTGGCCGAGAATGACTGAGCCAGCCCCGCCAGTGGCCGCCTAATAACTGAGCCGGTCCCGCCAGTGGCCAAGAATGACTTCGCAGTAGCATTTGAGAGCATGACCACGGCATGCCGGTGGCACGATTTTTCCTACATGTGCATATTACATGATTTCTTGACATTGTAGGATACTGTTTTATTTACTCAGCATGGATATTTTATTATGACGATTGATTTAGTAGCATACATGTCAGCTTCTCAAACTCTGATAAGCATGGTTAGCATTTTTAGTCGATTCGACAAGATTATGCAGGATTACTTACTGAGCCGTGTAGCTCATGCCTGTTCATTTACGTTTTTTTTTTAGATCACCACCAGTGACAGCTGCCAGAAGCATTTTTCTTTTGCAACAGGGCTTCTTTATTTTTGGGGATGATATAAATAAACTTTTGTGTATATAAACTATGTAGAAGCTCTGTACTTTATATGAACCAGTGGGTTGTAATACCTTCTTTTGATATATACAAGTTACACTGCTTTTGACTACCTGTTGACCATGTACGAGGCTGCGTGCTTTTGTGGGCGGTAGTCGGCAATAGCACGGCCGTGTCACGGATCCGGATCCGGGGCGTGACACTACTTGTCTCTGGTCAATGTAAAATCTCAAAGTCTCTAAGTAACCCTTATGCGCCCTGTTTTCATTAGTGAAAATAAAGTATTCTCTTGGGTGCTATTTTGCTACACCTTCGTTGTATGGTAGGTTCTACACGGGCTCTGGTGTATTCAGGGAATGACAGTGCGGTTGGTTGATGAAGTCTTAGTCGTAACATGCGTCGATGGAGATGTAGCTGAGATTAAGAAGTTACTGGGTATGCAGAGCTAGATTTCTCTTTAGCCTGTTAGATCTTTAAAATCATAATTGTTTTCTCCATTTTGGTTTCGAAGCTAGTTTTGTTTTGTTTTGTTTTGTTTTTGGCTGAAACGGTTGTATCATATATAATAAATACGAAAACAGCTAAAATAGTCGAAAAATAACTAATTCTGAAGCACATCGGGCAACTTTCTCTCTCCAATCTAACGAGTTTCACCGGAGTGGTTGGCCACATATGGGACCATCTAATATGCGACTCCATTGGCCTTTCAGTACACATGCTTCGCGTGAAATATTATTCCATTACAGATTATTGCCTGAATATCTCCAAGCAGTGGGTGGTAGTCGCCCATCCCACTCTCACTCTGCTAGATTCAGCCAATAACCATTGCCAAATCTCTCTTTTAATAGCTCTAACCTGCAGAGCATGTAGCTTTAGGCCTTCCCCGGAAGTGCAAATTCTATTGCTAATCCTATACAATAAGCTTTAAGTCATTACAAGTAAGCAACAATTTCTATATCTTATTATGCTTTGAATGCTTGTACCTAATTCAATAAATTTGAGATCAATGTCCTAACATTAGTTCTACTTCTCCTCCACATTATTTTTTACCTCTAAAAAAAGATAAAGACTCCAATTACTTTTTTTTTTTCAACTCTGTCCATGCACCGTTATAGTAAAATTAAATTTCTAAACCAAGTACTGAGTAGTTGATGTAGCATCATTCTACGACCTAGCTTAATACGCAGGACTGTACCACAATGTATAGCAAATTAAACTGAACTTGAATATTTTACAACCTTAGCAATATATTTTTTTCTCTATGATAAATATAGCAATAGAAAATTCTTACTGATTTTGTTGATGTAGGATGGGATTGTTAACTCCTAACTCTGTTACTTCTTAATACTTCAGCCACTTAGCATTTGTTTAAAAGAAAAGAAATGATAAATCAAGGCTCATTAACAATTTTCCCCAAGTATCACATTTCATAGTGTATACAGGAGATAACCAATCTGATGCACTTTGGAACCGATCTCTGCCGATAAGACGAACCGACTAATAAAAGCTCGCCATCTAGCCGTAGGCTGATCATTCAAAGCTTGCCATATGGCCAATTCAAAAATGCACGGAGAGTCCTCTTTAATTCAAACTCTCTCCGTAGATGGTAACAATTCGACTATGATTGCTAACTATTTTCAAGAAGCGACGAGATATATGGTTCGTTGCCTTATCAACCGGCATATAGCCTTAAATTACTCGACGACGGGCTTCGGCACTCTCCTATATAGTGTATTTCTGAGATCCCTTTAGGTAAGTTTTCTTTCTATTCACATACGCTGCTTCTCTGCCCTCTTAACCCTCATCTTGTTTTTTAAGAGTCGTGTCTAACTTAGACATTAGAGGATCCTTCGACGGATACACTCCAAAAGATAGATTTTTTTATTTTTGTTATTTTAGGTAGGAGCCAGCTTCGGAGTGCCATCCAAAGCCGTTCCTCCATTGTTCAACACCGTGTTGTAGGTGCTTGATGCCACGAGAGAATCACTACAAAGCTATGCAACTATCTCATCCAATCTCTCCGATACAGATGGCAAACAAGCCGATATCTCCAGTAATCCTCACCGGCCCAATGCCCGGGTCTAGTCGCTTTCCGGCAACATAATCTATAACATTCAATTCTAGAGGATGGAGATGTTGCTACAATGTAACTTTATCTTATCAAAGGGGAAAAAAAGTTGTATCTACATGCGTTGATGATCCGTGCATGCGCAACGAGACATGCTCTGGATTTATGCCATCACCGGAGATTCGAACAATCCAGTATCTAATCACCGACGAGCAGCGTTCATGCGAAACTCGTGCCATGAAACCCCTGCACTCCTGATCTTATCCGCCCCCTCCATCAACTCGTCGCCCCACACGTGTCCCGGAGAGCATGGCGGCCGCCGTGCTTTGAGGAGTCCCGCCGCCTCCGCCCCCGTCTCGTCCCTTTCTCCCCTAAAACCATGTTAAACGCGGACCACCACGTGCGACAGCATCCCCTCGAACGTGCGAGAACGTCCTTCGATCCCTTCCCTTCGCTTCCTCTTCCTCTATCGAGCACCCAAACTTTGACCCGCTCCACGTCGACTCCATCACCTATACAACTGTGTGCGAGTCTTGGGCGCGTGACTGCGATGCGTATACATTTATTTTCGTTAATGGCGATTATGACCAGTGGGACCCACCTTTAATGATGATGCCAGGGTCCATGCGGGAAGATACTGCGACCCATTAAATTCGTTTAAGGGTATAATTGAACGCAGAGATGGGTGGGAAGAGGAAAGCTTCGAGTCCCAAAAAGATATGTCCCAAAGAAGAAGATGAAGGAGGCTAATCTTTTTTAATATATAATTCCAAGTGAGGTTAACCTTTTCCGTGTCGGCTGAGCTTATCTAATTTGCTGTGGGTCAGCCACGAAAAGGACTGTGTGGTATAGAAGGCAAGGCAAAATCCATCGCCAGCGACCCACGAAATTTCTCATTGAATCTTAAAAAATGTGGGATAAAGCACGCAGAGATTCTCCGTGCTCCCACGTTTTAATTTGTCCGGAAACTTTTGCCAAGGTACTGTCCTCGGTCCACTGTTTACAGTACGCTGGTAATATGATTCCATGCTTTTGGGTAAAAAAAAAAATTCACACTTTATTTTTTTTTTTTTTTTTTGGCTGCTCAAACTGTTTTCACATAAGCACGATGGATTACATGGCTATCAAAAAAACTGCAGAAGGTAAAAAAAAAACTAAAGCTTGCTGGGTCTATAGAAACTTCCTGCAATGCTGAACAGCGAAAGAGGCGACCCAATTAACAGCTTAGTTCGCCTTCCGAAGAACGTGCCTGACCTAAATAGTCCGACACTTCTGTAGCATCCGTCGTATGTCGCACAGAAATGGTTGCTCCACCACCTCCTGTCTCTCTGCCTAAAAACGATCAATTAAATCAGTGGAATCCCCCTTCAGAATAATTCCGTTAGCCTCTAACACATATCTTGCATGAGATAACCCCTCCCATGCAGCCCTAACTTCGCCCCAAATGCGGAGGTCTCAATAGAACGACATCTCCCGCAGCAATCAATCTGGCGTTATGGTCTCTGATCACAAATATCATATCTGCCCAATCTCCGCTGGCGAGCAAGCTCTCATCGAAATTGATCTTAAAATAAACAGAAAATGAAGGCCCCAAGAAACAAAAACAAATATGGGCACTATCTATCATGTTTTAGTTTCAAGTAATTGATATATGTATATTATATAATATATATAGTTTGCCTTTCGACAGAGGTGCTTAGCTTGGGGACGGAAGTGAGGAAATAATGAGTGCTGCAAGTGAAAGTAAATAGTTCCACCTCGACGCGTGCGTTCTTTTCAACCAATGAATTGCTTTTGCATTAAACTATGAGACACGTGACAAACATGGAACTGTGAGTTTCTTAAATATAATTCATGTTGAGGTGATCGTTGTGCGGTTGTAATTTGTAATGTTGCTAGAATTTTGATGGTGATAAGCTTTCTGAGTAATGTTGTATGATGGATGATGTGCTTGATGAGAGAAATCAAAGCATGTAGCAACTGGACAAGAGTTTCCATACCATTTGGAAGGTTTACATCCTTGAAAAGATAAAAATTTTTCTTTCCTTAGCTGCTAAAGGATTGGGGATTTGACTATGTATTTTAAAATTTGGAGAAAAAAAAATCTTGGCTGATTCCTTAGCTGCTAATTACTTATTTCTGTCATGTCCTTATTTTCACTAAATTTTAATTAATGAAAAAAATCAAATTGAGAGACAGATCACCCTTTTTAAGCTCATTTTGAGCTATTTGGAGAAGGAAGCAAATCTTCAAAAAAATTAGTTTGGCCTGAGATATAAGGACATAAGGCTCGGGCTCTGCATATAAGAAAATTAATGCTTCGTACTTGGAACGATTGGTCCTTGGTTTGCGAAGACAACCCATCTTTTAAATTACAAATTCTTAATTCTTTGCTTTTTAGCTTTAGTTGGAACTTTGTTGCTCCTGTTTGTGACTTTATCTTTATTCCAAGAGCTTAAATCTTACGGTCCCATCGTTTTCTCTCTCTCAAGAAAAAGTTAAAAAAAAGGAGCAAAGTTTAGAACCATGCAGACTTAGAACTTTAGTTATTGCACACATGATTTTGTTGTTGGGGCTGGGAGCTATATATATTTAACATTGCGTTAATGTTACAACTTGCGGAATAAGTTAGTGTTACCTATTCCATTACCCTAACATTTGCCATATGTTATTGTAAATGTAATCGATGTAAAAGGAAGAGCATTGTAATGTAAAGTCAAATAATTATAAAAAAAATTGCTAACTGAAAACCATTTGAGTATACATATGGATGAAAACAATCATCGAAGTTTGGCGTTACGATAACATAAAGCTTTTTCGACTTTGAAAGTAAATGCTGCAAATGTAGACATCTATAAATTCTAGATATTGCGCATTTGAAAAAGGATGACCTAATGTGTGAGGCTTCTACCACCGCGAGATCTAGGGAGAGTTAACTATACAATCTTATCCTACCATGCCAAGAGACTATTTCTATAATTTATATCCGTGATACCTAGATCATAATGAAGTAACCTCACCATTGTGTGTTTAACTTAGGAGAAATCTTGCATGCTTCATGCTTTTAGCAAAGTGAGACACCAATTATATATGCAGGAGGCATTATACTGGAGCAAGATAAAAAAGGAAATGACAAGTTTGATGCTTGTATAATAATAAGTACTTGGCAAGCGGTTTGGGTTGGTAATTGAGCTGCTATTAAAAAATGATCTACTAGAATCATTTGGATGGATATATAAACCCTAAATCGTGACCGAACCAAACTGGTCCCAAACATTAATTTGGACAAATTAAACCTCCAATGGACCCGAACAGATTTGTACTGTAGATATTTTATTTGACCACAGATTATTCCAAGTTCAAGCACGCCATGGGGGTGTTCAGCGGTTGACGCAATAATACGACCCCCAGTCTTGGTGTGTCCCAGGATCCAGCCCACCTTGAGCTCCCTTTGGAAACGTTCCGAGCATCCCATGTTTGAAATTGGCTCTCTTCGAACGCTCATCAATGGAAATGGCAATAAAAACAGCTGTTATACTAAAGAGATGGTGACTGGAAATAGAGTCCCCTCTCTATCTCTTCTCCTATGATGGAATAAACAACTGTGGCAAGGGGAACGAACGGTGTGGAAAGCGCAGTTCAAGAAGGCTATTCTGGTAGTTTCAGCACTTACGTTCTTATCACAATCCTCGGCTTTATTTATCCCTTCCCTATCACGTCATCGATTTCTACCAACCCCAGGCCCTGTGCAAGGGCAGGCTTCCCTTTCTCGCTCTTCGAGGAGTGAATCCTGTCACCTCTAGTCTCTAGACGCCTTAAAGAGATTTCTCGGACCGGATCCAAACGTTAACCGACCCGGAACAGATCCATTTCCGAAGACACGAGAATTGCTCGTAGAAATGCTTAAATGACAACTCAATTGAATCCAGATCATGGAACCATGTATGAATATTTATACTTTCTTCATCAATTCAAGGTATTGCTTTTTTGTTTATGATATCTAGCAATACGATATAAAAATAGTTGTGCCAAATTAAGATACTACCATTAATTATAACGTGAAGACATCGCAAATATGTAGATCTTTTCCAAACAGATCATGTAAGTTATAGATTCGACATATACACATGATAACTTCTCAAGATCTAGATATGGCCTTCAAAAAGGCAATTTATATCTTAAATAATTGTGATTACGACCAAGTACTTACATGACATGTGAAGAAATATCCAATTCTAGCCGCCCAATTAATTCTAAGGACTCGGTAATGTGCTTCTTTACGCAAGAATAATGAATGCCATGCATTGGACCATCAAATTCAACCCAAGGCGGGTCCAGTCTCAAATGGATCCAAGAGTCCTTCAACCAACCCAAGTGATATTCTCCTCCACTTCAGTGCGGTGACCAGATCCAAAAAGCTCCTTCGTTGGAACCACCTTTCCCAATGCCCACCACCCGGTCCAACCCCAGTTGTAAAATTACCCACCTCGGCGGTCAAGTATACGTGGTTCTCATCGTCGTGGCCTCCAGCTGTTCCTCCCTCCCCCTCTCTCTTTCTCTATCTCTCTTTCCTATATAAATGCCTACACTTCCTCTCCTTCCAAGCCACGCGAAGTTCCAGCCACCAAAAACCGCAGGGTTGTGAGGCCTCTCTCCCTCTCTTTCTATCCATGGATATGTCGCAAGCTTTCTCTCTCCCTATGACTCTCCTCCTCCTCCTCTCTCTCCTTCTCTTCCACTCCTCCATGGCCGACCCCAGAAAGCTGAGCCTAGTCCAGCAGCAGCCCCTAGTCCTCCAGTACCACAACGGCCCCCTCCTCACCGGTAACCTCACGGTCCACCTCCTATGGTACGGCCGCTTCTCTGCCTCCCAGCGCTCCATCATCGCCGACTTTGTCCGCTCTCTCTCCGGCGCTTCTCCGGCGGTTCCCTCGGCCGCCTCCTGGTGGAGCACCACCGCCCTCTACCGCGGCGCCGCCTCCCGTCTCTCCCTCGGCCGCCAACTCCTCGACGAGAAATATTCCCTTGGGAAATCTCTCACCTCCGCCGACCTCGCCACCCTCGCCTCCCGCGCCGGCCACCACCGCAACGCCGTCACCGCCGTCTTGACCTCCTCCGACGTCGCCGTCGAGGGCTTCTGCATGAGCCGGTGCGGGACCCACGGGTCCGCCCCGGCCGGCCGCCGCGGCCGCGTCCGGTTCGCCTACATCTGGATCGGCAACTCGGAGGTCCAGTGCCCGGGCCAGTGCGCCTGGCCCTTCCACCAGCCAATCTACGGTCCACAGACCCCGCCGTTAGTCGCGCCTAACGGCGACGTCGGCATCGACGGGATGGTGATCAACCTGGCCACGCTGTTGGCCGGGACGGTGACGAACCCCTACGGCGACGGATACTACCAGGGTCCGGCGACGGCGCCGTTAGAGGCCGTGACGGCGTGCACGGGGGTGTTCGGGAGTGGGGCCTACCCGGGTTACCCGGGGAAGACGCTGCTGGACCCCGCCACTGGGGCTAGCTATAATGCAAGAGGATTGGCTGGGAGGAAGTACCTGCTGCCCGCCATGTGGGACCCAAAGACATCGCAGTGTACCACGCTTGTGTAGGGATTTAAGATGGTGCAAATAATTCCGTATTTTTTTTATGTTATATATATTTACTGTGAAATGAAAGATAGAAGGGGTAGCGATTTCAAGTTTTGTACTTGATGTTGTGGGGTAATATTATGAGGCATATAAGTGTAATTGTGTTGTTGTTGTTGTTGTAGGTTAGTATGTGCATGGAATGAGATATTTGATTTGGAGTATGGATGGGCACTCATGAGATGACTGGAGTGATGTGGATGTTTA